>NC_054540.1:17456553-17777075 GCF_017654505.1 Polyodon spathula | reverse complement strand
AATTTGAAAAGACAGATTCTGTTTATTTGTACACACATACTGTAGTTTTTACCCTACTTGGGTACTCTATAACATATACGCTTTATTACACTTAATATGAGCAAGCGGTTTCATGCTCCACAGCCAGGGCAGCGCATTCAATTAACACTGGCTTCTGTCCACACAAAAAAGTAGTTATGTCATTCAAACTAGCCCCGAGGCCAGCTAAGGTTGATGCCCTACTCAGGGTTGGGGTCAATTCCTGTTTTTCAAATTCCAAATCCATTTCTAATTCCTTTTCAAAATCAATTCCAATTACCTTCAAAAGGAAATGGGACTGGAATTGATATGTTAGAGACATAGTCATTAATGCGATTATTCATCTGCTTTCATGTGAAGCCAGTTTAATTGACCAATAGTAAACTTCAATTTAAGTAATTTGTTGCCACTGCAAGAAGCTCATTTTGATCAATGGTGTGTTCGAATTGATTAAAAGGGAATTGAATTTGAATTGGAATTGATTTTTAAAAAGGAATTGGAATTGAAAAACATGAATTGGCTCCAACCCAGAAACTACTACAGTACTCTTTTCAAGAGTGTGGGGCTTCAATTGCCAAGCCAATGAGGGTCTCTAAAGGCTTTAGACTAGGTACAATACATGACATACCTAACAGAAATGGGCTTACAAAACAAAGGTTCAGGAAATCTATTGTAATAAGAAGGTGACATCACACAAAAGGTTTCTCATTACCCAAGGTTGCTATTAGACTGCAATTTTCAGACCATTCCACAGTATTGGCTGATACAAAGAACGACTCCAGGATAATCTGAACAGAGACTCATAAGGCCGTCAGAAATAGTACTTGCTATACTGGTATCTCCTCCCTGTTACCTTCTGACCAGGTGTGAAATTCTATACAGTAAGAGGAGAGACACCCTCCCCCTGAGCTAGGTCTATTGGATCAAATTCTCATTACCCAAGTCTGGCAACGATGAATCACAACTGAGTAACGTAATGAGGATTGAGAACTGCTATGTCAGGACAGAAGAGCGGTCGGTGCATGTGTGGGTTTGTTAATGCAGTAATACCTGTCACATTTAATATTGTATTAACGTATTACAATATTAAACTATTGTACATTTCTGAATGTTAAGTAAGATGATGAAACATTCCTGTGTTTCAACAAGCAGCCCATTTTCACAGGGTATTTTCCATTACCTTAAAATCCCCAACTAGCAAAAAAAACAAAAAAACACCACTTGGAACTACCTGCATTTCAACACAACACGTTACCAATGGTCATTTTTACAATTTCACACAACTTTCCCTGAACCAAAGTATAAACAGGAACTTGTAACCCAACGGTGAGTCTGTGGGTTCAGTAGCATTTGAAACATCCTGAACAACACACAGAAAGCTCTGTCGCCACTGTGTGCAATGGAACATCTTTTCAGTTTTTTTTTTTTTGTGTAAAGATCAAAAGCTGACCAGCCCGGATATATTTGGAAAGTACGACCAAAATAATCCATTGACAGATCTAAAAGTGGATACTGTTGGTCTACAGGAACAGGTACTGTACAAAACGCACAAACTGCTCAACAAGAGGAGAACTAGAAACTGTACAGTATCTACTGTAACAGGATTTAAGCCCAACAATGTATTCAGATTTTGTGTTAATATACTTGCTAGTTTTCAGTCCTACAAAAAAAAAACAACAAAAAAAAAAAAACACAACACACACATTATCCTCTGCCCAATATTACAGCCTGTTTAGATTACCAATGACACTAGGTATGCGTTCTCCCATAACTTTCCTCAACATATTCCCTTGTTGCCCCAATGAACAGGGTATGCGTTCTACAGCATAACTGTAGATTCACAATCTGTACACTAGGTCATAACCTAAGAAAGACACATGGAAAGAAGAACCGTCTGTCCGGAGAGGTTCCATGACTAATTACAATTGCTCAGTGACGACATCAAATATGTAAACAATGCAGTGGCAATACCACTGAGTGCATTGCAGAGATCTCAGCTGTGATATAACATTACTAACCAGCACATTCAGAGCACGCAAAACGTGGTTGTTTTTTTTTTTTTAAATTTAGGCCAGTCATCGGCAATGGTTTTTTATCCCAGTTTTCTCCCCAGTTTGAAATGCCCAACTTATCTGTATTCCAGTTAACCACTGCAACCCCCTGGCTACTCGGGAAACGGAGACTGGAACACGCGTCCTCCGAAACACATTCCTGCCAATCCGTCATTTTTCACACTGCGGATCCACAGCGAAGCCACCAGACCTATAGTGCCGGAGGACAACACAGATCTGAATGGCTCCGCTGCAGAACCTCAGAGGTCGCAGTGAACCATGGATTCCCCTGTTGACCTAAGCCCTCCCAATCCAGGCGGCCAATTGTAAAAGCGGACATAAAATACCCTAAAAATAAAGAACAGTTGCTTACAATGTTATGTGGCCATTTACCAAGAGCTATAATGTTTAATTTGGTTGAATTATTTTTTCATTACAAGTAATTTTCTTATGTAAAAGCTATTCAGTGACCAACAGCACAAAGAACTGCACAAAAAGAGCTTTTGAGGAAGCTACACATATTAGGGGAGTATGACGTATTGGTTTGCCGCACCAGACAGACTACAAAAGGAGTAGGCAGCAGTGTCTATAACAGGCCTTCAAGGATGCGGTGGGAATGCACTGGCTTCTAAGACCCGTAAATGCAGCGTGACTCAGTCTTGAACATCTTGCACCTTGCCCCCAGCCGTGAAGAATTCTTTGAAATAAAAGGCTGGCCTGGCTGGTACTCGGCATCCATACAATTCATCTCGAAATTCCTGGCAAGCACAAAGTGTAACTCTGCTATCTGGCAACCACAGTGATGTGCTGCCCTCTTAGCTAAGGCTGGGGTGTTCTTGCCAAGTGATGAGATGTTCTGGGTTTTTTTTCTTTTTTATGCAGAGATGGCTAAAACTGAAAATCTCTCAGCAACCAGACACTGCATGTGGCACTGAGCTTTACAAACAAGTACATCTTGGTGCGATTAAATGAGTGTTCGAAAACAAGATTCAAGTACCAGTTTCCTAGTGTTTGTTTATAAAACGGGTATTTTAATGAATTTGTATTATTATTATTAAATATATGCAGCTGCATGTGAAATACTGAAAAGTACCAGGCAAAATAAATAAATAAATAAAAAAATAAGACATTACTATGCAACAGAATACAATGGCAGCTTTGTTTTCACTACTGTACTAGTGACTGGCATTCATTTTCTGCAACAATGGCGTACATGAAAGCACGCTGTAAAACAAAAAAAAAAACAAAAACACAAAACACCTTTGCAGCTTTTACGTAGGTAATTTTATAAAAACACTGGGCGGTGTGTGAGTGTCAGCCTGGTATCAGATCATCCACAGGGTTTCAATACACAGACACATTAAGAAGTACCAATTGTTCTTAAGACTTACATTAGCTTAGTAACCATAACATGCTTTGGCTTTCATTTCATAGACTGGTCAATATTAGCCCCCCTTGACTGCCAAAAAGTAAGAGGGAACCATTCACAAGCCTCCACACCTGGAAATGCAAAGCTTTACGCCGATTTATATGGGGCTAAGGGGTTTAATTGTTCAGCTGCACGCACCATGCACAATTCTGATGATACATGAACAGAAATAGATGGTTTGTAATAACCACTGCACATCCAATGCAGCTGAACTCAGACTCAGCAGGCATTGGAGAATGTATAAAAAGGCTCTTTAGGTCATTAACTGGGCACAGCACAGGTTCTCTAATATCACAAATGAATACAGTTTGGCCAGAATTAAAGCACAATCATGTGGCTCTCAAAATATTCTCTGGATAGCAAAATAGTTGCCATTGTTCCTTACCCTCCTCTGTCCATTCAGCTCAAGGTCTTGAAATTAGAATAACACTATATTCTGTAGTTAAAGGCATTGGGATGTTTTTGTCTCACACTGCAATATACAGCTGTGGCCACACATTTTGCATCACCTAGAATTTTAAGACTGAGACATTATAAAAATAAACATAATTTAGATCTTATTTAGCATCATGCAATCAAAGAAACTACAAAATGACATTGCAAGCGTCTACCCAAAGCCATAATCACACTTTTCAATTTGTCAGTTTTTCATTAAGTATATAGGACAACTACAAAGTGGTATGCAATTCAATGTGTTAAAGTAACATCCTTCAGCAGTTTTCATTCGTCTATGAAGCAAAATTAGCAACATTTGGCCATAGCTGTAGGTCCTTTATTTAGATACTCATTTTACGCCTGAAAATCAACATGTTGCATTTAGTTCAAAAAGGTTTAGAGCAGCACAGATTAACCATATGTTGGGAGAGGGGTCTACTTTTAAGAGCTTTCATTTCTGACCCAATTAAGGTAATTAACTCAATTTCAGCAGATGGTGGCTTCTGTTTGCTAACAAATGGAATGCCTGTTGAGTGCAGGACTCCGCCAAGATTATGTTAAAAGAGAATGTGTGGCACACAAACACAATAGGAGTCTCCAGCCAAGCCTTCCCCTGTATTTTCATCTGGCACTAGGACACGTTGATGATGGAAAGGCATAGCAAACACAGTCTTAAAAGGTGGTGCTATCACAAACTGGCCACACCCTGGGTGCTGCTGGAAAAGTGCCAGGGTGTGATAAGCACTTATAAAGAATAATCCAGTCAAAGAGAACACTTGGTAAGTAGAAGACTAGTCAATGTCTTCCCTAGTCACTCCACAGGGCTTCAAGCTGGGGTCAGGTCACACAAACACGAGGCCTGCTGTGTAAATTCCAAGGGTGGAAATACTTTAAAACTCTACTGCAGAGCAGTTTGATTACCTTGACATTACCTAAGCTCATAATAAAACACGGAATAGATTGAACTGCTATGCAATGGGTAGTCTTCATCTCAGCTATGCATTGGCGGACCCTGTGTGCAACAGTCCCAACTTACTGTCAATAACATACAGCAATTATTGACTTTTACCTTTAGCAAATGTTATGACAACAAGGAACCCCAAAATATACGGAAGGAAGAATTTAACCAGGGGAATGCCCCACTAACGAAGCACATGCTTGCATAAAACCACACTTATTTTGGTCTCAAAAAGGGTCTATAGAGCAACTGCAAAACATGTCTCATTTAAATAAATAAACAAATGAAGTTGTGCCATCCTTCTACAGCCAGAATATGCGGCTATCGCACAACCAGGAAATGGAAACATATGGCAGGGTAAACCCTAGCAGGACACTCCATAATTAAATGTTTTACTATTTTTGTCAGTTTACTGTACATGGTGTAATGGTCTGTGAAAACCATTACAAAAAAAAAAAAAAAAAAAAAAACTTAGCTGTTCCGGTTGAGCAAACATAAACATACATACATATATATAATATATATATATATATATTTTTTTTAAATACATAAAATCCTTTCTCTGCTTCACGAGATAGACCAGAACTAAAGGGAGACATAGTGTAAAATACAATCAACACAACAAATAAAATACTGCATTCAAATTCTGTACAATTCAATTGAAATACTGGTCAGATGCTTTAACCCAATATTGGAAAATGGGCAACAGGAAGGAGGTTTACTTCACTGAGTATTGTTTGAAGCCTTCCTTGTCTCATAAGAAAATGGTTTTCCTGCACGTGTTGCAAAAATCCCTTTGTTTGAACTTCTAATACAATTGGCTGTAACTAAAGCAAAGGCTAGTTGGAGAATGTAAAAATCAATAAAAAGCCACCACCCCCACACATCTCTTAAATCACCAACTGCATGATTCATCACTCAGCAACTGGCGCGCAGTGTTTAGGAGGCTGGTTGTCGTGATACAAGCAGGGTACAGCACTTCTACCACTAACTCCAACCTTGTGTCCCGTTTAAAGTCTTTTGGTCTTGTGTTGTCTGTGTTGCTTTATATTTTGTTCCCGTTACATGCATAGATTCTGCTCGGCCATCATGCTGGCACCTATTGTCTGGGTGGGATATATACTGTTACTGTATGCCCTGATAGCCTCCTTATATAACCTGTATTCTGCTTCTAAATGCAAGTCCCAGGGTGGGCAGAGTGTACTTGTTCCATTACCACACTGTCCAGACATTCAGGAGCAGTATCCTTCCCTATAAAAACATGTCCAACTAGGGAGGCACGCAGCTGTCAAGCCTCTTTTTTCTTAGTCTCCATTTAATGGTAGACTGGTAGAATTCTCCAGTATTTCCACATTTGTTTTTGGGGGAATCAGTTTTCTTTCTGTGAACCATATGATGATGTAGTTCAACAAGATTAGGCTATATACCTGAAACATTATTACAAGGACTTACACAACAGTGTACAGTTCATCACTGCTTAAGTGAAGCAATTTCAGCAGTTTACCTTTAACCATAAAGAAGTTTAATCTTGTATAATAGATGTTTGTGTATTATGATGCATAACCAAAAGCAAAGGATAGCTTTGGTCATCCACCAAAAAGTCCTTGAGTAACTAATGTGAATTTTAATTATGATGAATAAATGTGATTCATAGGTGGTACAAAGTGAAGCTCTCCACATCTCATTCCCGATTTGTCGTTCAATAAAAAGTAATCATTACTATGATAATTGGATCTTCTTACACCCATCATGACTAGGCCTATACTGTATACTGTGATACACATTGCCATACATACTGTATTGTTAGTCATAAAGCCCTTTTGTCTCACTGAAACAATCAGTCTTAGGATTGTCATTCCAACCCTCAAGCAATCCAACAAAAAGCTGTGCTTGGGTTTGGAGTAATTCTAAGTGGAGCTGAAATCACTGCATCCTAACATAACCCAGGCATGCCAATTCTGAGCTATGGTAGTCTCAAGAACTGGTTCTGTTATCTGAAGATCCAGTTCTGCCATTCCAGTTTCTAGAGCCATGTGACTCTGTATCTGCGACTGTTGCCTGTGACAGAAGGGCAGTTTCAGTATTCATTCAAACAAACAGTCCAGCCAGTGTAGACTCATGTAAAAAAACAAAAAAATAAATGCAAGGACAATCACAGTATTAGCACTGTCTACATGAACCACTGATCTAAATCTTACAAAAATCAATATAACTTGAAAATTATTAGAATACACAATGCTTAGAGTCACATGGAACAAGCAGTTTAATCTTACATGAGCCACTGTGTGTTTTACACCGAAGTCAAAGCAGGGAACGTTGAGGCTGTGAGTGGCAATATTCCTTGCTCAGCCTCGCAGTACCAATTACGTTCCAAGCCCCTTTTAACTACACCTCTAAACTAGTTTTCTCTTTCAATGCCATCCCACCACTGTGAGTACAAATGATATTTCCAAGGACACAGCAGTCACACACAGTGAAGATTAGGGCACTGGGTGATTTAACTGATTTGCATTACTCAGTCTCATACCAATTTCTGTCTTGCAATTCCTAAATTATGATTACATAACGATAATCCGATGCACCAAATCAAGCATGTCAATTTATAATGGGCCTTTTTTTTGCATTTAAGTTGGAACTAGGTTTTGTGGAAATCCCAAATGTGAGATGTGCGGAGGCTGAAAAGGTAGCCTTTCAACAGTAATCTGTAACATTAAATTAACAAGGACAGCAGCAGATAGAGTGAAGGAAAGCAGAATGTTGGCAAAGACAGCCGTTCACAGGCCGTGCTAAGCATGTCTCTAATGTCATACATGTATACAACGCACCTACAAAAACGCATAGCATTTGCCAAGGATGTCAACCAAAAACATGACCCTACCACATATAGAATTGTGTATTATACTATGACACCTCTCTCATAATACTGTAATTTAATAGTGTTAATAGAACTCAACCAAAATTTATTCAGAAATCTGAGGAATGTGCCAGCAGTTTGGGGTAGGGCCTAGACACAAGTCCACCAACATGTGACCACCTGCCTCAAGAGAGGGGCAGCCTGGGAGTAGGGAAACAGCAGCACAGCTGAGAGTGCAGATTAGGAAGCAGGGCTTGTAACTGGGATTCGTGTATGTTTTAAAATTGGGTACACTGGGGCCTAGCATGGTGATAATGAATAGACATAATACATGTGCTTGGCCTGTTAATGCTTAAGCCACATTATAGAGTGCATTGGCAATACTGACACGCCCATGCATTCTACTGAAACGGGTAAAGTCACATTTTAAAGGTTTTAAAATAATACCGTCGGTAAATACTGATACCGCGGGATCTGGTATCAAAAGAAAACAAAATAAACAAACAATTTGCATTACTGTTGTGAATTATTGCACAGGAATTCCCACTTTGCTAGATTAATGCTGGTTTAATCTTATAGAATAATGGTCCTCTGGTACCCAGTTACAATACTCTCACATTCTGACATCCGATTTTAAATATAAACTGCGGTGTATTATTTTCAAAAGTTTACCTGTGTTTGAAGAATTTTTACATCAACGATGCTGCCGACAAAATTCTCTAACGTGTCATTAAACCACATTGTAGGGCAATAACCTTCAGTTGTAGACAAAGTAGGTTCAAAAATAAAAAAAATATATATGTCTCAGTTATTAAACTTGCCCCTCTCCCCTCCCTTTAAAATTAACTAGGGATACACAACACAACATTATTGCCATGAACCGTTGTTCAAACATCCTGCTTCCTGTCATTATTACAGAGAACCAACCACAGTTACTATACTATTATACTATAGTATACAGGTAACGTGAAGTGATCAGACTTGTTACGTAAATACAATTTAAATCGAGGTTAAAATAAAATTAAAAAAAATAAAGTACACAATTGTGTTATTCTAATTAAACGTAATGCACGACTGTGCTATTTGTATTCAATAGTTTAGAAAACAAAGTATACAAAAAACACACGCAACCTCTGTATCGGTGCTCAATCACACAGATTGTGAGAAACAATTTGGTACGCAGAAAACATTATTTCGTATTGATGATTAAAGAAAGTTATAAGTTATTTTAGCTATCTGTTGCAATCGTTTATAATAAGCAGGAACTCGCTTTTGTCGGTTTTAAAAACGAAATGGCAAATAAACTTGGTTATTTTCACGTAACAAATATTTACCATGAAGTCAAAACCGAAAAAGTACTGTATCAGAAATAAACTATTCGGTGTAAACAATTTAAATACTTCAGCTTAGACATTTCCACATAAATTGAGATTTTAATTTTCTTAAAAACAACACTTTTTCATTTTAAAATAAGTTTGCAAATTACACAATATAATGCAGCCATTGATGAATCCCAATCCCCGCAATGCTGGATACTGCAACAGTGTCATTCAAGTCAGCGTACATTGTATATTTCTTCCATTCCTCGTTTAATTAACACATAACAAAAAGGGCAAAATCGGTGAAAATCAGACTTACCAGAAATATAATATAGATAATGGTTCAGATCCCCTGGCCTCGTTGTTACTTCTGAAGCCGGACACCTTCCTTCCTTCCTTCCACCACAATTCAGTCGTTTTTTGTTGCTGTTTTATTTCACGGTCACTTAAATCCGGCGATAGAAAACTCCATCTAACATGGCTAACACAGGGTCCGAATCGCCCCTTTCGAAACAAAACAACACGTTCAGACTGATTTCATGTCCGTTTCTTAAAGGTGATATGTTGGCGAAACTCCCGGTGCTGGTGTGTTAGTGTATCTCATAATGTGAAAGAGGCTGGTGTTCGTGAGTAATCCCGGAATAAAACGAAAAGTGACTCTGTGTACATATTGACGCCTCTGCCTCAGAGTGGCACCGAGAAGAATTTGGTCACCAAATAATTCAAAGTAGAAACAAAAAAAATAGTTATATAACAGCGACGCCTATCGTTCGAGATCTTTAAAAAAAAAAAAAAAAAAAAAAAAAAATGATTGTTGTTTCACAGCGCGCCCTGGTGTGTAAAAAAGAAACGTGCACTGCACGCAGACCAAAACGTCACGTTCAAGACGTGGACTTTAATAAATAGAATTTGAAAACTTGAAATGTTTTTTTTTTTTTGCAAAAAAAAGAAAGTTGGACTCATACCAACAAAAAACAAAAGTAGCAGGTAGGCTATGTGTTTTACTTCCAGCCACACATACACTATAACTTGTTCTATGTACACTTAAAAAATATTTATTTCTGTAAAGCGTATGCAGTATGTGTAAGGTACGGCATGGTATATCTTGTGTTAATTGTGTAATGGCTACGATAAATAAATAAAAATAAATAAATAAATAAATAGATAAATAACGTAGTTTCAGTTCAACTGAGCACTATAAATGTGCATGTGATATTTTTCTTTTTAAGAAACCAGACACTACCAGACGTGTCCGGTTTAGCGAGGGACTACTGTAGTACAGCTTGGAAAGACAATGTTTGAAAGTCAGTGGTCTGTGTCAATAATATATTATAAAGCATGTGCCACTGGAAGCTGTGTAGTGTCTCTATGTAGCTGCAACTGCAAAGGTCATATGACCTCAAAGGCAGCACGAAAGGGTTAATTTGTCTTGCGTTACTGCCGCTATTGAATTTGACCTATGGAATCGCTGAATACAGATGTGTAATGAGTATGAAGGCAATATCTTGAATCGTTAGGTTTTACGTGACCCCCAATCATATGATCAACGTGAAGGGTGCTGTTATATTTTTCCTGCAGAAAATAAGCAGCTTATATGGTTAGTACAGGAGTGATAAGCGTCTCAAACATGTTAGAATGGCGATTTTGTCACGCTGTCATAGAAGCCCTCATGTTGAGATTTTGAGACATTACATTTTGCAGTGTGGAATACAGAAACACCTTTCACCGACGTGCCTACTGACAGTACTGTTAAAGGCTGTCAGATCTCTCTCTCTCTCTCGATATATATGTTGTTATGCTGAGTACCAAAAGATGCCTAGCACAATACTAGTGGTACTTTACATATGCTGAGAGTTTTTTGTCTCTTCGTTTGATTTTAAAGCTTTTATTAGCTCTTCTTTAATGTCCTGATGGAGCTGTGCATCTTCCTTTTAGAACTGAGTTTGAGAAGATCTGTAGGATGGAGGTAAAAGTCCCAGGGCTGTTGGTTATGAGGGACATCGCAATCTCCAAGTCAGAGTTTCTCCAAGACCAGAGTGCTGTGTCCAAACTCCAGGATTTCCAGGAGGACCAGGAACTCTTCACATACTGCACCCTGCCACAGGTCCAGTGCAAAACAATAACAATATATAGCAGACTCTGATGTTGATGGGATACAGCCATCTGAAACCAGTTTGCATAAGATAGCTTGTATCTTCTAACAGCGTTTGAGTTCCATTGTCTTCACAGTGTAATTTCATGAATGGTATTCAGAAACAAGTACAAACAGTTTGAATATGTTCAGGGTGGTGTAAATAATCTCTCAAATGTCTTACCTGTACACTTTAAAGTTTCAGATACACACTGTTAAATTCATCCTTTTGCCATTTTCTATTTAAATATATACTGAATGATGTGTTGACAGCAATCTTTTAAAGGCAGAGATACACCTGCAATATGATGTGCCCCCTAATAATGATTGCCATTCAGTTCTTTAATTTTACTTCCAGATTTTGAAGTATATTGAATGCTTTACTGGACCCAACATTATGGCTATGCACACCATGTTAATCAACAAACCTCCTGATGCAGGTACAAATGCATATTTTAGTTACATAAAAAAATAAATAAATAAATAAAAAAATCAACTACCTACAGAGATTAATGTCCACTGGCTGCCCTATATTTAGGATAAATATTATTTTTACAAATTGACAGGCTTTACCAGTTCCATTTAACCTCAGTGAAGCACAGCAATCTGTATTGGTTTTACTGTATAAGGTATTTATTTTAGGGAAGAAAACATCTCTCCACCCCATGCACCAGGATCTGCAGTATTTCCCTTTCCAGCCTGCTACCACATTGTGTGCGCCTGGACCACCATAGAGAGAGTGGACCGCAGTACTGGGTGCCTGGTGGTACTGCCTGGAACTCACAAGGGGACCCTGAAACAGCATGACTACCCCGATTGGGAGGTAACTGCTGAGCAATGTTTGTCATCAACCAGTCCATGTTACCGGTACAGCCAGTGCCTGCAGTAGATATAAAGGGCAGGACATGCTGTCATTCAGCGAGAAACATCTGATCCAGAAATATACCACACCATGTGATCCACTACTAGCTATAGGCCAGTGCATACCCAGGAACCCTGTTCACTTGTGGGGAACACGTCTAGTAAGTACTTCACACACATTCAGCTTCTTTAGTGTATGTTTACATCTTTTTAGGAGCATAATAGAATATAGTTGGCATATTTTCTCACACAAAGCCTTGCAGCAATTGCCTTAGTGCACTGTACTGACTCATTTGTGAGCATACAGCTCTATACTTTGATAACTAAATATGCTGATCAGAGGATGATGTGTAAAAGTCCAGTGACTTTTCACAGCTTGATGACCTGGAAACATGTTAGATGAATACTGGACTTGTTCCAACTGGGGCCCTTACCAGCCACTCTGCTGAAGTCCACAGTTCATTTTCCCCAAGCTGCCTGAGACAGAGTTAAAAAGCTGTGTTTGTCTGATACAGACCCACGCTTACCAGAGAATTGGTCAAATTACTTTGATTACAATCCCTAATGCACTCTAATTGTGAAACAGAGTATGACAAACATACTTCGTATCAGCCATTTCCACAATTAATGCAGCCACAATTTAATCAGGTACATTTTGTATTGTCTGTAAGCTGCCCAGAGCTGTGTTGTCCTCTGACGCTGTAGCTCCGAGGTGGCTGCATGGTGGGTCTGCAGTGTGAAAAGAAGCGGTCGGCTGACGGCACACACTTCAGAGGACAGCGTGTGTTCGTCTTCACTACTCCTGAGTCCTGAATTTGTGTGACTAAGCACTAATGGTACAGCTGTGTACATTACCGTAACTCCAATATGCTTACTATACTGTACTGTATCATCTATATGTTTTTAAGTTTCCTTAGATTTATTTATTTGTTTATACTTATGTGCTGGGTAGCACAAATCTGGTTTATTCATTACATTAGCACATATACAGAGTTTTAACTGTTCATGAATAAAAACAAAATCTCAGTTGCAATTAAGGAAAACATTTTCATTTCCTGACACTGCTACAGACACATAAATAAAATAAAATAAAATAAAATAAAATTTCCAGCCAGGCAGCTCAAAGCACATTGCTTTATAAATTAAAACCTGGAAGCATTTATTTTTAAAAAGAAGAAAAAACAATATACATTACAGTGCTTCTGTTATGAGGCATGCTTACTAATCTCCAGTGGAAAGAGTGCACCACTTTTGTTAAAACTGGTATGTTTTAGTGCTGGTATAAGTAAGTGTTTGCACTGGAGCAGTTTAATAAATTGGGCCCAGTGTGTCAGTAAGTCATAGTGGGTTTTCAGTGGTTTCTGGCAAATCTGTTCTCTGCATTAATGGTGAACACAATGCTGGGTCTGTCTGGCCCACTGAGATGTTTATTGTGATGTAATCCCCCGACACCATTTTTCTGGTTTCCTTAAACAAGCTGGGATTCTTGTTGTAAAGCAAGATTATTGTATGTACAGTTTGGTTTAAATATTGATTTTTCTCTAAATACCAAAGAAACTGCTTGACGTGACGCTATTGCATTTAAATTAAAATATTCTAAAAAGCAACATCAAACTGGCCTCAGATGAATTAATAGTATTCTCAGAGTGATTGTCAAGAGGCAAATGTAATGCTTTCCATGGAAAATGACCTGCTATGAATTAGATTCCTCTCTGCTGGACCTCACACTTAGTAAGAATCAGTCCTGCCCCTCTTACCACCGTATTTTACAGTGCTGTATCTTGTAATGACTGGCAGAGTCATAATTTAGATTTAATCAAGTCTTGGATTGTGAGTTATTGCTTATGGTGAAGGCCTGTATAAAGTCATACCATGTTAATATTCTGTATCACGAGTTGATCAGTTATTGGTTACCAAGGAAACAGTATTACTCCACAAGATTAGTTACAATTGCACATGAACATTGTAACGTGTATTTTCATAGTTGATTTACTGTATCAGTATATTTCTTATCCTAGACCGCTCCGCTGCATCATTTCTAGCTGGTCATAGGAGCAAGCCAGCGGCTGTGCGTGGAGTAATCACAGAATTGTCCTGGCCAATAGTACTTTTCATTCCCTGATAGATAGTACTTTTCATTCCCTGATTGTGCACCTGTATACCTGTGGTCAAACCGTCCTTCTATTTACATCCTATAGCATTTGTTTATATGCAAGTGTGTAGGTACCATGACACGAACTGTCTTGTTTGAGATGTGCCTGTTATGAATTCAGATTGTCATGCAGTAACTGCTGATACTAGTCTTGTCGCACTCCCTCCCCCCCGTCTCATTTTTTTTAAACAAAAAGTAACATTATATCATACATTACAATTAAGTAATATAAGTCTGTTACCCTCATAAATGTGATAATTTCAAAGATTATCTTCCGTTAAACCAAAACATACCGGTAGTAGCATCCTAATGTTTGTTCTAATGAAAAAAAAAAAAAATTCTAGTCCGGCAGAAATCTGTTATGATATTTCAATTCAAGCTGGGAGCCACACTATATGTTTTGTGTTTTTTGTCAAGAGCTTTTTTTATTTCCAAGTTCCTGAAATTAATTCAAGTCTACTTGACTGTGTTTCTTTTGAGTTTGACTTTATAATCTATGATGGAATGTTGTTGAAGTTATGGATGAAGTTCTCGAATGATCAGTAGGAGTCAATTCCCTCTCAGGGGTTCACGAGCTGGAATATAAATTATCTATAGTAGAAATTTTAGAAATTGTATTGTAATAAGGAATGAGTTGGAAGACAGCGTCACAATATGGAACTTTAGGAATGTATTGGAGCTTGACTTGATTCAGCTCGTCTACATTCCAATGTTTGGACTTTGGTGATACAAATCAGCTAGTGCTTTAGCTGAGACAGTACCTGTCAGTGCAGCTCAGCTTCAAACAAAAAAGGTAAATCGCTTAAATTGTGCAGTGCTTTTTAAAAGTGATTAATTGGGCTGGATCCAACCATGTTTAGACCTGCTAAAAAATATATATATATATATTTAATAACATTAAATAAGTCGAATACAACTGTGGCATACACTGAGTTAATATAACCCCTGTAATACACAGATATGGAATGGTAGTGGACTGGCTTCTTTAATAGCACAGGGTCTGCAGCAATCAGCTTTTGAAAGGCAGTAGTCCGGGGAGTTCTCTTTTCCTGACTGTTTCTTAATTCTTACTTTTGATTTGTATAAATTATCAAGAAATTAAACTTAACCTGCAGTGCAATTAAATGCAGTGAAATAGTTTACAGTGATACAATCCCCAATTACAAGCAATCTGACAATCTCATACTTGTGTATGTGTGTTTTGTTTTATATCTAGTCATTTATAAATAGCGCAACACTAAAAAAAAAACCCAGGAATACTGCTGAATTATAGGACATAATCACAGCTGAAATTTCTAACTAACTGGAATCAAAATTTATAGATCACCCTCATTTCGTGATATAGTCTCATTTGAGTAAGACTACAACATTCTTCCAATTAACTTACCTCTAATCATTGTAAATGCCCTTATAAAGAATTTTCAAATTTTTTAATGGAATTGGTACAGGTATGAGTGTGTCAACAACACATCAATATACAGGCAAAAACATATTTTAAACACATAACAAAGCTGAATAGCTTGGTCTCTTTCAATCTGTTTCTTACCAATGTGACCAAATTATATTTTTTCTCTTACAATGCTCCAATCTACCATTTTTTGGGGAGTAGCAATACTATTAGGACCTGCAAGGCTTTAATAACCTATTCCAGATCTTTACAGTATTTGAAAAAAACAAACCATCACTCATCTTTAGGCAGCTTACTAATTTTATGTCTTCAGTTTCTTTCAAAGCTAAGTCGTAATGATGGGAAATAGCTAATGAAGCAATATCTGTCCCTGGCATTGTTTAAACCCTAGGAAAAGAAGCACTAGAACTATAAACTATAATGCTGTCCATTAGGCTTCATTCTCCAGGTTTTACTGTTTTCCTTTGTGCCAAGACCTCTCTTTCGGCAGCTTCCAAAGACGTTATACAATTTAACCTGGCAAAAGACATTAGGCAGTGATTCGAAGCTCACTCTCACATACACTGACTGCACACTGACTGCACTGTTACACACAGCTGGTGCCAGGCTGTCACTGTTAACCTCTGGAGAGTTTAGAAACAATCTATACATTCATTGGATTTTGGGACTATTCCAAAATTTTAAAGGAAAAAAAAAAACACCTTATGAAGCCTCATCAAGATTTAACTAGAGAAATGGTTCAGTGAGACTTTACAGTAGGGGCTACTGTATATTCTGTGACATTTTAAGATATTTATTCTTTTACCTCAAATGATTTGACTCAATGAGTCTAAATACCAATACTGTTTAAATTAAATTTCACAAAAAAAAAAGCGGAGGGCTCCATTAGTAGCTACAGTATTGTGAGAGGATATTAAACTCGCCTTTATTCTGCACCATTTTTATCAGTTTCTATTGCACATTAATCTAGACTCAAACTGTTTCTTCAGTCAGCAACACATTTGTAGGCTGGTTAATGTGGCTGCTCATTGGGGACCACACTTAATTAATATTATTTCATATAATGTGTTTTCTTCAAAGGTGTAAACAAGACTGTATAATAATCACATATTTATGCCCACTGTATAAAGAAATGAAAATAAATTAAATTGTAAATAAATAAACAGAAAATAAAATCACAGAAAAGGAAAAGAATACAAGGTTATGGATCAGGTGAAAGCCTTCACCTGTGGTACTGGAAAATAACAGCTCATAACTACTGCTGACAAGCTGAAATCACGAGGACTGCAAAACATGTGAGACAACATTCATTATCTTGTTCCCCTCCTGTTTCTGTGTTTAACCCATGTATTCTGAATAAAAAAATACATTTAAAAAAGGTGTAACAAGCATGTATCTGTACTATAGCATACATGCCAGTGGCATTGCCCTTTGCCATTATGTGTTGTAAAACAAGTACCAGCTCCCTGTCAGACAACTATACCAACCATAGTGACCCTTGGGCTTGCTGTTTAAATATCTTTATGTTCTTGTGGTGAAGACTACATTGGAGTAACTACTCAGTGCACCTCCCCTTTACCCATGAAACCCAGGCTCCCAGCCTGCCTATCAAACACACAAGGAATTTCCAACCCAAACTGGTAGACTCACTTCATTCACCATTGTTCTGGTCCCTCAGTGAGAGCTCTGCAAAAATGAACTGGAATCAGATCATCTTCATCTCTTTGCTTGCAATGGTTTTAATACTGGCAAGTAAGTAAGCTTTGAATAAAATGTAGTAAAATATACATGGCAAGTGCATTCTAAGGTGAATTTGGTATAATATTTAAATAATATTTAATATAGAAAAATAGAAAAATGCTAAATAAAATGCAGTTTCTAAAAGAAGTTTGAAGTACTAGTCAACTGAAAATACAAAAGCAGTCCTTAATTGGTTCAGTCTTTACCACCAAGGACTGAAGATTCAAAAAAGAAAATTCAAATGATATATTCATACTTAATTTATAATATTGTTTTACAGACTAATATGTTAAAAATTTTAGAACTGGCAACAACATATGAATATGAAAAAAGGTATTAATCATCCAGGTAAAAATATAAAAAATAATGCTTGTTAATTTTTCTATGCAAAGTATGGCACTGAATGAATAATGAGCTTTTTTTATTGTTTTCATTTTCAAGTTGCCAGTGAAGCTGAAAGTGCAGCTGTACGAACTGACAAGTCAGACATTAAGACAGAGGATGGGGAAAGTAAGTAGAATCTGCATCATTTTTCTTCCACCTTAAATTGAATTAAATGCAATGATATATTCATATATTTAAGTTAACATGTTTAAAAAGCTAGTTTTGAATTGCAGATATGAAAAGGAGGATTTTCATGCAGGAATCTGAAGCAACTGCCTTTTTAAAACGACGTAGCAGGAGATCCACAAAGTCCAAAGATGAAGTGAATGGTGAGGCTGTTTCAAACATTCTCAACAATGTTTTTGTTCCACCTCAGACTTCCTCTGAGACTCTGCGCTCTCTATAGAAGGAAGGGCTGCTGACAGATAAAGAACTAAAGAAGATAATTCTGTCTAAAAAAATATAGGACAGTAACATTTTATTGACATCTATCCGGAGATAAAATACATTTTGATCCAAATAACTGATGTAGATCAATATTAAGATTTATTTTTATTTTTATTGTTATTGTTGGATAACAAATATTATTTATTACTTTACTACTAGTATCTTGTTTATAAAATGTATTTTAAGTAATTTCTTATTTGAAGGAGATAAACACATGATAGTTTTGATAAGAATTGTTATTTAAAGTGTGCACTGGAGAGACATAATTTGGAGGTATGCAACAGTTTTCCTGTTTAAATATGTTTGAGGCGCTGTGCAGCTCAGTAAAGGAGAAATACATTATGCTTGTCTCTCGCAGGCTGTTGTGGGATGCACAGGGCAGAATGGAGAAGTCAGCACCATGGGCTGTCACCTAAAACATTTGGGGAGAACCTAAAATAGATATTCTTTAGTCATTTTGACCAATTTCTTTGCCTCAAAAAATATTTTGGTCATGGTACAAATTCTTTTTTTTTTTTTTTTTAACCTAATTGAAGAAAATCTAGTTTCTTTCCACTGCAGCAACATTTGGGAAAATGGCTTAATGCTATTGGTATGTTAAAGAATGTGTGTGCTGTAGCTGGGAAAGTTAACCCTTGGAGTTTAAAAACAACTCTTCAATTGGGAGGGGTGAGGGTGAGGAACAGAGGAAGTGTTCCTCACGCCTGTTCATTCAAATGTACTATTGTACAATCATTTTATTGAGTTTGCTCAATAATTTTAATTAATTTTATAATTTTGAACTGATTCTTCTTCAATGCTGAAAATATATATATATATATATATATATATATATATATATATATATATATATATATATATATATATATATATATAAAAAGTTCTTAAAAGTTTGATAACTAATGGTAAACTATTGTCACTTGAAGGAACTCCGGAAGCGATTAATTGGTAGATCTTTGTCTCACTCCTGGCGACCTATTGTCATCGGGGGGTAGGTACTGTTTTGTTTCGTGAGGTACGCCATGTCATGAAGTATTACATTTATATAGCAAGTAAAATGTATGTAGTTCTAAATAAATGTTAAGAAATGTACTGTATTCAAAGCTAAACCTTTCAACACTTGTTGTATAATATGCAATCTGCATACGTCACATAGATCTAATGAATGATTAAGAGCAACAACTTCACAACGAAGGGTTTAATTGAAAAATATATACAATCTTGAATTTAGTTATTACTTAATGCTTCATGTTCAAGTTTTTTATGCTGTTTACAACTTTACCACAAGCAAAGGTGTGGTAAGCCCCGACTAAACAAGCATGCCATTAATGGGCTGTTTTTTAGTTGACTGCCATGATATACACTATTCTCACTGTATTGGTTTATTGAGTGCAGTGGTTATGTGGTTTTTACTGTGCCCTAGAAAGGTCATGGTTTTGAATCTCCTCCACCTTTAATAGTCTTCAGTAACTGAAGAAGGAAGCCATCACATTCCTTTTGAATTGGTTCCTAATCTTAGGAGTTAATAATGTTCCATGAGTCAAGGATATGTGGCCACAGGCAATTGCATGATAGTGTAGCATTACAAAGCAGTAGCAGTAGCCCTCCAGCAGGACTAGATTCCAGTCAAGTCTATACAATAAAAATAAATCACTGTTGAAGGTTGGGATCGATTGGTTTTTAACAAACAGCACGTTGTGTGCCAGAAAAACCTTTGGTTGCCAAACAAAGTCAAAGTGATCTATGCTTTTCATTTATATTTTCCTTTTGTATTAAGAATGGTAATAGAGTTTATTTACGTGCTCAAAGGAAAACATGCTATATTTGTTTTTTTACACATTGCAGCTGAATTCAAAATATGCTAAAACACTCTAAATTGCAACAAACTATTTTTGTTGGTTTATCAAATCCATCTTAAACAAGCAGTTTTTACCATTACATACTGGAAGAAAAGTAGATAATGCTGATCACACTATAACAAAGAAGAGCATGTCATGCTGACATTATTTCAACGGTGGGCCGTACCATAGGCTTCTACTGGAAATAACACAATCCTGGGAATCATAAAGAATGATAAAGGCCAACGGAGAAAAAGGGGTAATGGCAACAGAAGACACTACAGTATACATTTATCAAGTAATGAATGAGACACACTGCACATAAAACAAAGCATCAGGAACATCACCAATCAGATCTGCAATGGAGCTCGAAGTCAGGAGACATGCATATGCATAGCTGGGCTGTGATAATCCCCAAGCTAAACTTGGCACAAGATGGCATTCCTTCTGTCAAACAGGCCACATTTTTGCCGCACTTTGAGACAAAATGATAATGGGACACAATTCAGATAAAGGGGGGTCGACTGCAATCCTTTATTCTACCATTACATTTTTTAAACTTAATTGATCTGTAACATGTTTCCAATAAAAAGTGTTTAAATAGTGTACTGTATATATATATATATATATATATATATATATATATATATATATATATATATTTGTTATGCAACACATTTTTAAGTCTTGAGGTTTTTTGTTACAGCTGAGAACAGGCAGAGACTAGCTGCGGATGAGCGCAGGAGGGAGTATTACGAAGAGCAGAGAAATGAATTTGAAAACTATGTAGAGGAGGAGCGTGATGGTAAGGAATCAACTCTTCCTCGTTCCTTTTCACCCACCACACCCTTTCCTAGCCCCGGAATCAAATAACACATATAGTAACTAGATTATCTTTGCGAGCTTGCAAAAATAGGTATTTGAACTGCAAGGCAACTGTTTATTTTCACAAAAGTAACATTTATGCAAGACATAGAAGAAGCAAACACAAATGATATACAATAGTTGCCCGAGTGTACATATTGCACCCTACAAATCATGAATACATTTTTTTATCAGCTTCCCACTTCTGAAGTAACACACAAGTAGATAACACTGTTACCTATTGGTCCCTTTTGAGTATCACTGACAAGTCTTTACTGTTGCCCTACAGAGCAGCAGGAGAGAAACCGTGAGAAGACTGAACAGTGGCGTGAGTACCACTATGACGGCCTCTACCCATCTTACCAGTACAACCGTCACCACATTTAAACCCTGCACTGAACACAATCACCAAAAAAGGACATCATAACAGAAGTATACATCTCACTAAAATGTGCTTACACATTTATATTTAAAACAATTAAGCATACCATATTAGCTTTAAGAAAAAAGACTGTCATTAAAAAAAAAAAAAATACAGCTTTTCATAGTGCGTTGCTTTAGCTAATATAGCCATCTCAGCCTTCAGAAACTTGTTTTGTAAAAATGTAACTAGATTGATATCAAATGTTGTAAAACTGTTATTTTACGTAGATTTAAAGGCAGTGGTGAATTAAGGGTTTTTGTATAAAGGTAAAATGTAAGCACAAGCTCTTAGGAAACAAAATGTTTATCTAGCTGTGTAAAAAGGTTCAAGACAGTTTGCTCTAGTGGTTGTGAAAATGGATTCTTTTGAAATGGAGGACTCAAATGTATCTAAAATGTAAAGCTGTGTGACGGCATCTAAATCATGTCTTGAACTGATAGGCTTTAAATTTTATTTTATTAATTAACTTTTAAAATTAAATTAGATGCAGTCATCTTGTTTGGACTTTGTGCTTATAACATATTGTGACTGCGTTTCTGAATGTACAGTGCAGACATGTATAATTTGGTACATATTATTAATTGTGAGTGAGCAAACTGTTTGACAAATTAGATCTATTAACCATATATATTATATATATATATATATATATATATATATATATATATATATAAAAGACACTGTGGACAAGGAGCTTCCATGAAATTGAGAGGTAACATCTACAAATGAAAAAGACGCAGAGGCTGGATCTTCTGAAAGGTCAAACAGTGCCACATATTTACCATACATTCCTAATCTTAGAAACAATGAGCATTGATTTCTATGAATGGATATCTTACTGTACATAATTTTTTATTTAAATCAATATATAAAAAGCAAGTGACAATCTCCACCCATACATTCATTCTTATAAACAAACTTGCGTGGTTTCTTGTTCACATTGGTATATTACACCTATGAGTACACTGGTTGTCTTGTAACAGTTTGCACGTTTAGCAGCCTCATGTCATACACAGCATGAAGTTTTCATTGAGTGAAGAAAATACATCTTCAGTTCACAACATCATAGCCACAACAAAAAAGAAATATTAATCAATTTCACAATAAGGAAAATGAATTTTCATGAACACTGATCAGCTATCTTGAAGGAACTGAACTTTAAGCACAAGGACCTGTAACAAACAGCACAGACTGATTTTAACCAGGCATCCTGTTTTCTGGTTGTTTCTTCATGGTTTTCTACACCACAAAACTACAAAAGGCCATATTCACAAAACATTTACCACAGTGCTAAGTTAACACATTTTTTTTTTTTTTTTCTTTAAAAAGAAAGCTACTGATGTTAAAACAAGACTGATTTAAAAAAACTTCAAGCAATTACCTTGGGAGGTTTATTTAAGTATAATTGCAACTTAGGTGTTTCTATGTAGTTAAAAAAATAAAATAAAAAAAATAATGGCCCAAACATTATGGACCACGGTAATATGGATCTGCGTGTAAAGTATCAGGGCCTGTAATCACTGTAAACTGTTGAGGAATTTTGGCTGCTCCTCTCCTCTTGTCAAAAGAAGCTCTGCACCGATCTTGGGCCCTTTCTTCTCCTGAAGAAAAAGAAAACAAGATGTGGTTACTTTATTGTAGAAGAGCCTGCATATACTGCAGACAATGACTGGGACTTGGTGACTCAATGGCTGGTTATATAAACCAGTGCTAGGAAGTTCACCCACCTATAGTATGAAGCAGTGTTAGGACAACAGTGTCATGTTAATTTGTATAGATTGTAAAATGCATAAATGATGACTGAATTTTTTTTTTTTTTTTTTTTTTTAAAAGGTTTTTTACTCCAGAGATATCTTTTTTTTAAGCTAAATAAAAACAAAAGAATATTCAAATAGTTGTATACACTGTACATTTGAATATGAAATATTCAAACATAATAAAAACAGGTTTATATGTTTTGCATACAGTATTTTTTTTTTTTTAATTATTAAATAGGAATATCAATACACATACCCTTAACATGCCATCCCTTTCCCACTTGAAAAGTCCACAGTTGCTGAAATTGAAAAATAAAGACATAAATAGGAAAAAACAGAATAAGTGATCATGTCTTGATCAGTGAAACACAAATGGATTTTAAAAAAGACAAAAGAAACCCTTTGCAGAAAGGAGTAGTCCTAGCAAAGGTCAGAAACAGAAGGTACTTTCTCCAGCTCTTACCTGCAGTGTTTTTGGGGCAGCCTGTCCAGTGACATTTCTCTTTGTCCACATTTACATTTGAAGAACCGCTTGACTGCTTCATGCCAGTGGTAATCATGTTTTTCAGTAACGCATTTATCCAAGGGTTTGAAATATGTGTATTTACACTGTAACAAAAAACATGTTTACAGTATCTTGCAAGTTTTATGCTTACCATACAAGTAGCCTAATAAGTAAGCTTTCTCATTTTGACAAAAATCAAATCAAACACCTACAGTACAGTATTTTTGCTTTTTCTGACTTACTGTTTTACAGGTTACAGCTCTGCATTTCAGCTCTCGGATATTTCTCATTTTGTCTTCCATTTGTTCTTTATTTACCAACGGCTCAAAGTACCTCTCCTGAATTTCTATCTCAGCCTGCAAAAGAAATGACAGGTAAAATCCAGCTTCTAGCTCCAACACTGATGTCTTACAAAATACAAAAGCCTTTAACTGTTTCAATACTGCAGACCTGTATAATACCCCCTCAAAACTGCAGACAGCTACTGCAGCTATGAAACATAACCACTCAACACAGAAGACCAGGCACTACCTTTTTCTTTATAAGACACTGAAACTACTGTGTATTTAAGCATAGTAGGCTTGTCTTTTTAAGTTACACTGTTGAAAGAGATAAAATACCTCTTTACAGCCTATTCCCAATAGTTTGTTCCACAAATATGGCAATTTTATATGATATTGAAGAAAAAAAAAACGACATTAGTCATTTCCATTGTAATGCTGAAAAACGTTTGAGTTGTGTTTTGCATTTGCCATTTCCTTCATGGTTACTGCACAGACTTTTCAATTTAAGCTACCTCTTTCACTGCTCCAGTGTGTCTTGATTTGGCATTCAGAATTTGCTGAAATTCAGCTGATTGTAAATACTCCAGCTGCTCTCGCCGTTTCTTTGAGGCAGGCTCTGTTTCATCTGTTTCTACTTTAGCTGGAAGGAAAGGAACAATAACTTTTAAAAGTCTTAAAGGTTTATTTTGGGGTGCCTGTTAAACACATGGTTTTGTGTTGGGTTTTTGTTCCTTGATATGTTATTCACAATCACTACAATCTCTCCTGACCATGTATTTGCCAGATGAAATGGCACTGTTTAATTGTGGTGGATCTAATTAACATTAACTTGATAAAAGGTTAATATTTCTGTATGTGTAACATATTAAATACAAATAGGTATCGGCAACATGCATCATGATTAATATCATGAAATACTGCAGTGAATCGGATTTACAGTACTCACTCTCAGGAGTTGCAAGGCTCTTTTCCACTCTTTTTGCCACATCTTTTATGCTTGTATCTGACCTTTTTCTTTTGACACCATTAGGATCTTCCTTTGATATTCCTCCTTCTTTTGCCCTCAACTTCTTTAAAGCAGCAAGCTAAAGAAAAATAGCAAGCATAATGTAAATATTTATTGCTTAATAAAACACCGGAGAAAATCTAGTTCCTTTTCTAGTGACAACATAGAGTGTAAACTACTGTAGGACTTACTGCTACAAACTGAGTCAACCCAAGTAATGCTGCACAGAACTGCTTTTAAATACAGTATTTATCCTGTTCACCACATGGAAAAACTGTACTAGGTCACTGGTAATAGAAAGCCTACGTAGAAGTTTCAAGTACCTTGGCTGCAGACAAAATTGGCTTTGGTGCTGGTGGTGGAGAACCATCAAAAAACAAGACATCCTCTCCATCTGCAAACCCTCTGCCCAATTTAGGTGTCGGTGGCGTCACTGCGATCTTCTTGCCTTTAGGGAATTCAGCAGCAGCCCTAGGCGACGCAAGTGCAGATCTCCCTGGGGTGGGTGTTGCAGGGCAGTCAGGTATATCTGTGCTTTGCAAGGACCTATGAACAATATTTATACAATGATTAGATTAAATAAACTGAAAGGTTTAACAAAAACTAATAGTCCTCAATGTGAAAAATACCAAACAAATGACCAGTTTGGGCAACACATTTTATTGGTATTTTTTTCATTCAGTTGGAAGTTAAATGTAAAAAAAAAAGTTGGATTAGTTAAAAACACCAGCATTAGTAACAATTCTCTCTTCTATCACAATCTGTAGAGCATGCTGTTTTTAATTCCTGTTATTTGTTACTATGTGCACAGTGTAATAGGGATGGGATGGTGTAGCAGGGGGAGATCTGTGCTGACTCTGCTGGCGTGTTCACAGGGCTGCAGGAATAGGGCGGCAGTCGTCCAACAACCGCCTGTGAGTCATGGCAGTGACACGGGAGGTGGAAAAGTGGGTGTGTGGACTTTCCCCCTCTCTGAATGGCTGAGAGGCAAGTCTTGGGAGATTGTTGGCCCTATAAAATAATGCTCCGCTGTTTCCTCAGGTCTGCCCACTTAATCGCGCCGAGAGTGCGGAAGCTCTGATTCAGGACCGGGAATCAGCCGGGAGAAAAAGAAAGAGTCTCACAGCGAGACAGTGAGAGCGGGGAACCCTTGGGCAGACCCCGGAGTATTGTAACGGAGCAGGCTAGTTAGCCGGCAGTGTAGGACGGTGATCCGGGTCGCACGGGTAGCGGCGACTGGGATATAGCTGTCAAGTGCAGCACCTTTTGTTTGTAGTTTTGTTACTGTTTTATTTTCCCTGTTTCTTTGTGCCTTCTGTTTTGAATTATTGTTTCGAAGCACCTGCAAGGGCGCCGGTATTGTGTACCATCGCTTGGTATTCCCGTGGCTCTGTTTACCATCGTTGGTAAGCGGACCACGGACCCACAGAGCTATCTGCGGGCGAAAAGAAAAAGAGCACCCCGAAATAAAACTGGGCACCTGTGCGGTGTTGTCAAATCCACCTGTCTGTCTCCTGTGTCAGTGGATTACCCATCACACTTCCACAGATGGTAAAACAATTCTAAGGTAACCCTAATGTCTTGGTATAAATCATTCAAGTTATACAATGAAGCAAATACAAAACAGTTGCATCAAACATGGATTTGATGACAGTTTGTGTTTGAATTATTATTATTTTTTCCACCATGAGCGGAAACCGGTGTTCTGCAACGTCTAAAAAACAGCACTCCATCTTCAAATACACACCGTCTTTTTTCTTATATCAAAAATACATTCATCCATTAGATTGAATAGGTTTTGTGGATGGGATAAGATCTTCCTCAGGTATTTCGCTAAGGCTTGAATTGTCCTTGCTTCATTTGGCAGCAGACATTGTTGTTGACATACTGAATAGCACTCTTTCCAACACACGTGGTTGATGTTTTCAGTAAAAAAGAAAAAGAAAAAGGGCAAAATGGCAGCGATGATGACTACGTGGATGTCCTAGGTGAGAGAGCAGAGTAATAATAAAAAGTTGTTCAAATAAAAATTGTATTTTCCTTCACTTTGTACATGGAATGAAGAGCATTAACCACTGTATACCGTAATAACGATAACTGCAGTGCAGCCACACTGACCCTAGTGTAATGGGGGTCCAGATAGACCCCTGAACAGTACAAAGTACAATTTCTATAATGAGGGGGGTGCCAAAATACAGTAAACTACCTTCTTTGAATATCTTCTGCTCTTTTCTTCCTTGCGTCCAACATCTGTTGCTTCTGTTGTTTTAATAGTTGAGTTGCTGATATAGATTGGATAGTTTGCATTGGCTTTCCATTTAGACCTACTAAAAAAATAAGATAATAGCCAATCTCATTATTGCCACTGTTACTCTACTTTACCTTTGCAACAGCCAGTATCTAATTTAATTTGCTATAGATTCTGTCCTAATATGTCTCCCTGACCCACCCAACCCCAAATTTCAGCAAAGAATATCAGATGCATCTTAATACAAAGATCCTGTAATCAAGAGAGACATATCCAAGACACATGTGTATGTCAAATATAGTCATGCTCCTTGTTTAATTAAAGCAAACTAATTACTACTAAAGCATTATATAAAATTTTTATGTAAAATGGATTTACCTGAAGCTTGGGTTAAATGTCTTTTCAGGTTCAATGCACCTGGTGTTGGCAGATCCATCAAGTTCTTAAATTCATCTGAGCATACTGGTGCCCCATTCGACTGCATTGCTAAACAAATAGAGATAATCAGGGGCACTTCTATTAACCTGTCACTTATGTACTTTTTTACATTTCTTTTAATATGTATACCCTTTTTAATGTCACAAAACATGGATCAATGACAGAAATTACTATGCGATTGAATCCAGTTAACACATTCAACAACATAGCTGTCTAAAAATAAAGCGATCCGCCCCCCTTTCTATTTAGAGCAATTAAAAACAGTTCTGTCTCTTACCCTTTTTCTGCGCTTCTTTGGCAATAGTGTCCGCTCCTTTAACAAATAAATTACTCAAAGTCGACTGGACCGGCTTCTTAGGAATAGATGCGGAACTGCGAAAAGGAAAAAACACTCAATTAAATTTTACAGCAGTATTTATTTGCTTTTACTTAGAAAAGTTTTCATAATAATACAGACCATTGCAATTTTTGACCTGGTAGTTACCGGTCGTAGTGAAAAAAACAAAAAAAAAAAAAACACATTACAATAGTAAGCAACTTAAAGCTGGCAGGATCCCCCAACCAGAACTAAGAATACCAAGCCAGTGCTACTCAAGATCACCCAAAACCTGTAAAAACCTCAAGCATGCAGTAAGTTATGGATAACAATTGTTATTATACACAAGTAATAAGAGTAAAAAAAACTAAAAACCAATCCTTACAGTGAGGCTGCACACGCTGCTGAAGAAACTCCTCCGTAATGAAAGCCGCCTTGGCACAGCCGCTCCTTCAGACTGCCTCCCTTCCCTTTCTGCTTACCAGGGACTCTTCCAGAGAAACTGGACTGCAGCTCTGATCTCTTGGAGCTCAGTTTTTTATACTGTGCTTTCACATGGTACTGGCAGAATTGACACTCGTTCTGTATGGACCAAAATTTGAAAATGTTATGAAGAAACTCTGTTGAGATACAGATTAAGTTTCTATTCAGGAGAGTGTTAAGATTGTTTATTATGGAAGGTAATACATGAGTTTTAGAGGACTCGTAAACCACACACCAAGTTCACAATCTGGGTACAAGGATCTCCATTTTTCTTCGTCGCTTTGCAGGTCCCAAAATCTTGTGCCTCCCCCATAAGCAAGACCTTCTGCGGGTGATCCACTGACAAACAGACCTGGGCAATAGAGGGAAAACAGACTATAAATATTGTACTTCTTGCTTGAAATACATATGTGAAGTATCTTTGGATTGTAGATAACTACACAACTTTTTAAACGCAGAAGTTCCATATTTACTGCAAAGGGTCTGAATTTTTGCTCTTTGTTGGATTGGTTTGATAAAACTGACCCCATCCGAGCCCTCCTTTGGCTTCATTGGGTTTGGATTGAGGATGCCAATAACAGTCCCTGGGTCTGTCTTCCAGTGTTCTTTGTGAACGTCTCCAAACAGAAACAGGGAAATATACACATCCAGGTTACGAAGGTCAGTGAGACGCCAGATACTGAAGGTTTTACCCTGAAAGAATAATATAAATTAAATTAAAAAAAGCACTTGTATGGAATAAGTATGCAAATAATCTTCTATCTGAATAACCTTATGAACTGGTCTAGACCACTAAAATGAAGCATATAAACACACTTCAAAAAACTATGTTTATTACTGATGTATTACTGAACAAACATATTCCTCATAACTTTGAAAACAAACACTATTGAGAAATAAAGATATTTTCAGTGAGAAACTTCTTGACAGAGTAAACCCAGTCTACTTACACTGCTAGAGCTCTGAGGGGTGTATTTATTCACAACCACCCCAAAGGTGACCCAGTCACACTCGTCCAGTTTCTCCCGGGCCAGCTTCTCCGGCAGCTGGGAGAGACGGATCATCTTGCGATCAGACATCTTGCGCTCCATTTCAGTGGAGGACACACGGGGCCTCCTAGTCAAGACAAAACACACAAGTTAAGTGAATTATTTATTTCAGTACTTTTAAAAATGTTAATCCGGTAAATGTTGCCTTTAAAAAAAGAAATGGCGAACCTTTAGTTACTAAAATAATAGAGATGGAGATTTTAAACATTTAAACTCTAAAGAAGTGGCTAAACGTTGAATAATATGCTACACGTATAACCGTTTACGTGACAAATTTGTCATCATATACAGTCAGTCCGTTGCATATCTGACTGATCTGGTACCAAATTAAGGGCGGATATTATAAAAAGGAAGAGGTTTGGCAATTGCCTCCAAGTAGCTTTTCTAATTGGTGTAACAGAAAGACTGACACTGGGGCGGGTTTTATTCTTGGTCGATCTGTTGCTTCATTGGTGCACTCTGTGTTCATGCTGTAGTCGTGGTATTTATCAAGTCCACGGGGTAAGAAAGTTAATAACAAGCGTTTTTTTTCTGACATTTGTTATATATTTTTTATAAAATGGCACCTAAACAAAGGAACAAGGTAAAGCCACATTAGTATTTTGAGGAACCGCACAAGAAGACCATGGCATGTCCATAATTATGTCAAACTTAGGTCGGCCAGGGTGTCGCCCACAGCTGCATTGTCCTCTGACGCTGTAGTTCTAGATTGGCTGCATGTCCGGTCTACAGAGTGAAAAAAAAAAGCAGTCGGCTGACGGCATACGCTTCAGAGGACAGCGTGTGTTCATCTTCGCCGCTCCCAAGTTAGCGCAGGGATGGTAGCGGTGAGCTGAGCTTAAAAAATACAATTGGATATGTTAAACTGGGAGAAAAGCGGGGTGAATTACCGACAACTAAAAATAAATAAATAAGTAAATAATATTTTAATCGAGTGACAGCCCTAATTTCAATATGTACTTTTGTGTGTTACTTGCTTATTTAAGGTTTGTTTGCTTAGAAAATACTAATCAGGGCTGTCAATATACATCAGAATGTAACATAAAGAGTGTGTGTGTAGTTAAATGCTGACACCTTCATAAGAAATGTAGAAAGCACATCCCTACAAAATAACCCCCCAACAAACAAACAAGCTGATGGATCATTAAAATAATAGAATCTTTACTATATAATATGAAGCCCATGTACCTGAGCCTGAGTCCTGAGAATCTCTCCAATGTGACGTCCTGATCTGCTACTCTTGAGCTGCTGGCTGTAGGGCCCTGTGTGCCAGACTGCACTGCTGCTGCTGGAGGGGATCTGGAAACAGTGTTGGGTTTACTGCTGCTCCTCAGGGGCTGTGACGAGGGGCAGGCACCCACACTCTTCTGATAGGGGGTCTTGGTCTCTTAATTTATTCCAATGAAAGAAATACAAAAAAAAAAAAAAAAAAAAAAAGGCGTGCATATAATCCATTATTTAAATGAAGAAGTAATGATTAGGAAGCAATAGTGGTGTGCACTTGGTTAAAGGTTTGCAATGGTGATTGCAGTCTCACTAATTTAAAAAACAATGAACTTCCAAAATCCAAGTTGTTTCTTCTTACCTGTTGTTGGATGCTTTGGTACAAGGGCTGTTCTTTGCTTGGATTTCAAAAGGCCAGAGCTATTAAGCTGGGAAGAAAAACAAGGGGAGTCCTGAACCTTTTTAGCTTCATTGCTCTTCAGGGTAATGTGCATAGATTTATCTGTAAATAAATAAAAAAAAAATATATAATATTTTAAGAATAGTACACATTTTAAAAAATAAAGAAGCCATGCATTCCACAGATATGTTTTATCTAGCAGCCAACTCCAATATAAAGTGGACCATATAAAAAACATCTCATCAATTAAAACAATGCTATGTCTTTTCAATTTAGGAAGAGTCAGAAGATACCCCTCTTTGAGGACCAGTTTTCAGTTAAGACCATAACAGGAATGTTCCACTGTATTCAATTTTTTTTTTTGCCTCAAATGTAAATTAAACACTAAGTATGGCCTACAGAGTACCCTTATTTCTTATAATAGAATTTGTAATGAAAGTGTAATTGTAATCCCTGTATTTGATACCTGGTTGCTGTTTCTGCTTATTCGGGGGCGTTTTCTGTGGAGGACTGGTCAAGGCCTGCTGGGTGACAGCTAACTGCTGTTGTAAGGTCTCCATTTGCTCCTGCATCCTTCTCAGTTCAGCTGTAAAACAATTGCAATGCACATGATTGTGTAAAATGAAATTTACTTAAAGCTAAGTCAACAGTACAGTTTAGTACCCATGGCAGGTTGTTGATGACAAAAAAAATACAAAAAACAACACATACCTTCTAAGTCCTGTTTAGATTTGTCCTGGTTTTCTTCTGATGATGGTCTTTTTTTGATAATTTCTTTTGCTGGCTCTTCTTCCTCTAAATCCACAACATCGTCAAACAATGTGTTTATATCTTCTACCTGCTCAATGACCCCCTCACCCCCCTGTCCGTCACCCTCGTCAAACTCTTCCCCGTCATCATCCGCATCAAACAGATCATCCAGCTCATCTGTGTCCCCGGCTCTCTCCTCACAGTCAAAGCTTCCGCTCTCCGCCGCCTCGTTTTCCTCCAGCAGGGAGGCCAGCAGATCCAAATCATCATCACCTGTCAGCAGGGCAGCCAAAGTCTTTTGTTTATCTTTTTTTTTTAAATTACATCTATGGCCAAATGTTTTGCATCCCCCTATAGAATTAACTAATTTTGGTGAAAAAGTTACATGAAACCTGCTGAATAATGTTACTTTAACATACTGAAATACACAGTGCTTTGTGGTTTTCCATATACAAAAATTTAAAAATGTGACATTCAAAGTCCGACATGAAATACTGTAACAGTTACTACTGTTATGGCTTCCGGTAGACTAAATAATCACTACTGTTTTGAAGGTTACCACTGTAGTGAAATCTAAATATCATAAAAGTTAGACCTTTTTTTTAATTTACATACAACAGCCTTTAATACATTATTGCATCAAGGACCATTAAGAAAACAAGATCATGCCTGAGAAAAACAAGTAAAATAAAAATACAGCATTAATCAATACTATAAGCAAATTGTGTTGCAAGAAAAGTCTTACTTTCCATTCTTGAATGCAGTATTGACAGCAGCGATGCACAAGAGAGATCTGAAAATACAGCAAAATCTAAGTCTCCAAGGATTTACAAATTGGCAATTATCTTGATGCATCTTCCATACTCACTTCATCACCTAGGACATTTTCAAAATGCATTCAAATGTAGTTATTACCACTGGTCTATTGTATTTCATTTTATTGTATTTTTTAAAAGTACAATACAATGTGTGTGTGTGTATATATATATATATATATATATATATATATATATATATATATATATATATATATATATATATTTTTGTTATTTTTTTTTTTTTACAGAAGTTAGTAAGAAACTATGCCATAAAGGACACCCAATAACAACATATTTTGCCTGTTGTCACCAAGACAGGTAAAGAAAGAAGAAAATGAATGTCCTTATTTTCATTGCGGTCAAGCTATCAGACAGTTTTGAAATGCTGGTCAAGCTATCAGACGTTAACTTGTATAGATAGTTTCACTGTTTCAAGCAGTAAAATTCTTCACTCAGAGATTTAGAACTGCACTGGAATAAAACAAGCCATGCAATACACTTTCATAAAGAATGAAAAACATAATATTTAATAAGTATGAAAGAAATTCTAATATATATATATATATATATATATATATATATATATATATATATATATATATATATATATATATAACCTTCCATTGACCTCCCTAATTTCACTGCAGATGTGTTGTGCACATGCCCCTCTCATATCAAAGTATTAGTATTAATTTACTTAGTAGTACAAAAAAATTCCATTGGGACCACCCTAATTTCACGGGGAGAGTATGTGTTTACTGTGTGTGTTTAAAATGTCATCATATTTTATGAAGGTAACCTCTGGGATAATATACACACAACACACATAATACCGTATACCTACATACATCACATCACAAATGTGCATGTGTGTGTGTACACCAACAACACAAACAACCTTAGTGTGGTTGAGTGGATACACGTTTTTGCTCAAACACATTGTAATTGTAAGCAGCAAAAATGTCTGTAATCAACAATTTAAACAACATTATTGTTGAGATTTCTTTCATACTTATTAAATATTACATTTTTCATTCTTTTTGAAAATGTATTAAAGTGTATTTCCTCGGTCGTTTTATTCCAGTGCAGTTCTAAATCTCTCGGAGTGAAGAATTTCACTGCTTGAAACAGGGACGCCTGTTAACTCCATATAAGTTAACGTCTGACTGCAAGATTAAGTGTCTGATTGACCGGCATTTGAAAACTGTGATAGCTTCCAAAACTGCGCGATAGCTTGACCGCAGTTTATTTCCACTGCGTTAAGGACAAGCAGCTTTTGTCACGTAATTAACAAACTGTGCCAGATAAAATGTCTATAACGATGTACCCAAGTTGACATTATGTGATCAGTTAAACTAAACTAAAACTGACGGCAACACTTGATTTAGTATCAAGGTATTCCCCGACTGGAAACTAAACAGCTGAATGATAATATTTTGTTTACATCTATGACCTAAACCTCATTTATAAGAAAATAACATCGCATAGATTGGCCAGATATGTGTTGCTCACACAATCATTCTAATATTTTAATTCTCATAACATGTACTTTATTGCGATGCAAATTACTAAACAATTCATTAAACTTTATAAATCTTACTTGATGTTCCCGATTCACTGCCGTAGCAAAGAAACACTGAAAGCTGGCGCCAATCCGAAGCCCCAACCACAGCAATAATTTAGGTGTTCTTAAAGGCGCCTGTATAGAAAATTATAACCAGACCGGAGTCTCCTCAATCTACGTATAACAGCGCTTTTAAATATTTTGTATGGTAAATATTTTATTATTGTTATTATTATTATTACCAATTTATAGTGTGCACTTGGTTTTAATTATAGAGGTAAAAAAATGTGATCTGTCAGGCGCACAGACAGCTGACGTAGATCTTAAAATTGTCTAGAGTGGGTGTTTATTCACAACATTGAGAAGCCACTATAATTTGAATGACGAGAAAATCAAAAAGTTATTTTAACATTGCATTTAACAAGCACAGATGGGACGGGTTAATTACAGTACAGTGCAAACTTCTAAAATCAGAACATTATAAATACGAAGGCAGACAATTACAGAAATAAAAGTTATTAAAGACTAGAACTTAAATTGTGATTAACTGAAGCAAAGACTGCGTTCAAATACTGACTTAGCTAAAACTTCAACATCCTCTATTAACATATGCTAAATAGTAACAAGGATGTGAAATAATAACATTAAAATCGCATTGGTTTGGGACGTATTGAACAAGGCATTTAACGTACTGTTTATATGGTAATGGAGTGGGGGTGGGTAAGGGCATGTTTTGCCTGTGGCAGAACTGATCTAATTACACAGCATCGTCAACCTTTGTTTTAGAAATAATGTCATGTACTAGGGCAGTGGTCCTCAAAGTGGTGCCCACGGCAGCTGTTCTTAAATTATGGGTCGTCAACACATTTCTGGCGGGTCGTAGCGTGGAAAAATAAAGAAAGCTTTAAACACGCTTTCCAACAAAAGCGTCACAGCAGTCTGTTGACAGTGCTGCTCGCTTATGCTGTGCTTGTACGTACTCGACATTTATTTATTTATTTTTTTCCTGAAGGGATTATGCGTTATGATCAACCCGTTGAATATCTACATTGTCTCTGCGGCAACCCAAACAGTTAGCTGGATGGGACATAAACTGTGTCTGTTTCCTTCACAGGTACTGACAGTAAGTTTAACTAATAGGAGAGTCAAATATCTCCCAAGTTTTACGCATCTGTCCAATCATAAGCAAGCAGAGGCCGTTCACGGTATTCTGCATAAAAACTGAAGGCGAGTGAGTAGCAAAGATCTGACAGCTGTCCAATCATTCGTGAGCGGAGGCGGGGTGTTAATATGCCGGGTAAGCACTGAATTTCGCCGACTGTTATTGACTAAAATAATACATTTCAGTATTTAGAATTTAATTTTCTATCTCTATATGTTTTTATTATTTCACCAGACAAGGGAAACACTAGTATATATAGTTACGAATCGACTTTCTCTGAATAATTGTACTGGAGATGACATGTATATATATATATATATATATATATATATATATATATATATATATATATATATATATATATATGTGTGTGTGTGTGCTCTCTCGTGTGTGTGTGTGTGTCTCTCTCTCTCTCTCTCTCTCTCTCTCTCTCTCTCTCTCTCTCTCTCTCTCTCTATATATATATATATATACACACACACACACACACACACACACACACACACTGTGTATGTCGCGAGAAGGCAGTGTTTAAGTTAAACCGATGCAATAGTTAGCGAGCCCGCAAACAGACAAGTAAGATCAGTTTATGCCCGTGCCAAAATGACTTTGAGGACCACTGTTCTAGGGCCACTGCAAAGTAATGGCACTGTGCATAATTATACACAACATAACAGCAAACTTTAGGTCGAAATAACAAATTACAGAGCTAATGTAGCGTTTCAAAAGGAATAGGTTTAAACAAACACATTGAAAATAATTGTGTATAACAAAGACAAGGCTGTATCTAAAGAGCAACTGTGTTCACATTCATAGACAGCCAGCTAAACTACCTCCTTCGTTTGTACCTGATGGGTGCTTATAGCTACTGCAGTACTGTACAGAAAGTGATCACATTGAAATATGTTTTACATTAGAAGAAGCGTCAATACAGGCAAAATACAAAACAGGGTTCGCTGTAGAAATGAGTGTGGGATTGTCTGACTGTGAGATTCAGACCAAACAAAACACAGAGTGCAACATAACTTTATAAATATACAGGAATTAATAAAAGAAAACAAAATAATGATTTTTGTCTATATTGTTAGTTATATAATCCCTGTAATGAACACAATTAGAGCTCTCTCTCTCTCTCTCTCTCTATATATATATATATATATAGATTTGTCTACTTTCAGTCTTCCATTTATATGTTTACAGTATACACTCCCCATCAAGATTAACAAAAACAAATACAAAAGTCAGCTAGTTAACTTGATTGACAGCATAATTATAATGTATACATAACATTATATAGTAAACAGCAGCGCTAGTTTTATACCTGTTAATAACCTTTTAAAATGATGTTTTCTGGAGTACCACAGCTGCATATAACATTATATACTGCCCAGTTTCATTTAATTTATGTAAGATTATTCCCATGACAGCATCATATATCAACTTGTAATATAATGTAATTTAAAATGGTACTACAGTTTGACTCATTCCTGGATGAAATCACAATTATACTGACACCTTATCGATTATAAAGTATAGTTATAGGAGGGCTACAGTAGCTTCACATGCAATTCTGGAAATTTAGTTACTTTCTAATAAAGGGTTTGGAACCTATATAGTGCTCAACAAAAGAAGTGCATCAAAAAAAAAAAGAAGAAAAATGTCTAGAAATGATCCCCTTTAACCAGCGCTTAGTTAGGAAGTATGTAACGTGGCCATTTCTTTATATGATGCAGTCCAGGAAGTGTATCTGGAGACTGTCGATGTCAGGGAGGATTTCATTACATTTAGGACATGCATGCTCCGGAATATCCACCTGCTGTTGCCAGTCTCGATTTTCAGCACCTGAAAACAAAAAAGACATCATGTTTTTAATTTTATTTGTACAGTATATCCATTGTATAGTTACATAGAAAATGGCAGTGGTATACCACAGCAAAGAACACAGGTAATGAAAGTGTGTCAGGTAACTTAAATAATGGAATATTCTTTAAAATAATCAAAATAATGCAGTTTTTCTTTATTAAAATCCACAGGTTAAAAAAGTTATTTCCATTTTCTAAAAATACATCACATAAATACTTCAGAAATCTAATGAACAAACAATATGAATGCACAGAATATGCACAAATTTAGACAAACACACCCACAAGTACAAAGTTGGTTTCAATGAGGGGGATTACCGTACTGGTTGTTTTCAACCTTTAATTAGTTCAGAATTTACAGAAAACCCATCCAATGGCTCCTGCTTAACTATTCTTACCTCTTGCTCCTCCCTGCACATTCAGCTGTTGTGCATTCTGCTGTGGACTTGCCCCTCTGGAAACATGGCGATGCTGCATCTCATTCAGCGATTGCCTGAAACAATAAGACACCTCCTATTTACAAACTGCAGGGCTAGAAACACAGCAGCACTTTTTAAACAAGGACAAGTACTATTTTGAACTTGTTTATTGAAAATGATATCTACCTTCCAAAAGACTCCATCTCCTCTTTCAGTTTGCTGTTCTGCTTCTGTAAAAACTCCAGTTGTGCTACAATTCTCTCCTTTTCTTCATGTATCTTTTCTCTTGCTGCACGCTCAGCATAGAAATCTGAAGAGTAAATGTCAGCCTGCGGAATGGGTAAAAAGTCGTAGCAGTTTCACTCATTGTCCGTTTTCACTGCAATGATTGAGGCTCAGAGATGCAAGCTGATGGTAGTTAAACGCATTCAATAATTTATTTATTTATTCTGTCCTAAAAACATCCCTGAGCTACAGTGTAATTTACAGGTAACATGTGTAACCTTGTGTGTCAGCATCTAATCCTGATTAAAGGGATTTTTAAAATGTTATTGTTTGTTTGAGTTTTAAAGTGACAGTGGTGTTTTTTCACCAGCTTGTTAATACTGTAAATAAGTGTGCCGAGTTGCTTAACGATACTGGAAGTCTCCACTTGAGATTGCTGTGCCTGGAAACTTTGATTATAGTGACCCTCCTTCGGCACACTACAAGGAGCACTATATTGCAATTTATACCACAGGAGTCGGAATATCTAGTGTGGGATATATTGCTGTTATCTCACTTGAGTAGGCTCATGAGTGGATAACATGAGTGGGATAACATGTTTACCAGGACTAGTTTTGAGTGTGTCTTTGCTTACATTCCAATCCAGTGATGTGCTGCTGAAATTCAGGACCGAGCTGTGTGTCGGTAGTTCAAACAATACTGCCACCTATAAGTGTTTTATAACAACTTTAAAATGTCTGAAATAATTTCAAATTTCTATTGTTGTTTTTATTAGGGCTCCTGATTTCCAGTGGTGAATAAAAAACATAGACCACAAACGATCATTCTCATTCTCTCTCTCTCTGATATTTGTACATATTAAAAAATCCTAAATATGCACAAAATTATTATTTCATACGTAAGAATACGCATGGCAATTTTGCTGCACAGCTTGTCTGCCTCCCCTAAAACTTCCACTAACAACTACATCTCCCAGAATACAATGTCTTCAGTTACTTCAGTTAGTTGTCTTTGCAGCCAAGTAAACACCCGAGTCCTTCTACAAATCCAAATGGAACCATCGTCAGAGGTAACTGCTAAAAAAAAAAAAGCTGCCTATATTAAACAAACTTCTATAACATATTAACGCATCTCCTTATTTATCTGTATGGCTTTATATCAAAGTTTCAACACGTTTACGGAGTTTAAGAATGTAATGTCTAAATATAAGTACGTAATTAATTTGCAGTCAGTGTGATACTTCGAAAAAAAATGCACTGGGCCGATAAAGAACCTGTAGAACATACGTGTGGTTGTGCAGTAGTCCAAAGTAACATTGCAGTCAAAATGGAAGGCTCTTTTTTTAATGCCTACCCCATTACCATTAAAGATTGTACATTATTTATTAAGATTACTCATGACTTCAAGGTAATGTTGCATTTTACCATTTAATACATTTTACTCTGTGTTCAGATTAGAGGGTAAGTTGCTCCCAGACCTACCTACTGTATCTACATACATACAGTACATGTGCACCCTCAGCATACCTACTTTGCAACCATAATGTACTAGTACATAATGTACTAAAAAGAGTGCCTGTCTTAGCAGTTTACTTGAACTGTTCATTACCTGAGCCTTGAACAAAGAAACAGTCTCCAGCTCCTGCTCCTGCTTAAACATCTGCTGCTTCATTTCATCAATCTTCTGCTGCTTCATTGCCAGAGCTTCCTCAGCAGCAACAAGTCTTTCATTCATCTCACTAATTTCTTCTTTAGATGGGTTAGACTGGGAAAAATGCAGATTATAATAAAAACCTATCAATGTAACAAACACTTTAAATTATTGACATTAAACTAAGGTTGCAAGCATGATATAAAGTCACATGATCACAATATGGAAGCTATGTTATGTCACAGGTCAAAGTATTCTTTGTTTTGTGTATGGGCACCTCAAATAGTTGGAAAAAACAGTTTAGATAGTAGGGGATTGACAGAAACACAAGCTACCGTCACATGGATGCTTATTTAATACTGGAGCTTTTAGTTGGACAATCTTAATGCATCTATTATTGTTCTTTACCTTCATTTCATCCATTACTTTCACCATTGCTGTATAATCTTCAAACAGCTTGGCATATGCATCCTGTAACTGGATCAGTTTTCTCCTGTTCAGGAATAAAAACTGTTTTATTTCCATCAAGTGTCATTTCCATTTTTCATGTTTATGGTTGTCAGGTATGTAAAATCTTATTCTGGATTTAACCTACTTCTCATCCTCTGTTTTCATCTGTTCCATTTTACTCATTGACTGCAAGCTGTCCACCCGAAGCTTCAGTGTTTCATTCTGATACTGAACCTCCTGCTTTTCGACAAGTTGCGCACGAAAGGTAGAAAGATCTTGCTCGAAATCATGACATCTAACAAGAGATCATAGAATATAGAATGTACTACAAACCATTTCACAATTAAGGAATTATGTTGTACGTTATTAAAAAGCAGAGTGACCATGGAATAAATCAAAATTGTCTATACAGACATAATTGAATGGCAACATGAGCACTACTGTATCTAAAGAGGTGGTGGGAACTACTTTTAAACCTTTAACTTGCCTAGCTTGCAGGCTCTTCTTCATCCCTTCAGCCTCATCCAGTTTGGACTGTGCCTCTTGTAGGTCTTCAAACAATGACATCATCTCTGACTTTAAATTCTCCACCTCAGAAGCAGGCTGCAAAAATGTGAAAACATTATTTATAGGACGGCGCTACAAAGCCCAAGTTGCACAACCATGGTGATAAAGTCCAATCAGGCTATATGCATTTACTTTAAACATGTATTATCTTCCTGTGCGCATTAGATAGCACTTACTGGCATGCTCTGAGACTTTAAATAATGTGTAGCTAATAGTGACTATACCTGGTATTTAGAACCAATGAGGGACTTAGGGTCATCTGGCTGTAATTATTATTAGTTGCAGTTGGCTTTGTTCCTGAATAAGCACACATAGCACAATGACACATAGCAGTAATACACAGGGTCTATTAATTAATACATAATACATATCAACATTTGAATTACCTTGATGGTAGGTACTGTAGTAGGACCTTTATATATGCAAAAAATATAAATGCCTTTATACTTACGACATGCTGAGTCTCTGCAGTAATTTCACATGTGGTTGTAGCCTCCACTTCCATTGGTACTGATGAGGGCTTCTCATCAACTATCACTTCTGTCTGAGTCCCACTCTGCACAACATTTAATAGTCTTTTTTCTAGATCTAACATTCTGGTAAGAAAAAGAACATTGATCAGCTGGCTTCTCAACGAACATGGCTTGTAATCACTAAAACAAACTCATTAGAACAACCAGAAACACATTAGAAGCCCTGTTTTAAAACCTGCAACAATGTACCACCTCTTTTAAAAACATCTTCTGCTGGTAATCATCAACCCTTTACTGTACTGAGATCTAATATTCCAATAAGGCCTGTACCTTTCTTTTACAGCCTGGAGTTCAAGTTCAAGCTTCTCCACCTTCTGAGTCTCCAGTCGCAGGGACTGAAGCAGTTGGCTAACTGTTAATTCTTCAGACTCCAAACGGGTATTTGCTTCATCCAAACACTTATGCCGACTTGAAAAAAATGAATTTACAATTTAACTATGTAAAAATTTGGGTATATCTGCCCTCAATCCGTTATGCAAACAAAATATACTGCGATATACTGCGAGATCAAATTATACATTATCAAAAAAGGCTGCAATCTGTATGTTGCGCTATATCACATTATTGAATATTTAATTTCAGTCCACAGAATAACAATTACAATTCTACAAAAAGGCCTTTCTTTCTAAGCAATTACTGAGCTACACTGAATGAGTTTAGCCAGCACACAAGCCTCTGACATTGGAACAGTCATTAACAGGCATGGGTTGCTGGTAAACTATCAACTGCTCTAGTGCCTAGCCACTGCTGCTATGAGCCTGTGGTATTTGAGTAAAAACAAGTGCATCAAACAGCCTGTAACACAGGACTTACATATAAGCAGCAGCAGTGTTTGCAGGCTTGTTTTGCAAATCTTCAGTCAATTTCAACTCTCCCTCCTGCTGAATTAACAAAAACATATAATGACAATCAACTTTGAATATATAGCAATTGAATTTAGAGATTAAAAAGAAAAAAAAGCAGCAATTTTAGAAATTTAAGCAATTTAACTTTCTGAAAGCATCAGTAACATCAGATTGTTCAATTTTGAAGAGTTTAATCTTTCAGTCTGGGGAGCACAATGCTATGGTTTTCCACAGAACACGGCTATAAATATCAACTCAGACTCATGATTATATTTCTTTTTATAATTAAAATATCTTTTTTAGTTTTCTTCTTGTTAAATAGGTTTATTTGCCCTGAAATAGTTACACCTGGAGTTGTTACATTTGTTTTAAAACCGATAACAGAACTGTGTGCAATCTGAGGTTAAACCAGAAACTGCAAAACCAAAAATGCTGAAGGACTCTTTGCTTTCACTTACTGCAATCCTGATTTCGATAAAGGAATCCTCAGGCGAATCACTTCGTTGTTTTAACTGCAGCTCTGAGTTCATTGCTACCAGGTCACATTTCTCAGCCTGCAGGCGAGTGATCATAGCCTTTAGCTGCTCCACTTCCTGACTATGATCCACACTACCCTGGAATTTAAAAACTATTAAACAAATCAATAAATTAAACATTCTTAGTGATTTTAATTCCTAGCATTGGGGGGAAAATAAGGGTTTGAGGCTCCGAGATATGTATAATCAAACCAAAACTCACAAATGTTCCATAACTTTTATGCCTTGCTGAAATATACTACTATATACTAAATATACTAAGGTGGTATATGATTTTTTTTCATCGTTTATTAAAATCTGGTCAATCCCTGAAAATACTTTTTAAAATTCAGTTTCTTTCTTTGTTATTTTTTTTTTTTTTTTTTTATTTCAGTAAAACAAAAATGCCAGACCTGAGAAGTCTCAGGCCTGTTCCCTTCAAACATCTGGATTTTCTTTCTCTGCTCTTCATTATGTATGGTGAGGGCTGTCACACATTCCTTGGCTTCTTGTAGTTTATCCTCCAGAAAATCACGCTCCTCCTCCTGCTTCTCCTTCCAAGAAGCAATGTCCTCAAAGCGCCCCTTCATGGATGTATTGTTGTGCTTGAGAGCTTCTGTTTCAGATAATAATGTTAAATCCAACAACAACTTAAGAAAATAATATTATTACTATATAAAGTCTCTGTAAGACCTCTTTATAAAATGCCTAACACAATGTCTAACACTGACTTAAAGCTTCACTCTTAATTTTTGGGGGTTATCCTCTGTGTAATGAATGGTGACTAGACGTTATCTTTAGGTTTTCAGAAAACAACTAAACAAATGACTTTTTTGCTTGTATAACATTTTTGTATAAGGCTGTCCTTTTCTTTGCTGAAAAATACCTCACCTTTGAGGTCACTATTCTCCTTGATGAGAATGTTCATTTGGTGTAGAGTCTCTTCCAAGGTGCTCATAAGCGGAGCTGCAAGAGCCAGACCCCCCTGCCCATTCCCTTGCTGCATCTCCCCATTCAGAGTATTGGAAGTCATTATTTCACAGGCTCTTAAATCTACAAAATATTGAAAACATTTAACAAACAATAAAAAAGAGAACTTAATGGATAGTCCTTGTACCACTATTACACATACTGTATGTTGAATGAGTAAAATTGAATTCTACCGGAATTATTAAACATTTGCATGACTGAGGTCGTGCCATCCTTGCTGGTGGTGTTAACTTTGACTGCTGTATCACTGCAGATAAAAGGGCTAGGTGTTTCGTTTTACACAGCTGAGATGTAACCCTCACAGTATTTAGCTGATTAAATACAAATGATCTCATCTGAAAAAAGCCAATTCCTTCTATGCCATAAAGCACTGCCTTAGCAAAAAAACAGCAATTTTGAAAATAATAACAATGACATTTAACAGCATGAATTAAGGGCTTTGCCCACTAGATCCATCCCCTTGTGCTTTAACATGCGTAACTGTGATGAGTCAATTAATTTAATGAGCATGTACATTCCTATTGCACCTTGCACAATGAGTCAGTTGAGACCAATGATAATCACTTGGGAAGAGATGTGGTTCCTTGCAGTTCCCTAATTGTGAAAAACTAATTGTGTGTGTCGCCAAACAAAAATTACTTTATGATAAATCCAAGTAAGATTACAAAGACTTTGAAAAAAAAAAAAAGAAAACATGGAAAGAAATTGCTGTGGATTTGGGCATGACTGATATGTATTCATAAAAAAATTATGAACTGATAGTGTACAGAAACACGTGGACTTTTTGCAAAATTATTTTATTAGAGAAAGAAGCGTGACAGGGCAAGAGCCTCAATAACAGTCAGACAAGAGGGGCAGTACATGAATGGTGGAATTTCTGGCTCCATACACAGAGTAGGTGGTCATTATGGTAAAGTATTTTTGGTAGCTCATTGCTAGCTTCCCAACTTTTAAATGTTTATTACTGGAGCGAGTTTGAAATAAAATATTAGCCATATGGTTTCTGATGCTATGACAACTGTATGCTATAACAACTGTATCCAGAATCTAAAAGACCTGCAGATTAGCTGCAGGGGGAAGTATTGAGGGGAGAGTCAGGAGGTAAAACTACTGCAATTACTAAAAACAGTTGCTACGTCGTGCTGGAGGACCAGCAAGGTACTTGTTTGTTTTTCGTCCGCTGTTTTGCTTGTCTATTTATTTTGGCCTACAGTGCCATGTGCTGTTTTTGTATAAATCTTTTATTTATTTCAACCCCAGTACTGCCTGTCTGTGTGTTCCTTCCGGGTATGTGACGTCATCCACCAGCCATCTTTTCACATGACTAAATAATAAAGTGGTTTATGATCAGCGGTTTTTTTTGTGTGTTCCGTAAGAATTAACAACAGAATTGTATTTGTTATTAAAATACTGAAAATATTTATTTACTACAGTGCCTCCACTGCAGCTCTCTGAAGTACGATATTAGTGGGTAACAGCCTTTAATAATAGACATATAAACACAATAAACATTTACAAAAAGGGTTAAAAGCTCAGGTTATGAGCATTTAGTTTAAACACTTTCATCAAGCAATGGTGTACTGTGATAGAAAGAAATACTATTAAATTCTCTGGGTCCGTATCCGTGAAATTCGTGAATTAACTATTCGAATTACACGACTGCTAGGACCGTTTTAAACCGTAATTTACTGTGACGTCACAACTGCATACAGAAACTAAAATTAAGTAGGCCTGGAATAATATGTAGTTCAGTGTTTTGTTTTGTTAATTAAACGACTAAACGTGATTTAAAACTGTTTATTTTATTATTTGCATCATTTAATCTTGACTTGCTTTTCATTATTTTTATTAGCTTTCACTTTGTTCACTTCTCGAAAACAACAGACCAGTCACGACCATAACGCCAAAATAAATAAATAAACAAACATAAATGCTCTATTAACAACAACACACAGCTAACATTTGTAATACTAACGTACGCAGTTTTATTTCTTACCAGATCAGGTACAAACTGAATTCACTGCAGACATGGTGCGTATGCAGATACTTTAGTCCTTATTTCCTATCTGTCTTGCAGTCTTGATCTGATGTCTAGTTAAGATACTGACTAAAATTAAGCCTTATACTGAGTTACTGTCGCTGCCCTTCTTCTTTGGGAACACTAACACATGCAGTTCCTTTATGATTTTTCTTTTGCTTGGACTAAATGTTCTCGCTCAGCTGACAATGACGTCACGGATGTAGTTGCGATCAGGTTCTGCCTTTCATTTTCAGGGAATTCCCCACCAGGTTTGAGGATGTTCTTAATTTTGGATAACATTAGATGTCTTTATAGCTATTTTATTTTCCAATAAGTTTAATTATAGTAAATACTGTATTACTACAATATTATTAACTAACAATGGTGTTTTTTAAAATGGTAATACACTTTGTTGAATTTCTTTAGCACTCCTAAATAATATAGCAATGCTACCTTTGCAGAATAAATAGCAAAAATATATTGGTACGCATAAATATATTTATTTCTAATAACTGTATTTACACACTTCTAAACGTTTTCTGTTGTTTTTTTTATTTTATATATTTTTGTATAGTGATTCTCCATTAACTAAACCCACAGTGGTCATTTTTAAAATGACTTTTCTTAAGAAATTAAACTTTTTCAGTGGTTGAAAAAGACATGGTAGGAAGCAATTCTGGAAAAGAACAAAAGAGAACACGTCATATAAACAACGTCATTAAACAATTGTTAGTGTTCAATATATATATTATATATATATATATATATATATATATATATATATATATATATATATATATATATATATATATATATAAAATGTAGTTGTAAAAGTATCAAGTTAATCTAGTATCTAGTATAGATTTATAAAACGTTAAACAGTATTGGATATGTAGCCTATTCTATAAACGAACCCGTACTGTAGGACAGGTGACAAGAAGAAATACAAATGCACATTTACCATTGGTGCACACTACTGTATTTATAGTGATCTATTGCCATACGAAGTTGTATCAGCAGGCGGTGCTGTTCTCCCTTAAAATAAGTCACAACTAAATTCATGAACTGCATTCCAGTAAAGGTTAGCACCAAATAACCGGTGCCAGAATTTCTTTTTCTGGCATCACCCACCATTCAAGCCAGCTTTGTTGTCAGAAAGTCACTCTTGAATTGAGCTATTCATGAAAATAAGGAGGCTGTCAGTTTCTGCATCTTCCCAATTAGTACATACTAATTAACAGGGTTATCCCCCTTGAAAATGAATTGCTGTGATGGGAAATGTGACATAGATGTTGATGCGTATTGTACAAACATGACATTCTTACCCTTAACTAAATAAGGACAACGTAGTTTTTTGAGGCCAAAATGCCACCACATTGATCAGTGAAGTGTTCATATCAAATGCAAATAAAAATGTAAATAGTTGTCCCATCATAGCCTATTACAAAATAAACACTTGTTAATATATATATTTTTTATTTTTGAAATTTTTTTTTTAGAAAGCGTAGCTTATATTTTTGGGTTAGTATCCCGTTCTCATAGGTACAATGTAATGTAACTACAAGTGGAGGTAAGAAATAGCGAGAAAAGATAACTAATTTCGTTCAAAGACATTCATGTAACAAAAACTACAGAAACTAAAAAGTGTTAAACAGAAAATGTATAACCACAAGCGTCTCTCTCTCTCTCTCTCTCTCTCTCTCTCTCTCTCTCATTGGCTTTTCTAAACAACCTTGCTGATTCCTGCTCTCTGAAAACTTTTGACTGTATTGAGTAATGTCTCAGAGCGAGTCCTTGCATCTCTCGCGAGGGGCCAGTGATCTCTACGCTCTGTCAAGTACTGTGGACGGGCTTTAGTTGGGTTTTTTTTTTTTAAACCGTGACCCATAGAGGCTGTGACTGGTCTTGTTTACATCTCATTTTGACGCTACGGGATTTATATTTTTATTCAAAGAAAAAAACTTGACTTGGAGGAAATATACCAGCAAAAATTCAAAATATCTTTCCATTCCGATCTACAGTGAGATACATGGATTTGTGTTACTGGTTAAAAATTACATGGAAGGTTACTTAAAGCAGAATGTGTTGCCTGCGTGATTGACAGCAACTTGACGTCAACAACTCATGCTACATTCAAAGTGAGAGAAACAACCTACTAAAACTAAGTTATATACTGTGGAAAAACTATAGAAAAATAAGGGAAATAATTCACCTAATTCGTTCCAGGCATATAACAGTTAAATCATTCTTATAGAAGGTTCGGATTCTAACTTCTGTCGGACAAAAGGTATTAATTTATATATAGTGTAATTACGTATCTGTTCAACCAGGGGGTTTAGAAAGTTAATTCAACAGCAATATGCTTCCAGTATTAATAACCATGTGCTTTATAATATATGAAGTGCGACCCAGTCTGGGATGCCAGCTTCCTTCTGATTGGAGACCCCTCAGTGAGGGATGCAGAGCTGAGCTTGCAGAGATTATAGTGTATGCCAAGGTGTTGGCTCTGCATCAAGACGTGTACAGCATGTACAATTACTTACCTTACCAATATGAAGGCAGCAAGGGGGCACTCTTCTACTGGGCAGAGATTGAGCTGCTTTGCGACCAAGCCTGGGGCAGCATGTTGGAGGTGCCCGCTGGATCTAGACTGAACCTCACTGGCCTGGGCTACTTCTCCTGTCAGTCACACACTGTTGTACAAAATTACTCCTACATCTTTTTTCTTCGGTAAGTATTCCACATAATGACATAATAGTTATCATAGTAGATTCAGACACTGCTATTGAAGTCGCCAACTTTTCTTAAATTTAAATTGGGTAATGTGTTCCAATCAATGCTATTAGAGGTGCCCTAGTTCATTAGATGCTATTCCAGTGGACATTCCCCCTTATTATGACTTCTAGTTAGAAAGCAAAAACAACAAGCAATAAGTATGAGTAACATCATCTCAATAAGAGTTCCCCTTATCATAACTTTTGATATCTAAGGTCAACATGCAAATTAACACAGTGATAACTTCACAAAAGCCTATACAAACTCTCCTTTATTGCAACATTGTGTGATTAATTGTTGTAATATGCCAATAAGTAATTATTTCCAAGAAAGTTGTTTCAAAACATTTAAATTACAGTGTGTTCATACATTATATAACGCAGCTTACAAAAGCTATTTTAACCTCTGGTTCCTGCTAGTGGATTGGTCAAATTTGTTCAGTAACATTTAACAAGGATTTTGGGGCTTGTCAATGGTTCTTTGTGACCAAAGCTAAACTATTGATAAAGGCAAGTATTTTGTAATGAATAGGGAACTTGAACATGTAAACCATTTGCAACCTATAGCTATTGAATATGTAGATTTAAAACAGCCATTCTCAGAGCACTGGAAGCATGCTAACATTGTCCAGCTTGTCAGAGTACAGATTCCTCAAGATGATTAATCATGAACCCATAGAAATTCTATCCTACATTTCTTGAACAACATGTCAACTTAATTTTTTTCTTTTCTTAGTTTAAATCTAATTCAGACAAACGGTTTGTGATTCATCTAGTTTTTTTCTACCACCCCTATTTCAAGTCTTTTAATAAAGCTGTAGTAATTCCATTGTACTGTTTCTGTACACAGACCTGACAGTGTTTGAATGTATTTGGTCATGAAGTCTCTTGTTTTCTAGTGAATATGCATGGGGACACAATATAAATACCCCCTATAGGAATCACTGATCCATTCTGCATATTGCCAACATTATACACCTGTTCACGAAATATGGTAATAAGATGCCATACTTGTATTTAATTATTGACCTAATTCTCCAAACCTAAATTCAGAAAATAGAAAAAAACAGAAAAAAGCTATGGTTCCCAGGAACAAGCAGCTTTAATGCTGCCACAAAGGCTACAACTTTGAAGTTTTTTCACAGCAACCCTCCACATTTCACCACTTACAGGCTTGTGCAGATCTCCACTTAGCAGAACTCAGCCACTCACCTCTTAATAGAGCTGAAAAAGTAAAAAGTATATATATATATATATATATATATATATATATATATATATATATATATATATATATATATACTATATATATATATGCATATGAAAAGTATTTGAAACAATAATAAGACCCAAACTGCGTAAGCTGTGAAATAATGTTTTAAAGTAAATCCTGAGCTGCTGTTGAGCTGCTAGTGTCCAAAGGCTTTTCTGGCACCCACTGGAGAAACCTGCAGGCTACTAATGATTTTCTCAGTCTGCAGAGGACTTGTATGATTTTCACAGCTGGCTTAATATATTTTAACTAGATCTTATTTTTTGGGACTGAGATATTATTAGAAATATATTAACATTTCTAAGAGATATTTTTTTCGCCCTTCACAATAATTATACTTATTATATTGTAACTACCCTGGATGATGTGAATGCAAATATAGATCAGAATATAGTATGTGTATAATACCCTTTATCAGTGTATAAAATATTTAATAGGTGCAGATTGTAGATATTTCTTGATAGATAAATTTAGATCATTCTGTACCATACTAAAAATGAATTGCCTATTTTGCAATTCTTGCATGAACACACACACACACACACACACACACACACACACCACATCTAAACGGTATGGTCTGAACCCTAACAATACACAAAACACCAAAGCACAGGACACACATACAGGACAAACAACCAGGACAACACAAAAGTCCATACTAAAAATGAATTGCCTATTTTTTGTTTTATGTTTTTTATTCAAAAGTCAGTAGTAAAGCTTTGGAAAAAACATCTGTTAACGCAATTTGTAACTCAGCCAAGTTACTTTCAAATGACACTATACTACACATATGCTGATCAAGGTAGTTTGCTTGATGTTTTCCATAATATTCAAATTCACCTGTGTGGAAATTCAGATTCTACTGCTGCTATCAGCATGCATTTCTTTAGCGAGTCTACTGTACTGAAAAATATAGATGATTGGGTTGTCACAGCACAAGCATGTGATAAACAGCTTTCAAGCCAGTCTCAGCCCTGGAGAAGCAGTTGATAACCAGATGGATTGCAGTCACTGGCCTTACTCTTTTATTTATGTCCTTTGCAGGATGGATGAAAACTATAACATACTTCCTCATGGAGTGAATTTCCAGGATGCGATCTTCCCAGACACTCATGAAAACAGAAGGACCTTTTCCAGCCTCTTTCAGTTCTCCAATTGCTCTCACGAGCAGCCCCACCAGATCTTCAGCAATGACTGGGAGGTACAGGAGGACAGCCGGGTAAGGATTCTCAAACTCCGCTCTGACTTATAACAATGTGGTGTTACTTTACTGATTTAATTAGTGAAGGGTAATTGTCCAATGGGGCATGTCTTTCTTTCTGAAGATATGTACTGGATGGAAAGTCACTTTGTCACTTTGACCTGCTTCTGTGAAAAAAAAAAAAAATTCTAACAGATTTGAAAGATGCTCTCTGTCAAGAGATGCTGTGTATCCCTATGAAAATACAACACAGTCCTCAGCCTCTCTCCCTCTCATTTGCCACACCACAGGTTAGGTAACCTCAGACTTATTCTGTTGCTCTGTCAGTCAATCTCTTATCTGTCTCTCACACTATCTTGCCCACTCTCTCTTACCCCGGTTTCGCGTGTCCCAGGTCTTTATACCCCTGCTGTTCCCGCGTCCTTGTCTGGTCCAGCCAATCGCAGCTCCCGCTTGCATGAACACACACACACACACACACACACACACACACACACACACACACACACACACACACACACACACACACACACACATACCACATCTAAACAGTATGGTCTGAATCCTAACAATACACAAAACACCAAAGCACAGGACACACATACAGGACAAACAGCCAGGACAACACAAAAGTCCAACAAGGTCCCCTTCAGTTGGCCAGGTCGCTACAGTATCTATCAAATGATCAGTGCCATAAAAAAACAACTTCTTCTAGAGTACAGCTGGTGCTATAAATTTTTTGGCGTCTCATTAATGTCTGTGGTTTGCTGGTAAATCTGAGGTTATATGTACAACAGAACATTCTAATTGGCTTCTCTTTATCCCCCTGCAGTGCGCGAGCTGGGATACATTAAAGTCTCCCTTTACGATGGTGGTTTCTGTGTGGAGCAGCAGGTGTTGACTCGCTTATTGTGTGCCAGTTGTTCTACCATATTCATCTATTATAAAAACCTCAGTTCAGACAACAAATAAACCAATAACAGTGGTACTATTCTTCATGTGCAGCACATTTTAACCCTTTAATTTGCTATAATAATCATGCTCAGTCTTAACACCAAAGGCTCTTAATTGTAATTGCAATGGTCAAGGAGCTTTTTATTGGCAACAGTTTCTAAATACCCTATAAAAGGTTACTAAAATGCATCATGACAAAGAAGACATGATACATCTGAAATGATATGGCACAGCTTGCTAAAAGCCATGGTCATCCGTTATAAAGCACAGTAAATGTAGGGGGAAAAGCAGGGTAAACAAAATTTGCCTTGGTAGTACTAGCCTATTTATGATTAGCTTTTCATTTCTAGTCTGTTTGCACCAGTGAAGTTAGTCCCATTTGCATGCTAGGTTAATGAAAAAAATAAAAAATAAAAAAAACTTACAAGAAACATCTCAGAGTTCATATAAAGTTGTTTCTTGTTTCATTGGGGAAAACAGCATGAAAATTGTGCCTCTTTTCTATACCAAATGGTCTTCCGTGACAATGCAATCTGTGTTGGATGGGAATATGGTATCACAGTGGTATGAATCAATACACACTGGTAATTATTATTATTATTTGGTCATTTAGCAGACACTTCCAAAACAACTTCCAGAGACTTGGGGGTGAACTATGCATCACAACTGCTGCTGCAGAGTCACTTACAATAGGACCTCAGTTTCACGTCTCACCTGAAGGACGGAGCACAAGGAGGTTAAATGACTTGCTTAGAGTCACACACAGTGAGTCAGTGGCTGGGATTGAACCTGGCATCTCCTGTTAACAAACCCTTTTTTTAACCACTGGACCACCAAGCCTCCTTAATTCATTGTAGTACCTATATTAGTACAGTGTTTGTTGCCCAGCAACATATTTTTCATTGCTGGCAATGCTGTGGAATTATATTAGAATTTAAATGGTATTTTCTAACTTTTTAGTAAGGCCAAATAAGGGCACAGACACCATCTGATCAGGTACCTTCAGTCCAGTCAATCTGTCAGTCCCATTAGCGATCGAGTCAGAAATACGGAGCTTTATGCAACATAACTATCACTATTATATAACATCTATTCTGGGAGTTTTAGTTTCATCCCTAGCAGGGCCGGCGTCAATGCCAGGCAACTCAATCACTCGCCCTGCGCCCCGTCACCAGATGCTCACAAATTGTCAACTTTGTCTTTTCCATTTAGTATATTATCCCTTGCGCGATGCCAACAGTCCCATGTAGCCGTTAGGTAGCAGCAGAGGTTGACTTCCTTGTGAGCTTTCTTTGTGCGCTAAACTTCATGCAAAGGATAAAGGAAAAGCAACAAAAAACAGTATACATGCAGAAATACAATTGCAAATATAAGTTAATGTACTATTTCTGTGCCAGCTGTCCTACTGAAGGCTTTAAGCCTAGAAACATTTCGTTTTCACTAAACTAAACTGTAACTTTCCAGCTAACCGTTTTTCTTTTCTCTCTTCGTGCTTGCTTCCTCTGTTCCATTCATCCTGCCTCCTCTCTCACTCCTTATTAGCTTTCGTCTTCCTCAGTTCTTCCCAAAGCCGAGAGCTGTTGGCTGATCTTGCCATACCAAGGTACAGGGGCTTCCCTGGGATTTATTTTATTCTATTCACTAGAGACAAATCCTTTCTAAAACATTTAGTCATGTTAGAAAAACTGTAGCCACTATCGCAAGTAGAAATGTAAAGCTATTGTATAGCTTGTCCAATTAAATTTTCAATATACATTACATTTTTTTTACCCACTAGTCTTAACATACATTGTCTACAGAAAGTCTACAGCCCCTTTTAAAATGTTCACCTTTAGTTGCCTTATAGCCTGGAATTAAAATACATATATATATATATATATATATATATATATATATATATATATATATATATATATATATATATATATATATATATTTTTTTTTTTTTTTCATTTATCTACACATCCTACCCCACAACTTCCAAGTGAAAAAAATATTCTAGAAATTTAAAGTTAAAGCTTATCAAGGTTTACCTCTGCTCGTAGGTGTCACAGGAACAATGGGCTCTTCTCTCAGTTGAGTGGAAAGAAGCTGAATCAGTTAAATTTGACACCATAATTTACAAATTTGCCACTGAAAGTCTTTTTTTTTTAATTTGACTGATAACTGTCAATTCACTACTGCAAGAATGATTATGAAAACTTTTTTGATAGAAACATATTTTTGATTTGGGGTTGAAGGGTGGGGGGCCCACTGGAGTTCAGTTGTTCGGGGCCCACAAAAACTTGATGCCCGCCCTGATCCCTAGGGTGGCTAGCAAGCTTACACCTTCACACAGATCAGAAGTTGAGTCTTCACTGGTTTGAGTGAGGAATGCTGGCACGGTCTGTTTTTCTAATTCTGCGGCTTTCCCTGCATTGTTTACCCTCCCCTCTCATTAGCATTCAAGACACATTGGCGGCAATGACAGAAACTCCTCTATTCTTTTTTTTCCAAAGTGAATCCTATTTGAAGTTTGCTTACTGGAATGAATTCCCTAACCATAACAAGTTCTGACAAAAGCTGTTTTTCTTTAACCTTTCCTCCTTTTAAAGTGGAGGGTCACAGCCAAGGTAACAACACAATAAGCATTGCTAAGGGGATTAAAAGATATGCACTAATCTTTATGTAAGGTTTTAAAGCAACAGGGGCATCTAATGTTACGATCCCCCAATAAAAGTCATGCTCACAAAAGCCTTAGAAGAATAATAACCAAGGTTTCAAAAACACTTTCTTACATTCCCTCAAGCCCTGCTATTTTCACTTTGACTATGCAGAAAATATAAGGACCCAATTCAAACCTCACACAGAATGTGAACTTAAACTTTGGTGTTTTTCCTTTGAACCTGTAGGGCCTGATTGTGAAGGCCCATTTTGTAATAATAATTTTCAATTTATAAAGCTAGAATAAACTGCTTGTTGTAATAATGTAATCATTTCATCCTGCAATTTCATTGTTTCTTGCTTGTTTTACACGGTTGCAATGTTTTATTCCAATTTTCTATAGATTTAAAATTGTGGTCAAAGCGATTTTCAAGGGACAGAGTCACAATTAATTTGAAACCTGAAAAACAAATCGTGTGTCAAACTATTTAGGTGGTTTGATAGATTTTGCAGGTTATTTTGAATAACTTCTCAGACTGGTTGAAAGCCCTTGGTTTTGCCTTTTGGAATGTGCAGTCATTTATGTGTTATTACTTACATATTATAGTGGCACTCATAGCATTTTTAAGAGAGGATACATTTGACATTTTCATTCTGTTCACAATTTGTCAGAGAAATTGAACTACAGAGGATTATGGTTTTGGTTTTGACCTGACAGGAATAAACAGTTATCATTTTGCCCTCCATTGAATACCAACAAATGGGTTTTCAGGGTCAACAGTCTTAATCTCAATATTGTTTTGGGACTTTTATCAAAAGGTTGTAGTGTTCACATACCAGTTGCTGCTAGTTGAGGCATTCCATGCAACCTAGCATTGTTGTGACCAGGTTTTGTACAAAGCAAGTATCGTTCTTGTAAATGAGTGATATGGGGTGAAGACAGAAAATTACTGGTTTCCTACTTAAACACTTAATGATAACCTGCATGACTGAAACACAGATGCGTAAGTTGTGGTTGTAATGTCAAGGCCTCAGGCTCTGTACAAAGTGAAAAAAAAAATACAGTTTTCGGATTTGGGTTGGTTTGGTAGTCCTCACCAACAACAGCTGATACAAAATCTGTCAGTATTGAAAGATTTAAGTTTAAAGTTTTCTTATAGAAAAGTGTAGGTAATGGATTATACCTGTGTGTGTAAACAATTCTCTTTATTTAGAAATGCTCATGTGATGGAAAAGTAAGTGATCTTATCTGTTGTCACCCACTTCTGCCTCGGGAACCACAAGCCTGAATTTGGTGTAACTTAGCAAAAACATTTCTTAAACAAGTTAATGAACAAATTATCCATGTACATCACACCACAGGAGAGAAGCATGTTCTGGATCCCTATTTTTTTAAATCATTTTATTTGTGTCCTTTGTAGGGGAGATGTATGTTCCAGTACTTAGAATTATAGTGCCTGCTCATTTTGGACAACTGTTTTGAAGGGTTTTTGAGTCGTCAAAAACAGGTCTGTGTTTTTCTTTTTTAGAAACTGTTCAGCTGGCTCCAGGCCGTCATGTATGCACCTGTTTTGTTTTTAATAGTAAATCTGTTATTTAGATAGAGGGTGTCATTGTGTGGTAGTGGGTGGCTTGTTTAAATGTTGGGTAAAATTTTACAATAAGGGTTACATTTACAGGTGGCAGGTAGTGACAGAGTAACGTGTGAGTTTGAGACATGAATTGTTGTCAGATGGCACCAGTACTAAGAGGGATGAGATTTATTTCTGTCTGTGAGTGTTTAGTCAGTGGTAGCACCTGACATTTAACTTCTGAGAAATGCACAACATTGGTGCTATAGCATCAATATCCCACATTCAGAGTTCCTCTATGATATGCAGCCTCTAAGTTTAACTTCGAAATTCTAATGATCTGTTGGTGACAGAGTCCCATTATGTGAGTGACCTTTTATACTGTTAGACCAGTGTGGAACTTTAATTGTCCCCAAGCTATTCTGCACATGCCTGGGACTTCCCATTAACACTTTGATGATAATTTATTTTTTATTTTACAGCCATCATAAATTAGATCAGGGGAAGTTGGTTTTGCACATACTTTTTAAACAGTTGATACATTATGACTTGAGAATCCATCCTTTAACCTAAAAACAGTTAGGAGCCAAAGCATGATAATGAAACACTTCATTTATTAAAAAAAATGTTAAAAAATGGAGGCTGTAAAATCCTAGATATCCCATTGTAATGTAAGGAAATTCAATCAGATATACTGTATTTGTTGGCCTTAACAGCTGTCCAATATTTAGAGTTCAGCTCATGTTAAAAAGGGTATTTTAATTGCAGACAACAGACTCTTCTTGCCAGTCCATATCTCGACACGTCTACAGCAGTTGCTTTTGCAACCGTGATACCTGGAGGATTATAAAATGTTGAAGATGTTACACGGTAGATGTGATCCATAGAACACAATAGACCCAGACCTAAAAACAGGCCTGAGAGATTAAACGTTTCTCACTTTACAAATTTGAGACCCAAATTTGGTTACTGTACAGTAAACACCCCGACACAATTATTTTTAACTGTTCACCAGGCTAGCAGTTTATAGTTTAAATCAACCATTCACCAGCTATTTCATTCTCAAGGTTAAGCAATATAGTCATAAAAAGCATGCAGTTCATTTAAAACCAGTGATGAGTAATTAAACTGTATAGTTTAGCGCAATAGAATTGATTTAGTTTAGAAACCTCTCTTTGATATTCCCTAAAAACAGGGTCAGCCGATAATGACAGACCAAATACATTCAATCCTTCAGGTGCTATGGATTGGTCATTGTGTCCTTTCAGCCGGTCATAATTTCCTGTTAATTTCTTACCAGTGCACAATATGAGTTCCTAATGTGATGAATTGAGCTACATGAATGTGAGATTGAAATGAACATAGTGTAAGTCTGAGCACGCTGAGCTGTTTCAGTCCTATTGAGGGTATCATTAGGAGTTTCTCTCTGAGAATAGAGTTATTTTCACACAGTCCCCCAGCAAGACCTTCAGAAAACTGCTAATGCCATGACCTCCATAAACTTTGCAGTCTGCTGAATTTTAGTTTTTGTTTGACTATCTGTGAAATTGGATCACATGGCACAATTTCAGTATTTTTAATGTCTTTTAAAAATGATAAACTCTCTAAAATAATGTCATCGTTACACAATCTTCTTGTAATTGACTATAGCTTGATGCATAGCACAAATTATTCATAATGCTTCCCTAAAATCCTAGCACTTGCCAGCACATTTATCAGTTGTACCCCTGCGATATCAAACAATGCCAATCATTGTTAACTCTTCCACTGGAATACCTCCGAGACACTTACAATTGAAATTGGCTGATTAAATCTTCCTGGGGGACATTGAAAAAAGCAAAACAAAAATATTAATACATCAAATTTCTAACACTATTGGGATTTTCTTAGTAAAACATGTTGGTTTAGGCCCACCTTCTTTCTGAGGTCATTTACTGTAAACTAGTTTTTAGATTTTAGGTAACTCACCCCACAGTCTCTAGTGCATAGATAGAGCTGACTTGCAGTTCTGTAAAGTGACGCATATAGCCCCTTGGTCTCTTGAAGAGACACACCAGTAAATCACCAGTGCTATCCAAAATAAATAAATTCTTTTTGAAATATACATTGTAGTTTTTGTTGAAGAAACTAAACATGTCTTATTTGCAGTGTTCTGTAGTGGACTTGATTCAGCAATTTAATGTGACACATAGAACAATTCTGAAATCACCACCATTTTTGGTATTTTTTTCAATCGATTCTGATGCCTAAGCCACTAAACTGATAGCCCTGTTAACCTAAATTGGATTGTTTAATAAATACATAAATAAATAAATAAATAAATAAAAGATCAGTTACAAGTTTTATAACACTGCAGTAGATGATGTTTGCTCTATATTTCACACAAAGTGCTTGCACACATATAAGACCCCTTGTCATATTCACTAGACATACTGTTACAGGAAAGGCCTTGTTTTGACTGGTTTCTTTGGATTTTCATGGTTAGAGAGTCGGACTGAAAGTTGTGAGTTACAATGTGGAACGCTTCAGATAGGCACCTTGTGTCAAAGGCAGATGCATGTGTACTGAAACAATTTAAACTGAAAACACCAGGGAACTGAATGAGAAGCACAGTGTAGCAGTTTACTTTAACATAAGTGCAGTCTGAAAAACACATAAGTCACAAATCCAGACCCATTGTCAAATTAGAATGATTCATATTTGTGGTATTGAGTAAAGCAGCAAAGTGCATTCCATGCAAGTCAAATGTCATATAGCAAGTCTTAGCATGCAAATGTATTTTGTCTAGAAAGATTTTGATCTCTGTAATCATTTTTAACATTTTTAAAACCATTTTCATGTTTGTTATTGTCTCTGTGGTTAGAAACTTAGTGTTTTAAATCACAAGAATAAACTTCAAACCATTAATAGCAGTCAAGACAAGTCTTAATAAATATCCTGTTGATTTTTCTGTCACCATCATCTTTACAGTTAACGTTTAATATTATGACTTATTGTGAGTAATAGACCGACGATAAAAATGCCTTTCACATGCCTGCTGGATGCTGTCATATGCAGCCAGACAGTCAAACATGGCCTCCATTTTCCCTGTTTTATAATTGAAAGCAGCTGGCCATTGCTAGAAGCATATGTATTTCCCCCATAAATACCCAGAACTCACCACAGTGACCCCAGGGTCAGACATAAACTAAATCCATCAACTTGCTATTTCTGGAACTGTATTTTTACCACACATAAGGGCTGATCTAAGGATAGGCAAAAAAAATTGCAGATGCTAAATCCAAATTGCCTAGTGGCCAGATAATTAATTTGCATTACAGCCTATACAAGCGTAAGTGTAATGCAGATTACTCAGCATGCACAAATAATGAGCTGCAGTCATGATAATGAGAGTCTCAATGAGCTCTGTCTGTGCATCGGGCTATTTAGCGGCCGCACTTACCGCCCAGAGGTGGGTACAGAGAGCAGTAGGCACTGTGTGAGATTTGTGGAACACAAAAATTAAACCTAACAAAAAAAATATGTCGCAGGAAGGGCAGCAAAGTCCTCTTGGCACACGGAAAAGAAAAGGAAAGGCTTCTGAGGAGGAACTAAGTCTTTACAGTCGATGTCACTCAACATGAAATTGAGTTGTTTGGAAAATAACAGTTATGCTGCCAAAGAGGCCAAATGGTCCTCTATAGTGGAGAAAGTCAATGCTATTGGTGTTACCAGGAGGACAGTCAACCAGGTGACAAAAAGTTGAAATTCGGTCTAGGATGACCTGCGGAGTGAGACGATGACGCCTTACCACCACATCCTCCGGCATCCCAAACAAAGTGACCCTGGGATTGAATATACAGGGTCTTCTCTGTCTTGCCCTTCTCCTCTGACACATTTTCCTGCCTGTCCTGAACAAGAGCCAAGCATCGCTGCATCAGGAAGTGTACCACAGCAGCCATCCTGAGGCCAATGATAAGTCTCTAAATGGGCATGGTTTTATGCAGCTGTTACTTACTCGCTTCTACAGTGGTTTGCACCTTGTAAGAGGAGGTGCACAGTTTTTGGAGGGTCAGCAATTGCCCAAGTGCAAGGCAAAATCCTTACATCTCATTGTAATGTTTGCGTCTGTTTATTATTCCAGATCACTGCCCAATTCCATGCTCTTTTCTTCATTTAAAAACATTTTAATGGATTAATGATGGCAAAGTGCTAATTTGATAGCGGATGCAGAATAGCAAGTAAAACCCATTCTTTACAGGCGCTGCATTTTTAGTGGCTGCTAAAGTTCCAGTTTACGACATCTAAATGCGGTTTGCATGTGCAAAATGCTGATTTTGCGACCGCAAATCACTTTGCAAGTATCCTTACATCAGCCCCATAGTGCACAAAATGAAAGATTTTTGTGCAAAACCAGATGAAGTCTTAACAGGTTGTTTGTGATTAAAAAAAAAAAAAAAAAACTACATAAATTCAGTAATTATCAACTATATTTATATTTATCAATGGTTATAACGTAATTATCATGATCGTAAAAGTCGTGATCGATGACTCCCTTTTCATTGGATTTTGCTGCTGTATATTTGTTAATATATAGGCAACCTGAACCAATTCATTCTTCACAGTGAGCTTAAAATAATAAATTGGGTTATTGGTGGCTCACACAAGGGGGCAGAAGGAGGCTGTTTCAAATGTGGAATGTACAGTTTAAAAGATATCCAAATGCTGAGATCAGGAAATAATGTATTTGCTTTTTTCAGGTGCCAGAGTTCCCTGACCACTTCCCATATACTCTTGATATGTTTCAAACCTAGTGCAGAGACACTATAGAAATATGATGTGTTTAATGTCCATGTACATCCTGCTAACAGCTTCTTCTGTCATAAATACCAGCAGGCATGCAGTGTCTTGTTGAGAAATGCGTTCAATTTCCAAATGTCCTACTATCATTTGAGCAAAAGGAGCATTGCAGTCAGAATGTCTAATTAGTTTGATGTCTGCTGTGGGAAAGCAATGAATAGGTATTCCATTAACTCTGTCTGGACAAGTTGTAATGTCCACCTTTACTCAAGCATCTTGCCTAGAACAAAAAAAAAAAATGACATCATTAAAGTTTGGTTGTAAATGATGACCTTAGGGTTATTATTTCTATGTGGTGATGAACGGGAGTGGTAATTATTTATTCTGAAAATTCACACATTTGATGTGATACAGGCCACTATTTCAATATTTTACAAGTAGTTTACAGTTGAGACGCAAGTCTTCTTTTCAATTAAGTCCTTGCAAGATGCCAGGCATAACAATTTCATGCCGTAGGTACTGTATATATTTCTTGTATCATAGATATTTGGTTAAATAGTTTACTGAACTAAGCCTGTTCAGTGAAACATAACTGGGCCCTGTAAGACCACCAGTACCATGTCCTCAGCATACCAGAGAAGGTTATGAAGGTGCAGACTTTTATTAAAAGCCACATTACTCAGCAAAGGCAGCTCATCTGTAGAATGGAATGCTTCCCAATGTGTTGACACTGTTATTGATGTTTTTTACTGGCCTGCAGACAAGTAGAGGAATTTTTAATACATTTTAAGCATGTTACCAAAAAAAATGTTGTCAGCACCAGGATATACGTCTTGGTTCTGTTTTATGTTTGTTAGGCTTTTTTCTTTTTTTTTGGGGGGGGGGGGGGGGTGGTGGCGGGTGATAGATAATAAAATCTTTATATATCATGTTCATATACCATGATTTTAGTATATTGTTTAGCAAAGTCCAGAGATTGGCAGCAGCAGAAGCTAATAATAATATCCAGACACCCACTTGTTAGTGTCTCTGAACAGTGCCAGTGTGGTGGATTCAGAACATGTGGCCTATAATAACAGTTGCTGCACCAATGGCAATAACCAAATTCCTCTGGAAAATATTTTTAGGAGACACTTTCAAATCTATTAAGGAAAGCTTGTCTGTATGTTTTGCATTGTGCAAGCAGTGTGTGTAAGGTGTTTTGCTGTAGCAAATTATTGGATTAGAAAACAATATGTATTTCAGAAACTTTCAGCCGTTTTATCAGGTGCCAAAAAAGGGTTTCTTTCTGCAGAAAATGGCTGTCCTTTTGACCTTTCCCCAATGGTTCAAGGTTTAAGGAAAACACAATTATTGTATTCCTCTGTATGGAAATTTACCTTTGCATTTACATTTGCTTCAAACAGGCCCCCAACATTTTAACTCACCTAGTGCATAGAAACCAGAATAATTTATTTTTGTCATATTCCACTCTTTATTTCACTTTGGAATTTGCCAGTTAGCTGTGTGGGAGGCCGTGGAATGACACACAGAGTCAGGTTTCAAATGAAAAAGGTGTAACCATGTTTATTTACAGACAAACACAAAAACGGTGCACTGTGCTGTCACTTTAAGACACACTATTTACAAGACAGGTCATTAGAGGAGCAGACATATCAAGCTCTGGTCCTTCAATTACCACAGTCACCCCTCTGTCCCAGGAACACGACCGGTGGAGAAGCTGCCCCTTTTGTACACCTTGGCTCTGCCCCGTACCCGATTACCTGGGAACCAGGTGTACCTTGTTCCCCTCCACCAACCTCCTAGAAGGCCAACATCTATGGAATATTAATCCCATATTTGCCAGAACCTGCTTATGGACAGGTTCCCCCTGTTCCCCTGCTGGTAGGAGATGAGCTTTTCAGTGTAGGGATCTCATTTGCCCTGTCACAAGCTATCACTTACTAATTATGATATTGAAAAATAATTCACAAAAGTTAATGGGGTGTATTTGAATGATCTAAACATGATCTAAATACCGTAGCCATATAACCAACTACTGTGTACAATAAAAACACAGTAAGTCTGTGAAAAATCTCATTTATAAATTTGTCAGTATTAAGATTTGGTGTTGTTTAGATCATTAAAAAAAAATCATTTTTTTTTTTTTTTTTTTTTTTTAGTTACAATTGTGTCAAACCTAAAGGTTTTAAGGTTTTGTGTTGAAATAAACAAAACGCAAAACCCCTGTGCAGTTGCTCAGATTGTGGGATCCAAACAGTATTACATTGTGCTGGTACAGTCATGCTGTCCACATGTTGCTCCTTCCTTTCTCTTTTGTGTAATTTTAAGTACCCTTGTGTCTTTATGTACTACTGTTAGATGAACGTGTAACAGCTTAACCAACCTTGCAGTTTATCTTTAACATATCAAGGTAGTAGCGGACAAGCATCTGCCCCCTAGTGAGTGTTGTTAAGTTTCGAGTTAAGGCCAACCCAGTAACCGCAGGGTGGATTTGAAAGTTAATGTGAACATGGTCTGTAGCAGAGCTGATACTTCTAAGAGCCAGAGCATTGTGGGGGAGGCTATGTTTGTATTACATTTTCTGCAAAAACACTCTGTAATTAAAATACTTCCTGACACCTCAAGTCCAGCCGTTAGGTCATAATTTAACTTCTGCTGCTGAGCTTATGTGCAACGCAGATAATACAAGACTGTTGGTCACTTTGTTTTATAAATCTTATTTGTTAGGACTCCCTGTTGCTTTTTAAACTTATTTTCCTGAAACTCGCACCATACCGTAACTTCCAGAATTTCATTACCAGGATGACAGGTACAGATAAGACTATTCATGCCTATTTAAAGGACACAGTTTCTTAATACTGGTTTAATTTATAATTGTTTTTAAGAAACTTGTCTCTGTCATTCCTAGAGGAAACAAAAGGAATAGCTCTGAATAAAACCCAAATCATCAGCAGCTTTGTTTCCTGCAGCTCTTGCTTTTCCTTGGAGTTCCCTCAAGATTAACCAGGCACCCAACATTGCACACTATGTACCAAGCTGGTACTGTGTGGCTGCAGGCCAGTGTAGGAGCTTCTGTTTGTTGCTACAGCTTCTCGAATGCAAAGGGTTAAGCAGGCAAAAGACCTGTAGACTATTAGTGCCAAACTGAAGTGTTAAAAAATGACTGGAGGTTTATAACGCTGCAATGTGGCTTCCATATTGCATGAGCCTGAAAAGCTAGTAGATTGGCTCTTTAAAGGACTTTGATTTATATTGACATAACTTCAGCTTCAATTCGCCGCAGGTGCCAATATGTCAACAATACGGCCAGAACAGAATATTAATGCACACCCCCTGCTATTTAAACAATATTCAGTCATGAAATAACACCAATAAATTTAAATGAATGCAGAGCTTCTTTTTCTATGTTATTAAAAATCATGTTTAAAGTAATTTTTTAAAACAAGTTGACAGCAGATAATAGCCTATTGTAGTATATATTTTAATTAAAATTGGGACACATAGCAGTCTAAAATAAAACCAACTATAGCTTTTTTTATTTGCAAATTAGAAAATTAGGTATACCACACCATCACCTGTCAGCATTTAAAGGGGCTTCAGTTCAGGAGTGTCATCTGTTCTGTCTTGTACCACCTGCTTACAACACTGTACAGTGTGGTACATCCATGGATAAATGTGTGTGCCATTAATTGCAATGAAAACAGAAGAAATCCACTCATGCAGGGAAACTATTCTGGAAAAAAATAATTAACAGCTGCTCAATTGTGTAGTGTGTGGTCACTGAGAATGTTTGCCTTGCTAAGTGACACAGAAAGCACAAAAAAGACAAATTGCCAATCATTATCCAATAGGTGAAAGTGGAAAACATTTTGTAGCAAAGCATAAGTACCCTTTTTTTTAAATTTTGGTGTATTTCAGCTGCACAAATTCAATATACTATTAAATGGTGGCAGTTATGAGAAAGTAAATATCAACTTTTGCAAAGCTATTTATTTATTTATTTATTTATTTACTACAAAAATGGAGACTTGTAAATAAAGACATTACTGACATTACAGGGCTGAAACCTTAAACCTACATTAAAAAAGAATAAACAGAAGCCCAAAAGTAACACTGGAACAATAAAATATAACTTTGGAGAGAATAATTTGAGAAGCAGTGGTGGTAGCAGGGTTAGCACTTTGGTAATAGGCATAGAACTTCAGCTTGTACACTAACGCTTAAAACAATGTAAAGACTATTCAGGTGATTGTATTAAATGGTGATGTTCAGTTTGAATTCACATACATTTGCAGCCCATGTTGTAAAGTTGTATTACCTCTTGTCACTTTGTCTCCCTGCAGCTCCTGTGCTCCTCTGTGCAGATGGCCCTCTTTGAGGAGGAGGATCGTACAAAGAGGCTGCAGGAGAAGATCGCTGTCCTGGAGAGGCGCAATAAACAACTACGAGACCGCGTCAAGAAGGTCAAGAGGTCACTGCGACAGGCCCGCAAAAACAGCCGGCGCTTGGAGCAAGCTAACAAGAAACTTCAGGAGAAACTAGTAGAGGCAATCAGTGAGCACGGCCCCCATCCTAACTCGCCCTCCATTTTCCTCAAGTTGTAATGTGCAACGCACGTGTTGCAGTGATTGTTGGTGATCTTGGAGGTTGCTGGGCAATCTTCATTACTGAAATGTTTGGGTAATGGTCACAAAAATATGTATTGCAGTTAGTTCTTGTTATACACAAATATATATATAGAGTCAGCACTCACATATCCGACCCTATAAAATCTTGACTTCAGTGATGGTTAAACGCTTGTGACGCATTTCTAATTATTTCATTTTGGCCCATTCTAACCGTTGTCTGTTTTTCAGGGTACACAAAAAAGATATTGTTTTAAAATAAGTAGGCTTCCATTTAGATGTACTGTAGTTGGTTTTGCTGGTACAGTACTACATTTTCAACAGAAGTATTTTCATTCAGAACGATATAATTCTCACAATATCACTTGCCCAAAGAGACGACACATGGATTATAGTACAGTACATACTTTTAAATCCGGTACGTATTGTAGCAGTATGTAAAATTTCCCGTTGACGACACAAAAGCAAAATGTAAAAGGTAATGCAGTTGTACAATGTAAAAGGTAATGCAATTGAGCAAAATATATACATGTATATATATAAAAAGTTTCCAGAATTAAAACAGTATCCAAAGTCAGTATTCAAGATTGCAGAACATAGTTTTCGATAAGGCCCTCATGTCACAGTTCACTTACAAATGAAAATGCACAAAAAACAACTAAAGATCAGAGATTGAAAAAAAAAACATTTCAGAATTACGATTGTTTAATGATTAACTGTTATATTACAGTAGCTTCTCTCTTCGCTTTGTTTTGGCTGCATTTTTGTCAGGTGAAACTGGAAGAAGCGTTGTGTAACTGCACAGACTGATTTGGCATGCAGCGAGAAAAAAAAAAAAGCGCAGGTTGTGACAGATATTAAAATAAATTGTAACACTGAAAAGATGGTGACAGAGTCAGAAATTGTGAGCGATGGGTAAGTGCATTAATTTGTTACATATATGTAATGGGAATTGATTTTATTCTTAATACGAGGTCGGTAAAACGCGACTGACATGTCTCTGAGTAACAATGACATGTCTCTGAGACTCATTGTCTATCTGAGTGACTGACTATTATATATATATATATATATATATATATATATATATATATATATATATATATATACAGTGGCTTGCGAAAGTATTGACCCCCCCTTGGCATTTTTCCTATTTTGTTGCCTTACAACCTGGAATTAAAATTGATTTTTTGGGGGGTTTGTATCATTTGATTTACACAACATACCTACCACTTTGAAGATGCAAAATATTTTTTATTGTGAAACAAACAAGAAATAAGACAAAAAAACAGAAAACTTGAGCGTGCATAAGTATTCACCCCCCCAAAGTCAATACTTTGTAGAGCCACCTTTTGCAGCAATTACAGCTGCAAGTCTCTTGGGGTATGTATCTATAAGCTTGGCACATCTAGCCACTGGGATTTTTGCCCATTCTTCAAGGCAAAACTGCTCCAGCTCTTCAAGTTGGATGGGTTCCGCTGGTGTACAGCAATCTTTAAGTCATACCACAGACTCTCAATTGGATTGAGGTCTGGGCTTTGACTAGGCCATTCCAAGACATTTAAATGTTTCCCCTTAAACCACTCGAGTGTTGCTTTAGCAGTATGCTTAGGGTCATTGTCCTGCTGGAAGGTGAACCTCCGTCCCAGTCTCAAATCTCTGGAAGACTGAAACAGGTTTCCCTCAAGAATTTCCCTGTATTTAGCGCCATCCATCATTCCTTCAATTCTGACCAGTTTCCCAGTCCCTGCCAATGAAAAACATCCCCACAGCATGATGCTGCCACCACCATGCTTCACTGTGGGGATGGTGTTCTCGGGGTGATGAGAGGTGTTGGGTTTGTGCCAGACATAGCGTTTTCCTTGATGGCCAAAAAGCTCAATTTTAGTCTCATCTGACCAGAGTACCTTCTTCCATATGTTTGGGGAGTCTCCCACATGCCTTTTGGCGAACACCAAACGTGTTTGCTTATTTTTTTCTTTAAGCAATGGCTTTTTTCTGGCCACTCTTCCGTAAAGCCCAGCTCTGTGGAGTGTACGGCTTAAAGTGGTCCTATGGACAGATACTCCAATCTCCGCTGTGGAGCTTTGCAGCTCCTTCAGGGTTATCTTTGGTCTCTTTGTTGCCTCTCTGATTAATGCCCTCCTTGCCTGGTCCGTGAGTTTTGGTGGGCGGCCCTCTCTTGCCAGGTTTGTTGTGGTGCCATATTCTTTCCATTTTTTAATAATGGCTTTAATGGTGCTCCGTGGGATGTTCAAAGTATTGGATATTTTTTTATAACCCAACCCTGATCTGTATTTCTCCACAACTTTGTCCCTGACCTGTTTGGAGAGCTCCTTGGTCTTCATGGTGCCGCTTGCTTGGTGGTGCCCCTTGCTTAGTGGTGTTGCAGACTCTGGGGCCTTTCAGAACAGGTGTATATATACTGAGATCATGTGACAGATCATGTGACACTTAGATTGCACACAGGTGGACTTTATTTAACTAATTATGTGACTTCTGAAGGTAATTGGTTGCACCAGATCTTATTTAGGGGCTTAATAGCAAAGGGGGTGAATACATATGCACGCACCACTTTTCCGTTATTTATTTTTTTGAATTTTTTTAAACAAGTTATTTTTTTCATTTCACTTCACCAATTTGGACTATTTTGTGTATGTCCATTACATAAAATCCAAATAAAAATCCATTTTAATTCCAGGTTGTAAGGCAACAAAATAGGAAAAATGCCAAGGGGGGGTCAATACTTTCGCAAGCCACTGTATATATATATATATATATATATATATATATATATATATATAATATATATATATATATATATATATATATATATATATATAATGTGTGTGTGTGTGTGTGTGCTAGAAAGGGAGTATCCCATTGCACATTGACATAGAATTGTTATCCTATAGTTCATGCACAAGTAATATACGGTATATAATGAAGGGTTTTGAAGTATGATGTCTGGATAAGATAAAATACTTACAATAATACCGACAATAATAGCTATTTTTATTACAGATACCACAATACCAATTCTGCTAAATAAATAATAAGTCCCGCTTTCCCCAAGCTTACCAGTGTGCTGGAATTATTTCATTAGCTACAGTTAGTAATTATTACTAATTATAGTGATTATGCTGAACATTCTTTCCCAATATTTTAAAGGTGCAGAACAACTTATTTTTTCTTTACAATTTATGACCAAGGTTTAAGAATGCCTGTGAAGAAACCATCAAATAGAGATCCCCTAATAAATCACAATATACAAAAATACAGTAAGCTCCCCCCACAACTTTAATGCACCATTAATCTGCAGTAAAACCACACTTTTGAGTTATTATTGCAGGTCTGATTGAAATGACAATTGTTGCAATTAAACTGCCATGATGTTTCATATGGGAGCCAGACTTTCCCCTTGTCAACCTTGAGTTTACTTTTAAAGATGCCTTGCAACAGCAGATTGATGTTTTTCTGTCAGCATCTTTATGAAATTAGCTTCAGGCACTGGAAGGAAATTATGTGTAGAATTTGTTCATTTCATATAAAATAAGCAGTAACTGTTGGCACCTGCATGCGTTTAAATATGTTAATTTTCTTTGAAAATAAATATGTACTATACTTTTTGGTATTATTTTAATCCTGGAAACAGAACTGCAAGTCCATTATACCCATTGTACTGCAATCTTAATCAACCCTTAGTTTAACACCAGTAGTAAGGATGGTTTGGTTGACAGGTATTTGCAAGAAAATTTCAAAGACACTGATTATCCCTCTCAGCACAGTGAAGTTCATCATTAGGAAGTGGAAGATGCATCATACCACCCAGACACTGCCCAGATGAGGTCGCCCTCCCAAACTGAGCAGCCGGGCAAGCAGGAAACTGGTTCAAGATGTCACTCTGAAGCCAAAAATGACCTTGAGAGATTTGTGTCTGAAATGAGAGTCAGTGTTCACACATCAACAATAAGCCGGTCCCTACACAAAGCTGGCCTGTATGGATGGGTGGCAAGAAAGAAGCCATTACTCAAAAAGCCTCATCTTAAAGCAAGTACGGAGTTTAAGAAAAAAGTATGTAGATGATACTGCAGACATGTGGAAAAAGGTTTTGTGGTCAGACGAGACAAAAATGTTACTTTTCGGTCTAAATTCCAAGCGTTACATCTGGCGCAAGCCTAACACTGCACATCACCCAGTCAACACCATCCCAACTGTCAAGCATGGTGGTGGCAGCATCATGTAATGGGGATGCTTCTCTTCAGCAGGAACTGGGAAACTTGTCAGGATAGATGGGAGAATGGATGATGCAAAGCACAGGCGAATCCTTCAGGAAAACCTGTTTGAGTCAGCCAAGACTTGAAACTGGGGAGGAAATTTACATTTCAGTAGGACAATGACCTGAAGCACAAAGCCAAAGCCACACTGGAGTGGTTGAACAAAAAGAGAATTAATGTTCTTGAGTGGCCCAGTCAAAGTCCTGACTTGAATCCAATCAAAAATTTATGATGAGACTTGAAGATTGCAGTCCATCGATAATCCACAACAAACTTATCAGGACTGGAGCAATTTTCCCATGAAGAATGGACAAACATGCCACTATCCTACTGTGCAAAGCTAGTAGAGACCTATCCAAAAAGATTCTTATCAGTAATTGCTGCAAAAGGGGCTTCTACCAAGTACTGACTTAAGGGGTTGAATACTTATGCAACCAGTAAATTTCATTTTGTACATTTTCTTTGCAAGACATTTAACCTCCTCCTCATATAACAGTGTTCAGTTTAACCACTACAGCTTTGAATAAAAATATGCTTGTTTGAAAAACTGTGTATACATTATTTGTAATTCAACAAAATGTGATATTACTGGTAAGTATTGGTGTTGTTAAATACTTCTGCAAACCACTACATATGTTAACACAAAAGATACAAAGGACACAAAAGTAAGAGGATTGCTTTTTATTTTACCAGTACTTTAACTTTGGTGTCATAAATTAGTTGAAAGATAAACAATTGGCAGGCCAAATACATTTTTTTATTGATATACAATAATTGCAACAAAATGTTATTGTAAGAGTAAGATTATTCATAACTTTTGCTGGCAACTGCTTGGCTGGCTACAAACCAGAAAGCCTTGGTGTGTATTTGAGAGCACTTAACTTCAGCCTTAATTCTTATTCCAGCACACGTCACAGTATAGCAAAGGTCTTCAAGGAAAGACTAATATGACTACAAAGTACAGTTAAGAAAACAAATCTACACATCTTTTAAAAATGTTCACTTTTAAAAAACCTAACAGAAGCAACACATCCGCTAATCTAAAATGCTTTCTAAAATCCCTGGGTTGTGGTGGTTCTGAAGTGGTAGCAGAGGTAAGTGCAGTTAACAAGAAATTACTTGTAAGATGGTTTTCCCTCTCATCACTGTCAACCCCACACCAACCCAGTGTACAGGTCAAGACTACCAGAGAACCTTGATTTTTGTAATGAAAGGATATTTACAGATCGATTATCAAAACTTTTTATGAGATTCCCATACAGTATATTTCTATTTGACAGCAAAATAAGAAATCAAATAAATGTGTAGCAGTTTTGGTAACCGTAGCAATTGCAGTACAGTAAATATAGTAAATATTGGGTAAAAAAAATTGTGTAGTTTTAGAGTCACTATACAATAATGAGACACATCTTGGTAACTACCGAGTAATACATAGTGATTATGAATACTGTTTAAATATTGAAATATATATATATTTTATCCAAAAAATCATCAAACTTCCAATCAGGTGTAATGCAGTAATTACACATTTGCTGCTTCTACATGGCATTTCGTGTTCATAAGACAATGGTTCTTCCCACAGTCAGACATGGCAAGTACATTTCAATCCAACATGAACACATCTTTCTGTCCTGGGCCTTTTTCAAGCAGAGGCTGACAACTGTGTCAATGCATGTGCTGGTTTAGTCAAGGGTAATCATGTCTACTTGGGGTCAGGTTGAGACCAGCAAACTCATTTGCATATGGAATGAATATGAGCTTCCTATAAATGTATCACTTTACTGGAACACATTACTGCATTGTTTGGGAAAAAGACATACACCTTCATTTAGTCCCCTAGTCGGATATCACTCTATTAACCCTTGACAAATCCAACATTAACCCAGTTCACATGGGGCCAGCCAACATAAAGTATGCACGTCACACAGTCAGCTAAATACACATTAATTTAGCCTTGGAATGAGGGCAGAGATGCTCCAGAGCACAGAGCACAGAGACGACAGGAGTTTCAAGCAGTGTTCCAATTAACTAAGGACTGTGACAGACAGATATGACAGCATGCAATAAACAGGTACATTAAAAACAGCAAGTGTTACATTGCTATTCTGATACAGTGGGGTACTCTCTTTTAAAAGAGACACACACACTGGCAAGTATATTGCTGTACAGGATTTAAAAGATGTGCTTTACATGTTTCAAGGAAGATAATCACAATATAAAGTTTTGGAATTTAAAGTTTACAATAATATAAAATCTACTGAGTAAACGTCAAAAGATTTCTGGTGTACACTTATTTATAACAGGAAGTTATTTCTAGGTACAGCACAGTATCCATCATTGTATTGCTGGTGAACTACTTGACACTTCTTGCCAGATATGTAAAAACATACCAAATTTTTTTGGAGTAAGGAATCAATATTCCCATGTGCTGTTGCTTGTTGAAATGGTTCAATAGGCAGCATGTATAAATTCTAGTTTTTTTTTCCAGAAACAAACTGTTGATAGCCATTCACCTTCAAATTCCAGAGTACTGTAGCACATCTCTTAAGTTATGTTAATTCTGTGCTGTGGCTGATGATCCACATCAGTACTATTGTTTTAACTGTATTTGCTTCACCCCAAATTTCAACATCCTGCCGTGAATACTATTATAAATTGCTAAACTACTCCACCTGCTTTTTAATTACCAGAATGAACTGGCAGCAGTATAACTACAGGTATATTTCAATTGTTAACATCAAGACCAGTAACTACAGTACTGTAAGCAGTAACCATACTTCAAGTGGATATTCAGTAGACTTCCTCATCCCATCCAAGTTTTGATATTGTAACAAATGACTCATACAGAGAGCTATAGTATGTACCTGAAACTATCTCAGGCTGGGATGAGAACATAATACTGCACATGTTTCTTTATTTTCCTAAATTCACCAACATAGGATGTCTTACAAAAAGCTTTGTTATGCTAATAGTGATACCACCATAGTGTGTGAAGCCATACTCATAGCAGTTACTATCATGCCAATTTGCATTACAGTATGTTGCATTTAATAAGAATCACAGCATTGCTTTATCTTTTTTTTTGTAGCTTACGAAACAGCAGGATAGTCCCTAAAAAACACATTCCTGTGTCTTTAGTCTATTTTGACTAAGATAAAGGCCTCGGAGCCTAGAAGGTTAGGGGAGGGGTCTCACCCACCCATGTACTACCATGGTTGGAATGTTTGCAGTATTGAAGAAAACAACCTACCCCAAAACTAAGTGTGACACCTCATAATGATAAGTGACAGTCAGATAGTTCAGCAATCTAGTATGTACTTTAATATTCCTGAACTTAGTGTTTTGTTTTGGAGTGCCAGAAGCTCACACTGCCTCCATGTACAGTAAGAGTTTGACTATACACAAATCTGTGGATGTTCTCCTAAATAAGCCATGCCAGTCCAGATAATATCCAAATAAAAGATTAAACTTGAATGTTCAGCTATGGGGTGTTAAAGCAGTTTTTTATACCTGGATATGCTTACGATGATATGAAATACATAAATGAAATATGCAAGGTCAATCAATCAATCAATCAATATTTATTTTATATAGCTCCTTTCATAGCAGACCACCATCACAAAGCTCTTTAAAAGATAGTGAGGAACAATGCATAATACATTAAATACAGTGAAAATAAATTAAATACAGCTGATGAAATAACTACACCAATACACTGCACCTCTCTGACTGATACTGTTCCAACTTATTCTCACTAACACCTGCAGCTTTACAACAAATACAAGATTTAAAAAACAAAACAAAACAAAAAAAAAAAAACAGATGCACTTAATTCTCAACAAAACAAACTTTAAAAATACTCTCTATCAATCTTTTTTCATTCAATATACTTTTTAGGTTTTTATTACAGAATCTGGCTCCAAAAACAACACCCAGGAATTTAAACTTTTTCTTATGTAAGGATTTTTATCTTGAGATAAAAATAATAATATAATTATCCCTTTTTTTGTAAGGGAAGTATAATGTACACATTTATACATTTTCCAGCTGAAAACAATGTTTAATTGTAAATTATGGAATGTTGGTAAAATTATTACAATGTTAGCAAACATTTACAATAAGGTCTTTTTTTATTTTTTATTTCCAAGACATCAAGACATAACATGTAAAAGGATATGTACTACATCTGTGCAGTGTGATTTTATTATCTTAAGGTAAATGTTCCTGCAATGCAATTCTTCCTGTGGTTTCCCAGGAAACCCTTGTGAAATGAGATCTAAACAGGTTTCCTGGTAAAAAAAAAAAATGTATATAAAAGTAAAATATCTAAATATATAGTTTTTAAAATTGTATTCCTCCTGTTCTAGGTAACTTCATCTTCGTTCTGCATGACCATGTTGACAAGAGACATTTTAAAGAAACTGTTTGAACAATGTCTCTTAATGCGTAGCAACAGGGGTGTCCATTGACAGCTGAATAAAGTTCAGCTCCAGTTATTTTTCAAGTGGCCATTGGATCACTTGAGAGTACACAGGGACCAGTTAGGTTAAAAACCAAAAAAAATGCTAAAATGTTATTGTGACAGGGTCTTCCTCGAGTCACGCGTGTGGGTCGCCGCTGTTCAAGCATACAGAGAGACAGAGGTTGGTGTTGAAACGCCGGCACAGGCGCGCAGGATTTATTAACAACAAACAGAAAGTGAAAGTAAAATAAATGCGGTCATGTGACGTTACCAGCGATGGTAACGCACAGAGGACAAATACAGTAAACCGTACAAAAAGTGCAAAATAAAACACAATACCCCAAACTATAACTCAAAAGGTGCCGTGAAAACGGCAGGCCTTGCAGCAGCCCCGAGCAATCTCCCGCGGATGTTTTTAAACTGACGGACACTCTGTCGAAACCCGCCCACCTGCTGATTGAGGACCAGCACAGCCAATCACTTGCTGCCCTTCCCTCAACCAAGCATAGCAGGCAGCAAGTCTCAATCGAGCGCCCGTCTGTAAACAATAATACAATCAAACTAATCAAGTACCAAAACGTCACAAAATAAACCCATTCCCACATATAAACCACACCAACACTAATTTACCACTGTGCAGGGCAATCGCACTGCCACAGTTATATTCAAAGTTGTTTAATGGGGCTGTTAGCTTTGGACAGAGATTCACATTTTAAGCAACATATCAACTGATCACATTTTGAGGAGCATTTTTCTCGTAAACACACTGTTCTGCTAATTAGACACTTACATTAAAAACAAGAGTTTTTAATGTGCTCTTGTTACTTCCACCAGATACCCTACCCATCTGTGCCAGGCTGACCAGTGGGTGGGTGGGTTGCCTTGTATTAAATGTCTGAGCCAGCTCTCCCAAACTGTGATCCACATTTTTGACCACAAAATGTTTAATGTATTTACCTTACTGCTGAGCGTGCATTAACATTGCTGCCATTAAAACAAATGAGTTTTCATTCCTGGCATTAGATTTCCATAACAGCTGTGCCAATTCAGTTGTAACTGCCAGGATCATTAACCCTCGAAACAACCCTATAAATTGTACTAATTGTCTCAAGAGGAAAGCAAAGAAAAAAGCAAAATGGTGAAACATTATTCACACATGTTAAAGTATTACTCAAAAGCGACAGAGATTATGATCTCGTGTGTGCAGCGGTTTATGCCTTTTTCCTAACACATTTTTGATCAATCTGCTGCAACATAAACAAAAGCTTATACCAGCTTCATTATAAGACTCAGACAGGCGCATCAAATGGGGTGCTTCAAATATTCTGTTTTTATACAGTTTGCTTGGAAACAAAGATAAAGACAAAGAAGGACCCCTTTGTAAATGAGGTCTCGGTCTCAATAGGTAAATCTCCTAGTTAAATAAACAACAAAAACAAAAACAAAAAAGAACCTATGAGCATTAGACCACAAGAAATATTGTTTATGAGAAGAGAAAGCTAAGTTTGATTAAAAAAGCACCAAAGGTGATAAACTTTTTGTTGTAAAATGGTCAAACAACTCACTCCCCAAATTTCATGATAAGATAAATATCTAAAACAGCTACATATTTATAATGCTCCTAATTTGGCAATGTGAGAATGTTATTACAATTGAATAGTTGTACAACAATGAATGGATGACCTATTATCATTTGGGTGTGGCAGAGTAAAACTGGTATAGATTCTGATTGTCTTGTTGACTATGATCTGATCTGTTGTTTTTCTAGTTTTTGCACCCTTGCCAGTTGGATATCAGTTAGCTTTACTGACTTATACACATTCAATAGCATTAACTACTTAATCCTTTACAGGGTTGTGGTGAGCCAGAGTCTAACCCAGCAGACACAAGACTACACCCTGGATGGGAAGCCAGTCCATCTCAGAGCACCACACACGACAATATAGAATGAGCAATCAACCGAAACAGCATGTCTTTAGAGTAGACAGAGAAAACCCCCACAGACGTGGGGAGGCCAGGATTGAACCCAGGACCCTGGCACTGTGAGGCAGCAGCTCTAACCACCACACCACTGTACTGCCCACATGTACATACTACATCTCATTAATTAAAAATAAAAATTAACAATGTTACTTTGGGCAAACAGTAGAATGTAAACATTTTTCATATAGCCTTTTGCTCTTACATTTCCTGGTGGTTTGTTTGCTTCAGACTTCAGGTCATTAATGGCGAGGCCCGCTACTCCTTGGGGTCATCAGCACAGACATAATTAAACTGAAGTTCAGGGATGAGCTGCAGGCAAATACACCCTGGGCTTTTCTTTATTGAACTACCCTTTCTTAACAGGCTTGTACACTGAGGCTTGAAGTGAGCTGGATTTTAGTTTGTATTCTTTCCGAGAAAAGTCGCCAACATTTTGCCATGATATAATATGCTTTGTATTGTAATTAGGATAAGCTTTGGAACTGCCAGTAATTAAATTCAGCAGAAACTACAGAATATTATGTTTCTAACCACAATCCTAATCTTAATAATCACCTTTTGAAGCCATGTGTGACTGAACAGTAATCCGTCATTATTGCCCAGTGAATCCATTTAAATCTTTATCCAGTAGCAAACTAAGGGACAATATTTTCATGTTTGCAGCCACACCACTTTTTTTTTTTAATTGTTTTTTTTTTATATCTCGTCAGGCTTAAAAAGATAGAAGGGCTGGTCTTGGGCGTAAGACCTCCAAGAGACTATAGAAAGTTGTTTGTTTAGAAAGAACCAATGACCAAGCATTGTTTGAGGGGAGAACCATGATATTGGAGGTGGCACTAAAACGTCCTCTGCTCTGTTGGCAAGACCAAAATTATTGTTTTTTGGTACAAAATTCAATATTGCTAAATGTACCTTTTCTTCCAAACTACCAATATGCTGTGAATGGAGTCATCCCAATTCCAGTACCTACTAAAATTATTAGCTAGGGTGACCTTTTAAGACCTTATTTCCAGTGGGGGCAGTGGTTGAGTTACAATCAATCACACAAGACAAACAACACAGAAACACAAACTTCAATTACTAGCGAACTCAGACCAATCCATCATGCTGATAAGATAAAAGTTTAAAACTATTAGGTGACACATTCTCTCTCATATGTCACCAGAGATATTATACATATCACAATTCATAGAGACACAGAGACAACAAAACACGATATGTGCATTGAATGAAACCCTTGGTTCATTAAAGTCAATTTATTTCAGAATTGGAGATTAGGTTACATGAATTAAGAAGATTAATAATAATGCCTGAAAGCTTTGGCATAATATCATAATATCCATTTCCTAGGAGACTTGGTCAGTCTGAGCAGTTAATGGACAGCATGGGGGACCTGTTTCAGCCTTCTCTTTGAGGGGTGAGAATTGACTAATGTCGGTTCTTGGGGGGTGGGAGGGTGGAGGTCACAGTATACTGCAGTGCACCATTTGAAACACATAACTGACAACTGTATGGTCCTTTCAATCACAGATTATTTAACAAAGGGTGTACTATTAAACATGCTCTCGACAAATGTGGAATAACTGGGCAATGCAGACATGAACAAGGTGTATGTGGTCTTTTATTTAGTGAACTAGGTCAGCTTTGGTAATGATTAATAGGATTGGTGACGGCTGGATTAGAATCACAATCCACCTGCATTCTCATAGCAGAGAAAGGTCTGCTATTGCTGAAGGAAAAGCCTTTTGGTAAATAAAGTACAATAAACACATCGAGCAGGATTTATTTGAATTCCATCAACAAGTCATGATCTAAATCAATCTTGCTGCACACCACATTTTGCATTCATGTTTACTGTAGTGATGTTTCGTACACCTAATCCATACAAAATAAAAAATAAAAATAAAGAAAAAATGTAATTCACTAAAAGACACTCCATGTTGCATTTTAATTTTAGGCTAGCAGGAAACATGTACTGGTTTAGTGGAACAAAACCAATTTCATGAAATTCAAAAAAAAAAAAAAACAAGACAAAGAATAGGTTTTAAAAAGATGATTATTGAACACATGAATGAATGATATGAACATGATGATGAGGTTACATGAAATCCTGACATGAACATTAAGATCCTGAAGTTGACTAACTGTTTCAAACCCATTAAGCCAAGGTCAACCAGATACAGAAACATGGTCATTGGGCTCACTGCTTGAAAGCACAACAGAGTATATATGCTATTTAAAAAGGGTACAGTAAATTAAATGTAGAGATCAATCAATCTTTATTTTTTATAGCGCCTTTCGTAGTGGAACACCATCACAAAGCGCTTTACAAGATGCAGTAAATACAAGAAAATACATAATACTTCAAATACAGAGAAATGATTTAAAACATGATATACAGTAAATAAAGGAATGCATAACATTAAATAAAGTGGAAAGTACATAATTCATGATAGTAGCATACTAAATACAGTGGAAAGTGCATAATACATGAAATAGTACATTAAGTACAGTGGAAAGTGCGTATGTGGCAGGCTGGCGAGTGGATAGAGGCCCAGAGACAGACTGCAGTTCAAAAAAATAACTATTTTATTATAAATAAACAAAAATAAAGTGCACAAGGGCAAAATAACAGATACTCAAACACAAATAAAGCAAAAACAAAACTCACAAAAATAGTTTCCAGGCTGGGCAATGCCTTCCCTGGATTTAGAAAATTCAAAAACCACAAAACAAACACCAACCTGCTTCCTCAGCTCCCTCTCTCCAAATGAGAAGCAGAGGCCTCCTTTTATATCAGGTGGCTGGGCGCTGATTGATCGTTAATCAACCTAATCAACTAATCAAACCCAGCCACCTGAACATAATAAACCCAGGCAGGTAGGGGAAGTTAACCCCATCCCTGCCAAATTAAAGGGCAGAGCTTTGCTCTGCCACAGCGTAATACATGATAGTAACATAATATGTGAACTAGTAACAGCAGCTAATAGCAGATATCAGGCTTAAGGAGCATGGAAAGCAAAAGAGAACAGGTGGCTTTTGAGAGTTGATTAAAAGTGAGTGACAATGGGCGCATGATGTACCAAAGCTGGGAGGGAGTTCCAGAGAGTCTGAGCCATGAAGCTAAATGAGCGTTATCCAAGTGTGGTGCACTTTTGCTTGGGGATAACAAGCAGATACAGTTGTCTTGTCATCTTTAGAACAAGCCTTTAATTAAATACAGAAACCAGACTGAAGGACATCCACAATATCATTAGAAATAAAACCAGTGGATCATAAAATTGGAGACTGGCAGTTTTGGTTGCTCTCAGCATTCACACTTGTGGTACTGCTGGTGCTGCTATCGATGTACCTACTACTATGGCCTGTTTATCCTCAGCCAAGCCAGGAGTCTTTCAGCAGAGGACATATTTGGACCAATAAACCTCCACAGCAGGTGATTCTGGTACAAGCACACAGACCATAACAATGGTTTCCTGCAAGATGTATACTACAGTATGTACACTAGAAGGTGAAGTATTTGACTCCAGGGCTCATATTTCACCAGTTATTGAATGTTGGAACTCTACCAGTAGATTCTAACTAGAGTTTCTGGAACAAACTGAGTTTCACTGCAGCTGCCATTGTGCTCAGAAGTTCTTAGAGAAAAATTGAAACTGTCAGTTGATATATATTTTTATTTCTTGAAGTATCCCTTCCAAAATGTATAGAGGTTATGTATCTTGAATGTGTACCAAGCATTATATAGAGTTGTCCGTCTTAACAGACACAGCTATTGGGATATTTCAACACATCACAACACCCTGTTGTACCATGAATCTTAATTAAATTCACAGTCTGTCTTTCTACAGGATTTTCTTAGGAACAGATTGTTGCGCAAACTATAAATTAGGGATTGGATAAATACTTATCCACCGTCTTACTTGTGAAGATAGAATCATACATAGTGAATATTTTGACTACAGTAAACAGTAATCATGTGTTAATATTTGGAAGCATCTATCCAGCCGATTATGTTCTACAGTGCATCAGTAAAAATGGAATATTGGTTTTTTTTATGCCATTTCATGCAATAATGAGAATGAGATTTTTTTTGTGACTCTGGCATTTTTCATTTGTGGTATGATTGACCTTCTATGATTTTTAATTTTTCACATGTTTGAGGTCAAGGGACACAGGTAAAACATGCTTCAATGAAGCCTCTCTTCTATTCCTGGGTGTGTTAAACCCCTGGGTGTTGTTAGTTCTTTGCATACATGCTTCTTTCCTGTCAGGATTAGTCATATCAAGAAAAGCCTTGTTTCAAGTTAGGGTTGACAAATAATGCATCCTTTGTTTGAGGAATTTGTCCATAAAAACTGTAGGACTGTCAAGACAGTAAAGCTTTATCAAATCAAATTTAAGATGTACAGTCCCATAATCCAGGTCTCATCACTGACAGTCATCCCAAGACCGTGGTTGAGTGACAACTAAGAGGAGCAAAACTGAGTCAAAGATAATGTTTGCGGAATGATTATAACAAGGGAAGAACCTAGGTTGTTCCAGCCCATTGCATTTCATATGAGTTATATACCATACCACAATATTACTGTGGAGATTGTGAAGTCTGTATTGAAAGATCAGCCAGTAGAATGGTGAAATTCTAAGTTATGATCCTGTGGAAGGATAGAGTTTTGTAGAGATCAGTTTTTTTCTTGGGTGTTTTGGACTTGGGAAGAGAGGTTTTGGCATGTTGTTGATAGATGTGAATGAGAACATTGCTGGTATCAATAAGCTATGTTAAAGCAGTATGGTGGAAGTGATATTCACAGTGAATTGAATACAGTAATTGAATATGTGGTAGTTGTCTAGTAAACTAGTATTTTCCTGATGCCACTTGATTGTACTTTATTAACTTGTGTACATCATAACACCAGGTACACCTGAATTATGAGACTCAAGCATTTGCACCTAGTCTCACTTTTCTCTCAAAAAATCTCAGCATACAATGGACCCATTCCTTCCAGCTTCATATACAGCGATGATGTCACATATCAGTGTTATTATAATATCACTCATTACAACTTTCGCAGCATGACCTCTCTACAGGTAATGATTCATTTTTATGCTTGCTGCTTACTCAACATTTTTGTTTAATGGGTTTTCACATTAAATACAATTTAACAGACCACTTGGATCAGCTATAGTTTTCATACACATGTACTGTATGTACTTTTATTTTAAGATGTATCTGCTATCAATTTGCTATAGTTTATGAAGTATTTAAGTTGCATGTGACATGTGGGTTCAAGGTATCTAGTTCCTGATAAATGTAACTGAATCTCTCACTCTGCCCTCTACTAGCAAGTGTATCCCTTCATACTTGTACTGCATTATTGACTGACAGAGTCTCTCAAGTGTTCTTGGCTCAGTTTCATCTATGTGTTTCCTTGGGCCCCTAAGGAGTCGGGAAGACATTCATAGACAATGACTTGGCTAAGTTGATGGAATTGTTTAAACACCATTATGTTTGTTTGAAAAATAAATCTTAGGAGACCAGAAAGTATATTATTAAAAAAACAACGCCAAGAAATCAAAGACCAGTTTCCATTTTTTTAAAAATAGATTTCCTAGTCGCATGAATAAAGGTTTTTTTTTTTTTTTTTTTTTTTGCAAAAATACCGGTAAGTGTAACGTAACAGATTTGGCAAATGATGGTTTAGCAATTAGATAAAACAATACCAATGCTAAATCAAAACTTCTAATTAGTGCAAGCAAGAGGTCAGAGTAAGACAGTGCCTCTTTCATATCAGATACCTTCTACTGAAGATTGGTCTAGGCTGTGACTTTACAGTCTTTACCTCCTGTGGACTATTCTGTGACATCAACAACTGTCAGAAAGGAGGCTCATTGCTAATCTTCTATCTAGCTACATCTGCAAACTTCATGGTAACAATGAGTAATATAGTAAAGGCACTTTGAAAGCAGCAGTTTAGAATTATAGAAAATCTCATTCCCTTCATATTAACCATTTCTAAATATTCTGGATTTGCTTATGACTGTTTTCATGGGATGTCTATGTAGCCCTTACATCTAAGGGGCTAATCCTAATAATTTAAGGGGACTTGATAGGAGGTCAGCTGTATTGACTGATACAGCTGGCTTCCAAAAGAATAAAGCCTGGTTTGTAAACAGAACTTTTTTAAATATAAATTCTCTGTTTTGGACAATACCAAATCATACTCTAACAAATGCACAAAAGTGTCCTTCATGAACACTACAACTATTAAAAACACATTTAAATAAAACCTGATCAAAGATATCTTCAGTCTAACCTTAACAATATCAGCTGTCTCTGCTCCTAATAATGCTTACTTACCTCAATTGCTTAACTGGTTACAGGAGCACATTGCTTATTATCTATTTAAATTCATAACCATGCCACTTCTCAGTTCATCTAAAATAAAAAGACTAAAATTCTTTTAGACATCTAAAATTTTTTACTCCAGCCTGACACTTTTTTCTGCTTACATTACAAATAAACATGCATTGCTGTTAAGCTTAAACAAGATGTTTTGCATAATCATTCCAAGCAACATCTCCGAGTGTGCTGAAGAACGTGTCAATATTTACCTTTTAGCTAAGCTGTGGGCTGGAATATGAAACGGAAAATCTATATTGACTGAAGATGAGCCAGCTGGGAGATAAAGACAGCCTCCAGGTTCTTTTGTGGTCAGGAGCTGGAGAAAACAAATACAAAGCCTCCTAGATCTTGAGCATTCATGTATATTTATTATTTATTTCTTATTTTATTTAAGTCTTGAAATAATTTATTTATAAATTATAATATTTGTATAACTCCCCTACACAGCTGGGTTCTGCCAATCAATAGTATTACCTAAGGTTAGCTATATCTGTATCTACATCTATACAATTTAAAGTGTTTATTTTAATACCATACTAATGTGGGATTTTAGGAACAATTACACTTTTGAAACTCCAGGCAAGAGTTCCAGAGAACTTAAAGTCTATGGCGCCCTCTGATCTCACCACCAAGCCAATCACCTCTTTAACCCAGGCTACTGGGTGATAAAGGCCTGCCCTTTATGACCAATTAAGTGCCCCCCATGCCAATATTAGCACCCTGGCAAAGCTAAGACAAAAACCTGTGCTCCACTGACTTCATGACTCACCCTACACAACAGACGATCAAGTATGCAATTTCTTTTTTAGAAGCCAAACACAATTTTTGCATGTTATATACTCTTACAACCTTTATTTTTAATAATGTGTTTATGACATTTGGTCACTGGTACGGAAAAGGTTAAGTGGACATGTTCTCTCCGGTTTTTTTGATAGTAGAAACCTGTACGCAAGGGTTTTCAGAAGCAGCCTGACAGAAGGATATGAACTCTGTAAAGCACTTGCAATTTAGTGTGACGCAATTTTACACTGAGACCATATGAACTCATTCAACATGGGACCTGTCAAGCTGTTCCTTTGATCTGGGTCTTTTTCAGAGCCAAGAAGCTAATTGTAAAGCCAATGTTTAAATTTGCAGAGCCATGTAGACCTGAGTTGTGTGTCTCTTTTCACTGAATATAAATTGCTAATTAAGACATTTCTTTGGCATGGAAGCATGTAAATTGTAATGCAAGACAAATATTGTTGTTTCTTTTCTGTGCCTAGCATTTGAAGATCACTGTCTGGGAATTGTTTGGATAATTATTCAAATAAATGTATTTATATGAGTCACAGCTTTGACTTCTTGATAGATAACAGTGGAGGATTTTATAAAAGTGGAGATACTTTTAAAGGTTGCTTAAGGCTATATTCAATGATCTAAACAGCAGTATATCTAAATGTACAAAAAATGAATAGCCATATTATTTTGCAGATGCCATTCCACTGTATTTTTTATTGTCTTTATGATATTAACAAAGGGTAATAACACATGCAGAACAGAGTCGGCTACATTGTTATTATTATTATTATTATTATTATTATTATTATTATTATTATAGTTTTTTCCATCAATTGTATACATTTTTCTACCTAATCTGGAATGCCCAATTCAAATATTGTCTCACATTTGCAACCCACTTATCGATCAGGAAGGTTGAAGAGCTCCCATTCCCACTGTCAAACTACTGAGCCCTGGAGGGCCCAGCCTGAGTAACGTCTACCTGGCCTTGTCATGTGTCTGACCTTCACTGAAACAAGATGAGGGGATCAGCGATCCATATTGGTCTTCAGCCTAGATTGTCAGCCTGGCATTCCATGGAATTTAAACCAGACTTGTATGACTACACCACACAACAAACTGCACACATATAGAACATTAAAATAGACCACAAAATTAATAACAACCTTCTATCTTGACTGCTCATGTTTACACGTGTATGCAGATTGAAGCTTAAAAATACCAGTTAGTACATGTTTCAGACTGCTCAGAGATAATTTTTACACTCTAGAAAACCTGTATCAGCATTCGATTCATCCGTGCTATATGAGATGAATAAAGGTTTTACACTAAACATCTATTCATGATGCATATATATTCACTGTGTAACCAAACTTAGATCCATTGGTTGGATTTCATGCTGTATGTGGTTCAACTCCATTTGAAATAAGAACACAAGTTTAGTGCCTCTACTTTGTTCTTTTATTGAAAAATAACTTTTCAATGGAAACACATTTGAGCTTTAAAGTGCCAGAAGATGTTACAAGCCAATAAACTGCATGCAGTACCTTCCTGGGTAGGGGTAGGTATTGGCCAAATCAGAACAAAAATCTATATGATGAATCTTGATTAGTCTCCTGGTATTCCCTTTGTAGTGGAATCTTTTCTTCTTGGCAAAAAAACAAAAACGTCTTGAATAAATGGTTGCATGAGCCAAACTGAGAGACTCTCTCATAATGGTCTACTATTAACACAATAAGGCTCACTGTCCTTGTGTGCTTTTGTGATTGGATAACTGACAATAATGAGTTAACACTGTTTTATGGGAAGGCCATGCACAAATGCACAGTATCCATTCAACTTTCACATTCATTTGAGTTACATGTTTAATCTGAACTGCTGTTGCTGGTCATCATCGTTGGCTGAAATAAGTTGAGTGCTTTATTTTAAGCTTGGTATTCTTTGTTCTAAATAAAAGATAATTCAGGTGTACAAAAGCTGTTCAATTTTTTATGTGACCAAACTTTTTGTTTTTGTTTTTAAATAATCAAGAACCAGAAGGATCTAAGATGGTAAATCGCACCTATGCTTGCTTGCAAATCATTCTGCTCACTGATCTGTAGTAAGCGGGTGAGTATTTGCGGTTTTTGGAGGAATGGTTTAGTATAAAAATATGTGATGCTCTCCCACATTATAAAGCTGTATACAAATTTCCATATACAAATTGTAGAAACACAGTATATGTGCTATGCATAGAACATGAGATTTGGATTGATTGATTCATTTAATAATTTATCAATACAACGTATTCATGTAATCAGATCTGTAACTGAGGATTTGTGCTGTATAAAACACATTTTTTAAGATATTAATTCAATTTAACTGGCCTCCTTCCCATTTTAATGTCCTCTGTATTGTTTCATTCCTAATTTCTTAAAGAATTCCTAATTGGTTATTATGCACATACTGTAGCAAGAACTAAAGGCTCAAAAGGTTGGACAAAGTCAAAAGAGGAGGCAGGGCAGCCTTGCCTAGTAGCACAGGACACAGCCAACATGCATGACAATAAGCCATTAGATGAAACTGCTGTTTGGAATAAAAGTTTCATTCAAAAGGAGGTATCTACATCTAGAGAGTTTAGAAAACTGGTATTTTGTATGGCTGACTAATCAGCCTGCTAAGATTTTGCATTATGATTTTTATAATCTGTATAAAGTAGAAAGATGGTTTATAATCTCCAGTCTTTGCAGAGAATAATTGCAGCTGGATGAACATTTTGTACTATACATTACATACATTATACATCCTCCACTAGAGATGATGAAAAGGTTGATGACCGCGGTTTTCCTTCCCAGCAGGGGATAATAAGTGTTCCATATCAACTGATTCAGAGGATTTCCTTTAGTTAGGGTTTGATGTCTGTTAATGTACAAATGAAATAGGCAATAGAGAATGGTTGATCTGAATTTATTGGAGAAAAACAATTATTCTCATCTTTTATTTTAATCATGATAGAAATGTTGATATGTTTACATGATTGTCAAAGGCAGAGTCTTTTGCTATATAGGCCCCATAACAATTTGCAACATCACAGTCAGAATTTCCTGGAATCTTTATTACATGCAAAGAGTAAATACTTTGTTTCATTTTCTTTTGGACAGTATTCTCATGAAAATAGAACAATCACAGACCATTTGTTTTCAGTTTATATATATATATATATATATATATATATATATATATATATATATATATATATATATATATATATATATAGCATCGTCGTAGGGACCCAAACTTTGAATCTGAAGCACTTGAAACATGTTTCACTCTGAAGAATTTGGAAGCATCTTCAAGTATCTTGGAAAAATAAGTTTAATTAATTTAGAAGACAAGTTTATTGGTTGATTTTTTTAAAATGTTTTTTTTGTTACTGAACATGAATGAACTTTTTTTCTGTTTTTTGGTTCCTGTTGTTTGTTAACTATACTAATTTCCAACCCTTATTAAGTATTGTTGGCCAAAATTTAGCAAAACAAGTACAGTATAACCAAAACTGTTAACATAGTCTTACAAAACTGTCCACCTATTTAAACTTAAAGGCATTTTATAATGAAAATTAGTCTAAATTGTCACTTTCCTACAATTTTGTTCCTTTATAATATCTGCTTTGTAATATTCAAAGACATAGTCATGACCTCGTCATTTTCAATAATGTGTTAATCATACTTTAGAATTACCAACCAAATCATGTTGTCAGACTGCAATAACCAAATTACATTGTTTTAAAAATTATTATTATTTCTTAACACATGCTGTAGAAATTACAATTTAAAACAATTTAAAACAACAAAACAGTGTCTTGGTCTGAAATGTATTAAGACTGCAAATAATTCTTTATATTTGAATGATTCTTTTATTTGTTCATGCAGCGCTGGGTCATGCATTTATTTGTATGATAGTTTCTGTATAGTTAATGCATTTTAAGATATATTTCACTTGTGATTTTCAAAACACTGACAGTGTGCACTTCCTGGTTCCCAATGAAATTCATCCACAATTTAAGACTTGTTAACCTGAACAAATTAAGAATGGTATTGTCATATCAGCCCTTTGTGTTTAAACAAACTGCCATGCATTTGAAAATGAGAAATCCAAACGCTGTTTGTACAGTGCATACAGGGAGAAAACTCAGGGAAGTGGTTCATGTCTCAGTTCAACAGGTACAATCACCTTTGAAGTATATTCTCTTTGGTTAGAAACTGAGGTTGGCTTTTTCACTGTAAATTACTGAAACCCAACAGTGATTTAGCGTTCCGCTCATTAGACACATAGCAAGATTTAATCTGCATCACCATGAAACACCATGAAATAGAAGCACTATTTGCTGGTAAGTCTGTATGGAATATAGCTTTTGTGCATCTTTAATATTAACTAGGTGAGCAATTCAACAGTTCTACAGTAACGAGATGGCCCTGATTACCTTGGACAAATTTTCAAAGTCAGCACTGCACTAAAATTATTATGTCCAGCCTATGTTATTAACTGTTGCCTTTCAATGCAGATTCTTGAGTCCTGCACTTGTTTTAGAGGACAAATGACTAATATACTGCAAGTGTGCTGACACTGACTTCCCTACCTCCTCTCATAAGCCAGCAGCCTCATACTAATGAGATGCAAGAGGTGCATGAATTGATAATAAATTGAATTACAAAATGTCAGGTGATGCAGGGATGATAGATTTATAACTATGGATTTTGGTGGTTCTAAATAAGATTGTACACCGTGGTGTCATACACGTCTCAGGAACTTAACTCAAGCAGTACCTTGTTGGCAAATACATTCATATGTAACTGAATCATTATGTGTATGTTGGGAAATATATATATATATATATATACTGATGTACAAAATGAAAATGCAACAGACTAAGTTTTACATCAATAGCTCATTGTGCACATACATAATGTTATTTACATTTGACATAGTGAGCAGACAGGTTTGTTGATTGTTTGAGTAGTATTTTTCCTTGGGGTAACAAAATACTGAGCTCAAGTCATGTGATTTCATAAAAATGACACGTGCTCAGTGTTTGGTATTAGAGTTGAATTAAAATTGCCAAAGTGAGTTGATTAAGAATCTGTATAAATAGCCATTTGAAAAGATGAAACGATTTAAATTAAGGCAAGAACAGCGAAGATACAGCCATGTCCCGCTTGAGTAATGAAGATTGCCTATCTGCTATCGGCATGATTGAAGGCAGCCTGTCTGTGAGAGAAGTTGCCTGGAGAATGAGATGTTCTGCTTCAACAATCAGCAGACTAGTCCAGAGAAACCAGGAAAGGCCATGTCCTGGAAGACAGAGGGCCACCACACCGGCCCAGGATTGTCACATACGGATGATCCATCTGCGTAATCGTTTTCAGACTGCAGTGGCTACAGCATGAGAAATTGCAGGAAGAAATAACCCAAATATCAGCAAAATGACTGTAGCTCGCTGTCTGCATGAAAATGATTTGCATGCTCGGACGTTGTTCAAGGTAACATGTTGACAGCTGAGAGACAAAATCTTCATCTTCTGTGGGCCAGAAAACATCTGAGGTGGCGGCAGAGAGAGTGGTGGAGTGTTTTATTTACAGATGAATGCTGTTTTGCCCATGACAGACCAGACAGAATACAGCATGTGTGGAGACGCTGTGGTGAGCGCTATGCTGACTGTTGCGTTGTTCAAGCCAACTGGTGGCGGTGGAAGTGTGATGATGTGGGGAGGAATCTCCTTTAACACAAGAATGTCTTTGGTGCAGCTTGAGGGCAACTTTACTGGTCAGCGATACATTGACGAAGTTCTTGAGGCAACACTTTTTCCATTCTTGCAAGCCAATCTGGAAGTATGGATTTTACAGCAGGACAATGCAAGACCACACAGTGCTAGGATTACAATTGCACGACTTCAATAATACAATGTTGAGGTCTTGCTGTAGCCAGCTTTTTCTCCTGAACTGAGTCCAACAGAACATCTGTGGGACCAAATAGCCACTGCCATCCACAGGAGACAACCGCAACCAGCCAGCCTTTACCACTTGGCTGCAGCTGCACAGGAAGAGTGGTGGAATATCACACAGCAGTCTATCCAGAGGCTGAGCAGGTCTACTATGCATGAACACTGCTAGGATTATGTTATGCTCAGGGAGGTCATACCCAATACTAACTTTGTAATGTTTTCATTTTGACAGTGTGTCATGTTTCATACTGAAATCGTATCATGATTCTTTGATCTGTATTTTTGTTCAATTTTTCTGTGATTTAGTTTGACATCTATGTTTAAAATATTTGATTAAATCCATTAGACCTTAGTGTTGCGTTTCTTTTGTGCATCAGTGTATACTTTTTTAGACGACTTTCTGTTCTAATCAGTACTTTTCGGTTGCTCCACAAAATGGTTAGTGTAGACTGGCTTTAAGAACATTAAAAACTAGCAAGTCAAACAATCTTCATGTTAAATGCGTTATTCAAGTCATAAACACAGGATGGTCCTCAGAGCTTCTAATATTGGAGAACACTTGTAAATATGATCTATAGACTTCAAAAGACTGCAGTCTATGCTTCCCACCATATGTGACAAGCAGTAAAATAGGTTTGGGTGTAGTGGCCCAGCTGATGACTAAAAAAAATCTCAGAACAGTCAGACAGTCAGGTTGTTTCAATTACAGCAACCTGCTAAGTGCAGAATGAAACGATGTTAATATATGCTGTAAAAATAACAGCACAATTAAAAACATTTAATATCTTAATAATACATATATAAATACATCTAGCAGATTCTGGGTTGGCAAAAGACTAATTCAAGTGTATACAACACTGATGCACTTCCTCTTATAAATGAGTCAGCCTCTAGTAAATCAGCAGGGACAGCTGCATATTGAAAAGCTTCACTTGCTATATTTAAAAAAAAAAAATGAAAGTCAAAAAAGAGATGAGGCATAATCATAAATGATAAGCAATGCATAAAGCAGCACAGGCACATCAGAAGGTCTGGCACATCTAACTGCTGAAAATACCTTCATTACATTATGAAGTTTGCTTAATACTTGCCCAGTTAGCCTGAAATACATATTTTAATAGTAAACCCAAACCTTCATGATTGTGTTTGACTTATGGGAAACACTGGATGTTCCACACACTTGGTGCACATTGACATAAAACTTCAATTTTTAAGAACAGATTTACATGAAAGCTAATGATTGCAAAAAGGTTATTTTCCAGCTTTATTTTAAAAATAGTTAGCAAAGAAATATCAGTTTAAAAAAAAATTGCAAATAAAAACAGGGCACTTCATCTTCAAACAAATAATTTTAAGAATAAGCAAGTGCTTTGATGAAAATGGAAAAAAAAACTTGCAACATGCTCTACTAATATCAATGAATTAAAAATAGAGTGAAAATAAGTTATTGCTTCCTACTGTTCATTCACCATGTCAAGCAGCCTTGCCCCTTTCCCAGACATGTATCATAATATTAAATACATTCAGTTATCACTACTTCCCCTGTTCAGACTGTGCATCCCTTTCATTTTACACTTGAAAGACGTTTTTCATTTCTCCTCTTTCCAGGCAGGCAATCTAAATAATGTATACTTTAATATGTATTTAATCTGGAATCTTTCTCCATGTAGAACTTCAATAAAGAAGACCGCATTGGATACTATGTTAACTATCGAGCAGGACACATGGTCCACATATCAAGAGAAGGCATATACATTTTGCCCATTAAAAATACTGTTGTGTATTTTAATAAGTTACAAACCTAACATTAAATTAGATGTGTCAAAATTTGTCGTTCCTTTTTAACTTTGTTCAAATCAAACACTGATCTCATTTAGACAAAAAAGTACACTGTCAGAAATGACCACAGCATTCCAGAACAATTTCCATGGTGAGCATCACGGGGAAGATACTGCCTGAGGTTTTAAAATAGCTTAGCTAGCAGTGTTGGACAACTTTAATGTTCTTGAGTTTGGCAATGATTAGGGATTCTGTTTTTCTGTATTCATGTACATGTTTTTTTTTTTTTTTGGTTTTTATTTTCTGTGCCCTCAATAATAAAAAAAATCACATAAGTGTTTAATGGCTGATGTTAACACATGATATGGTTTACCAATTCTTGTTTCTTTTTTTAAGTTCTAGATTCCCAACAGCATATTGTACTGTAATAAAATTAAACAAAAACAACAACAACAAAAAAAAACCCCATTAAAGGATGTTGTGTGATTTCTAACTTTCCAGTGGTATCCTGGATGTGGAAGTCCCTGCCTACAGTATTTAATTACAAACCCTTGTCTGCAGTAGCACTGTAGTCGCTTGAATACAAAATACTTTTTTTGCCTTTTTTTTGCTACTTATCTGCATTCTGGGAGTAACTGGTAACTAACAGAAACAAACTACCAAAAATAATCTTCCAAATAAAATAACTTTATATTTACTGTACAAAAAAAAAAGGACAGATTTAATTATTTTTTAAAAAGCTACAAACAACTAAAAATATGATTACTGTATGTAATGATTTCATTTTATCTTTATCACAATTGTTATTTGTTTTGTTGGTAATTTTTAAAAACTGTTACCGGCTTCGTTATCAGAATGTTATCCAATGGTAAGAGGCAGTATTAAGTAACTGACTGACACTACTCATGTAAGTAAGACTAAAGATTCAAAACTTTAAAACTACTCACACTTCAAACAAATTTGAGATGGAATCTGTTAATATGAGAAATAAATCATACAGTACATTTTCTTATACGTGAAGACTGACTTGGATTTACAGATTTTGTTTGTTTGTTTCATGAGCTACAATGCCCTTAATTTAAGCAAAGTTAGGTATTTGGCACATAAAAATATATAACAGCAGATTTGGTAAATTTGCATGAAAAACATACATTTTGCCATGCCTTTACCATACTAATATTACTGTCTGCATGTAATATGTTTTATCATGGCTAACTATGGTTTTCGCCATGTTTTACCATACTTATCTGTGATACATAATGCTTGTTATACCTTCCTTTGCTTTTATCACTGTACACCACAGTAAACCTTTACAAGGTTTTTACACTTTTCTAATAGGATCATTTTAATGAACCTGATTCAAATGACTAGTTTCCCTGAGAACTGTCTGTCCTTGGAAAAAGCTGATACTTCTTCAAACAGAAATAGTATGTTTTAGCATATGGGACACAGTTACAGCATATTTAAATGATAGGTTCTGGGGTTTGTTAAGATGGCAAAACATCTAATTTAGGCTTTTCTAAGTTTACTATGTTAAATCTTAATTTGTTTCTATATTCACATACTGATTTTAATGAAGTGTCTATTAGTATAATTATGTGGAGGAAATGGTTATAGTGATTTATATATAAGAAATCAACTAAAGCATAGCTAGAGCCCCATTACTGTAATTTAAGATGTTTTCAATTTACAGTCTTCTTACAAACCAATGCTAATTACGGCTAAGTCTGACTGATTGACCTATGTGTTATTTTCTCAGAAAGCCATCAAAATCCATGCCAAAATGATCAACTGAAAAGCAATTCACAGAAGTTTCTTAAATTCTAAAACATTTCTTTGTCTCAAAGTCATGATCTAGGAAGCTTGGAAAACCAGGAATAAAGCTTTGGACATGAATACTTCAGAACTTGGCATTCCAGTTATAACTTTGATTTATGAAGAAAAAACAAAAAAACAAAACAAAAAAAAAAAAAAACACAACAGTACAAAGCCACAGGAGTCATGTTGCAAAATCACCGAGAAAGCCTAATGTCCCTTATTAAACCAGAACGTTTCAAAATGGATATGCACAGAACCGGATACTGAAAAAATCCATTTGGATACACTGGAGTTCAATGCAAGTTCTATGATACATGAAATTCATTTATAGTTACAGTATAAAACATGGCCATAAAAAGTCTTCCTCTCTTCCAGTCCTTCCAGGCTTTAGTGCACATGGCAGGGTGAAATCATTAGGAGAATGGCGGGATACATCTCACAGTGATGTCACTTCCCCTCTGGTTCCCTGCAGGGTGAGTGGGTCACTTGCTTCCGGTATGCACTGTGGTCATTGTGGTGGGTCTGGGTTTCCGCTCGGCTCCTACTGGAGACAGGGCAGGGGAGGGGGATGAGGCTGCACACGCTAGACTACAAGCAGTGGAGGGGGATATACCTGAAGGGAAAAAAATAAGATCAAGTAAAATATATTTAGATGTTTCAATTTCTATGACATTGAAGTAAAACGAATATGCGTAAGTTGTTGGATACAGAATGCAAGTTACTGGCACAGTGCCTCATTTCAACCTATCCTGGCAGTTGTGTAGGTGGCAGAATACATTCTGTACCTCATTTACAACAAAAAGAACAACATGTTTTTTAGAAGACGATAAGTTAATAATACAAACACTTTTGCCTTCATCTTTTAGAAAATATATTTTATAACATTATTTATTATGGCAAAGCTTCTCCATAACCAACTTTGAACAAAACCAATTATTACATCGTTTCACCACTTGAATAGATGTGTTATCATCAATGTGTTACTTGGACAGGCTTCTTAATGAACCTCTTGCCGCTTATGAACGCTCCCTGAATAGGTCAAAAAAAGGGGGTTAGAAGGTACTTACAATCTTTATGAGCTGTTGGGGCTGTTGGGGGGCTGTTTAGGTGCGGGCTGGTCTGTGCGTGTTGGTGGTGAGAGCCCTCCATGCTGCTGCCCAGGTGCAATCGTCTCATGTGCCTGATAACTGCTGTGGCATTAAAGGCTTGCTGGAAATAAACAGTCAGACAAACTTTTTGCTTTGTGCTGATCAACATAAAGAGATACAGTAGCAGACAATGGCTGATTTACCAAAACAATCAGTGATTGTGTTCAAAGCAACACACGCTGTACTGTTTTTTTTTATTTTTTTTTTTTACTAAATGCACTAATGAGATTAAATGTCAGTGTGTTATTCATTCATTGTGTTAAGATAATAAGAAATAGATTATCCTAGAGCACTTACCCTCCATTTACTTTTTGCAAAATTCTTTCTAATTTGTGCACTGACAGACTCGTGGATATTCTTGCTGAGGGCTGTATCGCCAGCAATCCTGAAACAATAGAATCACAAAGCTAGCTGGTAAATAATAAAAGCATAAGTTGAATGTTTTAAGATCTAAATACTGTTCCAGGACAGCTCATACGGTGATAATACATGGCTTCCCCCCCACAGTATTTGAGTGCATCATTGTGGCAGTGTGCCCCGCTCCCACCTTCACCACAAGAGGGAGACTACCTGCAGCTCCCACCTTCACCACAAGAGGAAGGACCAAGACGTGATGCTGGCATTCCTCAGCAGCCATTGCATAAGCTGCTGAGAGGAACACGGGGGAAAACAGCCCGGCCGCAGTGGCAGCGAAGAGGGCCAGTACCGCCGCAGCCACTGTCAGAGTGGCGAACCCCAGCATCACGACTGGTCCTGACTCCATCACCAGGGGGAGAATTGCCACCCTCTTGGCCGGACCACACCCATACCACCTGGGGTTGCCTGTCCCGCACCGCCAATGGCTGCCGAGTCTGCATCACCTAGGGCTGCCGAGCTTGCAACACCGAGGGCTGCCGAGCCTGCAACACCTAGGGCAGCCGAGCCTGCAATGTCCAGGGCAGCCGAGCCTGCAATGTCCAAGGCAGCCGAGCCTGCAATGTCCAGGGCAGCCGAGCCTGCAATGCCGAGGGCAGCCGAGCCTGCAATGTCCAAGGCAGCCGAGCCTGCAATGCCCAGGGCTGCCGAGCCTGCAATGTCCAAGGCAGCTGAGCCTGCAATGTCCAGGGCAGCCGAACCTGCAATGCCTAGGGCTGCTGAGCCTGCAATGCCTAGGGCTGCTGAGCCTGCAATGTCCAGGGCAGCCGAGCCTGCAATGTCCAGGGCAGCCGAGCCTGCAATGTCCAGGACAGCTGAGCCTGCAATGTCCAAGGCAGCCGAGCCTGCAATGTCCAGGGCAGCCGAACCTGCAATGCCTAGGGCTGCTGAGCCTGCAATGCCTAGGGCTGCTGAGCCTGCAATGTCCAGGGCAGCCGAGCCTGCAATGTCCAGGGCAGCCGAGCCTGCAATGTCCAGGGCAGCCGAGCCTGCAATGTCCAAGGCAGCCGAGCCTGCAATGTCCAGGGCTGCCGAGCCTGCAATGCATAGGGCAGCCGAGCCTGCAATGTCCAAGGCAACCGAGCCTGCAATGCATAGGGCAGCCGAGCCTGCAATGCATAGGGCAGCCGAGCCTGCAATATCCAAGGCAGCCGAGCCTGCAATGTCCAGGGCAGCCGAACCTGCAATGCCTAGGGCAGCCGAGCCTGCAATGCCTAGGGCTGCTGAGCCTGCAATGCCTAGGGCTGTCGAGCCGGTGTCGCCTTCGGGGATTTGCTGAGTTTGGAGGAACCGGCCTTGACGCTGTTAACTTCTGCTGACAGTAGTATCATTGCCAGCATTTCCTCTGTTTATAAATGAAAAAAAAAATAAAAACCCCTTCTTTCTTCACATCTGAAGAGATGCTTTTGTCTGAAACATCCTAAAATAAAGCTTTTTAATCATTTAAACCTTTTGTGTACATCCAAAAAACTAAAACTATACCTCCTTTCAAACCTATATATAATTTAAAAAAAAAATGCCCCTTATGCAGCCCTATCAATATTAGCCTGAAATAGAATGAAATAGAATGCATCACATTATATTCTACCCTAAGTGAATGTCTTAATGCAGTAGTAAATAATTGAAAAGGCAGCATACTGTACCTTCAAAAATATATAGTTTTTTACATGTAATTGTGATAGAGAATGAATCTTGGTTATAAACTGAATTGTGATAGAGAATGAATCTTAGTTATAAAACTCCCCCCCGACCTGTGAGAGTGTGACGTAAGGGAAACAGAGTGCCCCGGACTGGATGGTCAGACAATTCATTCCAAAGGTTAGATGGAAGTCGGGGATCTAGAAAGGGAGTGGAGCTATGGTACACCAAGTCATCGCTCCAGAGGGAAGCGATGTGGCAACAGCAGATTGGAGGAGAAACAGTTACACTCGCTAACCAAGTGGGTGTGACTGACGGTACAAAAGAGGACGTGGCTAGGTGATCTGTTCCTTTGTTTATGGTTAAGAGAGAAATGCTGAAGGATGAAAGTAACACAACTGTGAATGTTTAGTCTTTGTTTTGTCGAGAATAATTGTACTGTTTGTTATTTATTAGACAGCTAACATGATCCAGAACTGTCACTTATGGCCAGCGCAAACCCAGACAACACTTCACATTGTCCACGGATAAACTGTAATTATACCACTTGCATATTAGCACTCACTGTGGACTTGTGATCGTATGTGTGTCTTCTGTGTGTTTAATAATGTGTATATTATTTCAGGACTGTAACCCATAGTTTAAACTGCAATATACATTGCTGGATTACAAACCCTCCCCCAAATAAAACATTGTTTGGACATTGCAATCACTTGTTTGTCAATACTTGTGCACTGCGTCACATCTACACATCACATCCTCTTGCTGATATCTACCAGTGTTTGTACATTACAGTTAATCTAACTAGTATCAGCTCTTCAGATCTATCAGCACAATCCCTAAACATTTTGTGACTATGGCCCATTATGTGCTCGACAGGTTTTTTTCTGTTACTTACCAGGGATGTCGTAGAGCCTGATCACAAGTATACCTTTTATTGGGATCCTTCTCCATCAACCTGCTAATAAAATCTTTAGCTGAAAAAAAGGAATAGTAAACATTGTCCGGGTTGCCACGCAACTTAGAAAGTTGTCACTATCTCTCCACAGTCATTATTTATGTGCCGTAGCACGCACATACCAAGCACATTCCATACGTTACAGAAAGTGCACCTTTTCACATTAAAAAACATGCTCAGTTAGGATTATTTTTATGCAAAAAAGAAACACAATTGACCAGCTCAGGTTTTTTTGCATGTAAACATATCCAGAAGTTGTACTTTATGCTTACGAGATTTAAGCAGTAAAAATCCTGTTTGTGACGCAACCTCGCACAATTTTCTACAAACTGAAGGCCGTACCAAGCAATCCTATTGGCAAACTTTTGACCAAATAGGAAAACAATGAGCATACAGTATGAGCTGCTTAGTGTTTTGTTTTTTATGTGACATAATTTATTCAACGTTTCAGATTATTGCCATTAAAAACTGCTTTATAGTTACGTAGTTTTAAAAGCAAGGTTATAAAAAATACTGAAGTGCCTTTGCAATAATTACATAAATAAATAGCTGAGCCCTTACACTTAGTTTTTGCTGTCTTCATGATTGCTTTAGCCTAGACTTTTCTGTCCCTTAGCAATAAGATGCAATTCATTGTACACTAGCCTTAAGTAGCATCTATCATGGGTACCTTACCAAAGGGAACAAAAGTGATTTTGTACCAAAATATGTGTTAAATTAGCATAGTTGTGTCTACTGACAACAATAGCCTTGAGTCTAATTCACTGAGCAAGATTTGTTTTAAAAGTACGAAAACATGAAAAAAAGAAAGAAAACGTTAGATCCACGAATTTGCACTGTCCCTGTGGAATTTGGAGTCATGTACAGTCAGCGTCGCATTATCAGGACGCCTCGGGAGAAGGAAAAATATCCTGAATAAGCGGCTGTCCCAATTTATAATTTATGATTAAATGTTAAATACATAATTTAAAATATGAGTCAATGATTTTTTTCAAATTTATTTATTCCTTATTTAACACAGTAACTTTCTTTGAAACAGCAGCCTGAGACACCATAGGAGACAGGAGAAACCTCCTTCAAGAGTTCAATTAGGCAATTTACACAAGTCACAGCATAATCACATACTCACTGCACTCTGCTATGTGACCTGTCTTGCTCTGAAAAGCAATCTCCATTTATCATTTGAAAATACATACTGTGTCCCAATTAAACGAAGTGACATCCCAATTAAATGACATAAACAGAATTGAGAAGAACCATCTCCCAGAGTTGTATCCCATTTAAGCAGCAATCCTGACTATCAGTAGCCCTTTTATTAGGATGTGCTGACTGTATTATTATTATTATTATTATTGTTATTATTATTATTATTATTCTAAAAATGTCTTTACAAGGGGGAAATGCAGGTACGTAGGGTAGCCTAGTGTAGATATGCTACCAGTATTTAAAAAATGTACTGTACAAAACATTTTGACTGGATCATTTTTGTATCATTAACCTAAATGTTGGTATTTTAGCTCTGTTCAGAATTGCTGAAGCTACAGTTCTGTAGGAAAACTTTGTACATATTATATGTTCATGTATAATCGGTTTGTAATAAAATTATATGCAGTCAAAAATGTTTAGCAGATAATACAAGGATAGTTCACAATGCTTTCTTATGGAATGTGTTTTTTATTATTATTATTTGTGTAACGCTACAGTATGTCTGTTTTTTTTCTTCTGTTTTGTTTGTTTTTGGCCAAATGAGGCCGGCTGTGTTTTAAGACAACCTAAAAACTCCATGGAAACCTGGTTTAAGAAAGCTATATGGTTCAGTAAAAGTCATGCAAGGCCCAATTGGAACCCAGAAACAAACATTTAAATACCCCCCCCCCCCCCCACCACCACCACACACCACACACCGTATTTTAATATTAATTAGGTTTTTTATAATTGGAAAGAGAATTTCGCAGGCTAAAATAATGGAAACAGACATAAACCAAAAGTACTTCCACAATAGAGAGAGAAAGGTGAGACTTTTATTTTTATTTTTCCACGGAAATTGCCCCATCGACTTACTATTCCCAAAACAGGGGAAGAGGGCTTAGGTTTTATACAATAACTAAATCAAACTTGACTTGAACCAAGTTGAGATGAAGTAAACTAAAATGAAACTAAAAAGTATTAAACAGTGAAAGAAAATGTAGCCTTTGATAGCCTTACAGATTGTTAATGGTTCACAACTTCCCCGTGAAGTTTACCAGTAAAGAAAAGGGAACTAAAAGGAACTGAGCACTCTGCGAGATTAAAATTGAACTAGCTCCAGGGCACTAACCATGCCAAAGTGTTTCAAAGCTTTATCAGAGCTATTTATTGCATGCCTACCTGATTCATCAGCTCATTTTCCTTTTAGTTTTCTGGAGAGACACCAGCTATAAGCTACTGAATCATCTCAAGGTGGATATAGGATGAAGTTACTGGCACAGTGCCTCATTTCAAAACCATGTGAGGAATTTATATTGTCCCTCAGAGTGTGTAAAAATCTGGAGGATGTAAATCAGTGGCCTTCACTACCTTTATGTTGAATTCCTCAGTTCTGACTTCAACAAGTCAGACTGCAGACCATATGGATCGGATAATATGTACTGTGCAGCAAATGGAAGCGATCTAGGAATGGAATTTATTCCAAATAGGTTTGATAATCTGTACATTTATTTTAAAATACATATTAGGTATTCATAGGTATTTTTTATATTATCACATCAAGATAAGAAACCCTAAATAATATGTAGGATGGATTTCTTGTCTTCAGTATTCATCGTTGTGGATTCCTTTGGCGTAAAGAATTATACACCAGACACCTGATTAAGTCAATTTGCAATTTAAACTTTTTAGTGGTATGCACGTAGAAATTGTATCCACATATGTAATAAGCCAATGTTCTATTTTTTTTAATTAACTTGTTTTATATATGTTCTGATTTATTTTACAGACTGAGAAAGGTGCTTAATAAAACAAAGGCTGTGCACTAGCACGTATTTTATTAACTAAAATGAGCACAGTTTTAAAATCATGAATCCAGGGTGATTGTTTTATAATGATTTAGTTCATGGATAGCATTAGTGGAGCAATGACCTGTGCCAGTTTCCTTCTGATCTGAGTGATTTAAATGTTTGCTGAGGGAGTCTGTACTGGCTGCGAGCCCCGGTAATGTGAAAATCCTCAGCAGGGAATTTCAGGGTGCAAGAACTCAGGGCTTGGGCTGGTTCCAGTACAACTGTGTGCCAAACTCAAAATCACACATCTATAGCCTATCCCAGACTTGCAGGTGAACATTAATGTGTAGGCAGAAAGCTGAACAACTATACATGAAAGTCCAATATTCAAAAATGCTCTTGTACTGCATTTCAGGTATGTAAAATCAATAGTTTAGTTTTTATTTTTATAATTTTCAGGAATAATATCTAAGTGCTTGTACATAGAATATTCTTTCAAGCTGCACTGGAACTTGGTCACTTACTATTAACACATCTTTTATTAAATTTTCATTTTTTTTATACCAATCAGTTCCAAATTCAAAAGAAAAGTAATGCAGTGAGCAACACTTGAATTGCATTTATGTGATCAGTGTAATATGAATTGGAAACTGCAACTAGGTACAGACGTTGTTGCCTTTACACAGTATTATTTTAAATGTGGAAGTCGTAATGCTTTACCTAATTAAAATTTCACCTCAATACTAAAAGCATCTCCACATTTAAACCTTTACTGACCACAACTGATGACCCCAACTGATCAGTTTTAGTTAATTGCGCTGAGGTGATTATTTTGTTCCCTTCATCCCGAAGCAGACAACACACCGCTGAAAGTTAGATTGAATACATACCAGGGAATATGTACTAGCACAAAATGCATACAAATATTAAGGGACCTTTCAGTTGATGTTTTTTTTAATACTGTATACCTGGATATATATATATATATATATATATATATATATATATATATATATATATATATATATATATATATATATATACAGTACATGTTCACTGTTCGTGTTAGTTCAGTTGGTGAACTTTATAAACAAATGAAGTTTTAGTAACACATAATTAAATATGTTGTATAATTCCTGAGATAGTAAATTTGCAGCACTATACCCACAGTACCTACAGTGCACACTTCAGTTAGATAATTATAATCCTAATGGACTGGTGAAGCATGCCTAAATGACCAGGAATGCTTAATTGTGAATCAGGTGCCCTCATGCACTTCTGCATGTTTAAATTAAACTATTGCTTGTTTTCCTGATCTCATTATAAATATTGGAGTGCATATATTAAACAAAGACACTACTCACCAGAATCTGAAATGTCATCCCAGTACGGAGCATCAAACTCATACTCTGCCTTCAGAATCTGTTCAAAAAGCTTGGAGTCATTCTCATCATAGAACGGGGGGTAGCCACATAAACTAGAGAAAGATAAATGTTATTGACACTGTACTGTACTTTAACACAGGCTGCAGTATCACATAACAGGACACCATTTGTGAATAAGATGTTTCAAGTCAAAGGCAAACTACAAATATTTGAAATGCTAAAAACAATATTTATATCCACAGAGGAACAAACAGAATTTGTAAGTGCTTGGTGAGAAAATATGCCTGTAACACTAGGAACCAGTAACACCAGGAGAGACTAGTGCTCCCAGTGACTGGTCAGGGTTTCAGCTGTGTCTCAGGGTTATTGGGGAAGCCTGCAAGGAACCGAGAGGCTGGAATGGTTTATATAACCGTACAGCGATGTGAGATAGGCTGGAGACAGAGAGATAGAGATGGTGTAATATAATTCAAGTCCAAGTGGGCTTCAGTTATCCAATTAAGGAAAAGAAGCCAAGGAAATTAAACACATCCACCAATTCTAAATCTAGATACCCCATTTAAAACTCTTGAGTACTGGATTGTAGGGAGAATATGGAGATTCCTACTAACTACAGTAAGGCAAACTAATAAACAATGTTTTATTTTATTTCTTTACCAGGATCAGTCATTGGAATACAGGGTCCCTTTTTAACGGGTGACATGGAAAAAATGGAGATGAGGTACAGTTTAAATACCCCAAGATGCATACCGTAGATTAATGTTAAAGCATGTGCATGTTACTGTAAAAGTCTGAATATTGGCAAATCTTAAGATTTACTGGTAAATGTCATCATTTATTAAGTAATGCAGGAAATGTCAGAAATATACATGATAACACATTACTTCTGACATTTACCAGCAAATCTCAAGAATAACCAAGTGCCTTTACCAATAAGCTTTGGTAAATGTCCAACAAGCCATATGCTTCTGCATAATTCCGGATATTTACCACCTTACTTGGTAAATGTTGACAGTTACTTGTAAAATGTAAGATTTACCCAGTGCTCAACAACAGATCAAAATTAAGTAAGAATAATATAAAGTAGAATTTATGTTATATTTGCTGTCTCAACGTCCAGAACGAGGCAACGGTAATATTTGTTGATACATTTTCACATGTGTGTGTGGTCAAATTCAGACATAGTTTGGCAGAAAAGATTTCTATTTATTTTCAAAAAGGTTCCAAAAAAAGTACAGGAATACTGTTCCGGACTCAAGGACTGGATTTACCAGATTCTACCTTTTACCGTAACATATACATTACAAAACATATGCATGTTATTTTGTCAGCCAAATAAATAATTAATTAACTGCTTTTGAAACTTTTTTTTGGAAAGTCATACTAAATTTCTAGATTTCAGGTGACCACCAGCCTAGGCATCAAAAATACACTTTAGTCCTCTTTGGACATTTTTGGAATACTGTACTTTAAAATTACAGTTTTACTCTGGGTAAAATACACAAATTCGGGTTTGACCTCAAACTTTCAATGAGTTAAAATTATTTGTACTGTTTCTGTGAATTACCTGTGTCCTGTATATCGTACAGATGACATGAACCTTAGTTGGAAAATGAAACAAAAGGACACTACAAGGCTAATGAGGATATATGTGACAAATACTAAAAGAGCAAAGTATGACGAGATGGGTTTTTATTGTAGCCTTAAGATTCAGAAATGGCACACTACAATCACTGGATCATTCAACAGCAAGGAGTTGCACATTTGTATATTTGTGTTTTAATTTTTTTTACATAAAAGTCAACACCAGTCCATATAACAATAGGAACAAAAGAAGATCATGGGGCCTGCAAGTACTACCTTTCAAGGGGTCTGAGAAGAATTACTGACGTCAAAAAAAAAGAATATAATCAAATTTGGATATCCCTGAAAGCAATAACAAAGAAAATGCATTTTAAATTAAATTTAACGAACACAGCTTAGTGTTTCTGGAGACAAATTAGACACAAAACTTTCTTTATTTCTATGTTTGCATTTCAAACCAAAAAAAAAAAAGTTCCAGTCACTTAAGGATGGTATCAATTGGTTCACTTGACTGCACAAGCAGTTTCCAAAGCTAAAGTAGGTTAAATGGACCATACATTGGATGCAGTGCTGTCAAAGATGCTTCCAAAAATGGATTTGCATGGGATTGCAAAATGTTTATGCTATGCCATTGTTACATTGAGAACCATGTTAGCTGCTTTAAGGGATTCAACTAAAGGATAGTGACCTCTCTACTTACAGTTACTTTATTTTAAATATCACATTAAACTAACATGTGCTAAACCTGAATTAAGTATTGGTTGTGATGTTAAAACGAGGATCAGCAAAAGGACTTGATCATTTTTCTTACATTTTTCAGACAGGGGCAGTTTGCTACAGTGATCCAGAGAAAAACAAAACTTGTGGTCCAAAGCTCTAGTTTAACTCGCTATTTAAACTTCAATTACCATACTCTTGCCCATATTTAGCAATGTACCTGTGCAGGATTTAAGCCCTCCAGCTGGTATCATTTTTATCCACTTCTGTAACCAGCATGATACAATTTTGTTGCTTTATTTAACATGCATTTTGTTTTTCCTCAATAAGTGACAGTGTTGAAGAAAAATGTTCCAGTGATTCACAGCAACAACAACTACAAAAAAAAAAAAAAAAAAATAAAAATGTTAATGCAGCTAAAAATAGTTTCAAGAGTAAGACGCTTGTTAGTCTGAATGCTTATTAGGCTAATCGTTCAAATATGGAGTCAATTAAAATGAAAGATGGAACATTCATTTTAAGATATCTCTCTGTAATGTGTACCTGACTCTTCAGATTACCTTGTAAACTCAGGATTCTGAACATGTAAAAGATGACTGCGGATTTTTGATTATGGAATTCTAATAGCCAAAGGAAGGGGGATCTACCGTCCAGCTTGAGGAGAAGCTGCCATTCGACAGCCAGAGGAGGAGGAACTGCTGACCGAGAGAGCAGGGAAGGAGAGAAGACTGCGCTCCAATCTGGTGTTTATGGGTCAGCTCCCTCGACTCTTGGTTCCAGACACCTCTCCATCGTGTCTGGATCTCCCATCACACGCTAACCCCTCAAATAGAAGAGTAACCATCCAGAGATATCGAATGGACCGGTGGTGCTGTTGTGAGGGGGAGTATATGTGACAGGGAGAGCCCTGTTGCTGGTTCTTGCGCAAATGTGCGCAGCTGGGACGTGGAACAGGAGACGCGTTGCTGGGCAATAAATTGAGCAGTTAGGCTTGCTTGGCACTGCACTGATCGGATTGGCTGAGGGGGTGATCCCGGGGAGGCGTGCAGCTCAAAAGACGTCTCTGCCAGAGCTTGAGGCCGCTGCACGGTCATAGACATACAGACAGGCGCTGAGCGACAGCTTGTGTGTTTACATCGAGTAGGAGAGCGTCTGCCCTATGTAGAGAATACTACAGGAAACCTTTCCCCTCCAAGACTGTGCTCATGAAGACATTGCGCAGCCAAGGCCATCAGAAAGAGGCCAGAGTCACAGGGAGAATGCAGTTACTTGGTTAGGTTAGTTTAGGAGATCTGATCCCAACAGATGGTAGGTTTCTGGATCTCTTTTAGTAAGGCTAGTGCTTGCCGTGTGTGGCAAACTTTTACTTTTAGCTTTGTTTTCTTTTCTTTATTAAATCCACACTAGGATTACCATTGTTGATACACTAGCATCGGACCTGTGCTGAATTAAATCTGCACATCTGTGCGGTCTGTCAACACCCAATGCTCTGTGTCTGACTCATTATTCTTCAGTGACGACCCACACACATAATACGTCCCCCTGTTACAATCTGTCATCTAATTTTGATAAGTACAGTACTTATAGTAGTACATAAAGAACAATGACCCTGTACCCCACCCCTTGGTTCTGTTAAATACATTTCCATAGCAACCTGTAACTGGTTCAATGAACTAAAGATCCAGGGTACAATTTAGTTTTTTGAGTGACAGCACTGACTTTGTCCCGAATCAAAAGTACAACATTCAGATTTTTTTTATTTATTAGTTACAGTTTGTAGACTGCAAACAGAAAAAAATATTTAAACAAAAAAAAAAATTCTGAACATTGCAACAATGTCTTTAAACCAAGCACATAGCAACAAGGTTTGACAGAATCGTTTCTCATCTTGTTGCTAAGAAAATGACCTCATATCTTGGCTTCTAATTGAACAGCCTACATAGCGGTTGTTTATTGTTGTTCTTTTTTTTTATGTAGCTTGCCTTTCTGTGAGTAAAAACATCTGTACATAAAAACAGCCTCAAAAAATAAATGTTTTTTTTTTTCAAAGAAATGGCATAGGTTATGGAAAAAGATTAGTCAGCAACAATATTCACAGAAAACTTTCTAAATTAGAGATCTGACTTTCATGTACACTGGAGCTACCCATGGAATCCCACTAATTATCAGTGCAATTTCAGCTGGAATTTTAAAAAAGGGATTTAGTAGTGTGTCTGCTTAAATATTTCATTCTTCTATGTACAAAGCTTAGTGTTTTACACAGTATACTTTGCATTGCGATTCATGTTAGTATGCAAGGTGCTAGTACAGGTTCAAGAGGACTCACAGAATATAAGCAATAACTCCAATGGACCAACAATCTACTGCTTTGCTGTAGGGTTTCTGTGCCAAGACTTCTGGAGCTGTAAGAGAATATAGAATAGCCTGGTGAAATGACGAAAAGAAAAACAGTGCTAAAGTACTCATTTCTATACAGTCACACTGGGTGTTATGCTATAGAACAATACAAGAAATATTGCCATCTTCTTAAGGAATAATTAAATTTGCAGACAAGAACATTGTATTGTAGCTCCTTCAGCTAAATAATTACTATACTCTTAAGGTTATTAGTAACTTATTTGTATGCCAAACAGTGGCAACGCAATGGGGAAGCTTCCCCTCAAATTTCCACTAAAAACTACATCTCCCAGGATAACATGTCTTTACTAGGCAACCACACACAAGAAAAATTCACCCAACTAAACAGCATCTAATGTCTGATTAGCCCTGTTATCTTTAGAGCCAATCAGAGTCATTATCAGTAGTGACAGTCATTTGGTTGAAGCATGAGGGCATGAGTGAGAAAGTAACTAAGCTGAACCCTCAACTTGTACCACCTTGTAGTAAAAAAAAAAAAGGCGCCTACATTATTAAGGGAAACTTTTAGAAGTTATGGATTTTTTATGAATTAATTTACTTATTTTATTTCCCTGTGTTGTCAGCTTGTAAGATATACCATGGTGTTGTATTTACATCTTAACACGTTAACTGGTTGAAGAATTCCGTGTTAAAATACAGGCCCCCTAATGACGTAATTATTTGCAGAGTCAGTGTCATACATCAATGGAAAAAATGTGCAGCCGAGCCAGCAAAGAACCTTGTAGAACACTCCCACATGGTGGTAAGAAACCCAACTGGTATATGCAGTGTTTGTATTATATTGGTAACAATTGGTATCTCTTGAATATCATTTAATGGCAGTGAGTATATAATATTACATTTATGATGTCTAATCTAGAAACTTATAGTATGGTGAATTTCTTTAACAAAACGGTCCACTTATTGCCCAACCAAAGAAGCCATTCACAAAAAAATTATCTTAGAAATATCAGAAGTGTATACTTCTGCACTACCTATCCAGTTGCTCAGAGGTCAGTAACACTCCAGTGAAAGGGAACATGCTACTGTGGCCCAGATCTGTAGTGTTTTCAGTTCAGTTAAAACATTACAAAATCAATATGCTTTTTAAAATGGGTGATGCAGTGAGTTGTAGTGACCCATCGATAGAAAGGTAACTGCTGTGAGAAGACGCACTCATAACTGAATCCGCTTGCCTCCCAGCAGGCTATCTCGTTTGTTGTGACAACATCCCTGGGAGATGGTGTCAATTCAGATCAAAGCTGGTTTGTGTCAAAGCTAGCTTCAGTCATTTGTATTACAAGATTACGGCAGCTCAGCAAAATTTAAAAGTTTAAATCATTTATGAAGACAGTTGTTCATTCATAAAACTCCAGATAATTTTAAGCTACACTAGTTGTTTCCAATGGCATAACACCTTACTAGAACAAAGTACATCGGTATCTTCTACAATCTACACAACACAGATCATTACACAATGGCTGTAATACAGAAAAAAGTGCCAAAACATGTTAGAGGAGAAATCTTAACGCTCTAGTTAATTTTAAGCTAAATTTTTGCTCCGACTTATGACATGGCTAGTGACACACCAAGAGAGTATGTATGATCATATATTACAACTTACTGGTTTCCTTTTAAAGCAAAATAGGGCTATAATATACAAAACTAAGTAATAATAATGGATATTGCTTTGTGAATAAGGTATTATTACTTTCATAAACATTATTTTTATTTTTTAATGTTCCCAAAAAATCTATTGCACAGTAATTCTTTTGTATTTTCAATGCACTGGTATTCAAGTACCAGTATAAGAACAGACACATACTGTACAAACAGACAGTTTCTATATTTACTGTTAACAAAAAAAACAAAAAAAACATTGTAAAGATCTCAGATATTTGTGTTGGAAAGCCAGGTGGAAACCTGTCGTGTTGAAATGAAGGACAACCCACGGTTGACAGTCTACTCGATCTGTAGCAATTTATTTTGTTAGAACCCCAAGGAGTTGTAGATAAAAATTCAATTTCCATATTTGTGGAACTGTTTTATTCATAGTCATATGTTTTTGTTGGCACATTTCCAAAGTGAAGCAATGCTTTTATTTTTATTAAAAAAAAAAAAAAAAAAATGTAATCATTCTCATTGAAATCAGTGCGTCAAGTAATTCCATTTAGACACCCAGGCACAACCAATCATAACGTAGAAACGACTATATCTTGTCAATTGGTGACCAGTTCAGAGCTGCAGATAGGTATTTACTGTAAGGCGCCAATCATTTTCTTATTGGCCTTTCGTTATGGAATCTGATCTGACACTAGAACTGACATCTTTTCCCTTAGGCAGACCAATGCAGCACATCCAGCTTATTTGTACAGTAATAGGGCCACAACTAGGTAGCATTTATAGTTATGACCAAACATTTTGCATCACCTAGAACTGTATTTTGAAATATCACATTTGACAATTTGTCGGTTTTACGTTAAGTATATGGAAAACTACAAAGCAGAATTTTACTCAATATGTTAACGTAACATTATTCAGCAGGTTTTATTCGACTTTAAGAAGCAAAACGAGTTCATTCTACAGGGTGATGCAAAACGGTTGGCCACAGATGTACAACAATCCTTAACAGATGAAAAAACTCACAAACCACATTACACCAAATAGAGATTTTGATAAAAAATGACACTTTGAAACAGTTGTCAAAGGAATTATACATTTTTACTATTCATATATATTTTATTATTGAGTGTTTTGTTTCCTTTTTGAGCCTAGTGGTGTTGTTCAGTGTGCACTGGGAATTCGTTCTTGCTGGGAGGGGAGCTGAATGAACGTGCTTGCAGAGGGAGGGACTCCATGCAATGCAATGGGCTGAGATAGCAATTCATACTAAGCCATTGCACATGCTCACAGCATACATATACATCTACTGTAATTAACCACTGCACAGTGGAAAACTACAAACAGTAGGTCAAAAACACATGTTATCTAATGTAGTTTAATACTCTCTGCCTTTCTGAGTCACTTCTGATCACAATTGCCATGGCAATGCCTTGCCTCTTCTTCTAATAACAAACTGCAGAAAATAGCCACTTATCTCCTCACCCCACCAATAGTTTGTTTCTGCACACATGAATATTTGGGATCTTTAATAAAGTCAAGGTGTCATTTCTGCAATGAGGCCAGCACAAAAATAACCACAGGGGGTGCAGAAGTGTGCACCAGTGATTTCTCCCCCCTTAAAACAATATGTTTATTACAGATTTAAATTGAAAAAACTGCAATGGAGAACAAATTCACCGTTTAGGAGGGAGAACATTACTGGTACACATACCTTACTCAGACAGCTCCAATGTTAAAACATGTTACCCATGGTTACGGGTGCAGAAACAGTAATAGCCTACATGATAATTAAGAAGACACAATATGATAATATGCAGATACAAACATACATATTATGCAAATTCAGAGGGTATGAAGTATTACCTTATTTTTTTCTCCTCTGGAATTATAGAAGGAAAAAGAGACACATGCTGTATCGTAAAAGATGTCAAGACTAAAAACAATGAAAAGCTGCCGTTATGTACTGTGATATGGAGCAAACAGCAAGTGAACCATCATGTTTTGTTTCTATCTAGCAATTTAAAAAGGCAAAGAGCCTTTTTCTTCCACTGTGTAGAATAAAGCTCCTCTGAGTGATCAATGTTAACTGATCCCCATCCACTTGGTTGTATCAGAGCCCAATACTATTACATTTTAAGCCATTTTTATAAGCCGTTGATTGCTTTTTCCCTGCTTCAAGTGACTGGAATTGAGGCCAGGTGGGTGGCTCCCTGATATGATTCCCTGCTGTTTTCTGCTTGGGACTATTGCTAAAGGCACCTGCAGCAGCTATCATGTTATCCTCTCCTGCGGTGGGCACATTATTAGTGCACTCACACAATTTGATATTTGTACTGAAGAAATATGATGTGCTCTACCAAGTTACATGATGGCTCGCGCCAGGGAGGTTGTGGGTTCTGTTGTTTTAATTAGCTTAAAAAAGGTTCATGTGCTCTGAAGCAGACTGGCTTCTTTTCCACATGAAGAGCTATAGTACATTTCAAACACTTTGGATAGATTCTCAAAGCTATTTATTCAAAATTGTGATTAACATTTAACATTTTTTCTGAATGGAAAAAAAAAACACTAATTAAACTCAAAAAAATTAACATAATACTTCGTTCAATCCCCTGAATAAAGTCTTAGTTGTTTATTTCTGGTTTGGTCATTTTTAGTGGGTGTGTTTCTCCTTTCTGGAAAAAAAAAAAATGACAAAGACAAATTGTAGTAAATGGCTTTGAGAATGTAGCCCATAGTGTTAGCTGCACACACACTAACCTGAGATAAAGTACATGCTTTTCATCCCATATATAAACATTGTAATTTTAGTGTTTAAACTATTTATATCGAGTGACTTATTTTAATGAAAGATGCATTTTTCCCTTGGGCCAGCTTTGATGGAAAACTGCTTTACTGTATTTGGTAATAATGAATACATAACTAGATTATCTGATGATTGGTTATATTTTTCAAAATCTTAAAGTATTTTTTAAATTTGTTTCTGTAAAGTACTTGGGCTTTGTAAACACAGTAATTTTTCACAGTACTTTTTTGTGGAAAACTTCCAGTTAATTATTTTCAAACCACACAAGCTTTGTCAGTTTGGCCCAACGCTTGTACATATGGAATTTAGTCTAGCCACATGTGCAGTATTTAACTATGTGATCATTGAGCATGCCATTATAGTAACACTCTAAGAAAATGTAGTTGGAGAGCCCTGTGCCCTTGTGACAGGTTGGCTGTAGGGGTGATGTCAGACCAGGAAGATGTACTCAAAAAAACACAAGACTCCCAGATGATGAGAACCAGCCTCCTGGCTATGGAGGCAGTAACAGCATGCCTCCTGGCTGAGGAGGCAGTAACAGCATGCCTCCTGGCTGACCCCTGGGCAGCAATGAACTGGCCTCCCCAGACGACAGCAAGCAAGTGACCCCAAGCGATGGCGAGCAGGCGAGACGGCGAGATCCCTCTTCATGTCCCTCTCAAAGTGCTCCATCCAGTCCCAGATCTGCCTTCAGGACATCTGCTCAGGTAGCACCAGCAGTGCTTCTTCTGGTGCTCGAGTCTGTGGCTGTTCCCTACCCGAGATCGTGCCTGAGGGCGGCGGCTCTTCAGGCTTCTCTGAGGTGCCTGGTCCTGGCTCGCTCAGCCAACACCTCTCCCTGATATTGGGTGGGGCAGATGGCCACTGTGTGCACGAACTCACCACAAACACGGCACAACTCGTCTAGAAGGCAAACCTGACAGACAGCCAGCTATGGCTGCTCTTCTGGCCCTGGACCCTCTGCTGTGGCCAAGCTGACGTAGGTCGCACATAGGGAGACCCCGACCAGTATTGCCCGAATTCTTCACACCGCCCACATGAGTGGGTCGGCGAAATATGCTACTTGGGAGGTTGCTTCTGCTGCCAATGCTGCTGTTTCCTGTGACTGCTCCTTCCCATTTTCCAGAAAGAAATACTTCTCAAAAAAAAAAAAAAAATGCACTACTGCTCCTAGCCAAACTGACACAGCGTTGCTGCAATGCTCTATGGGAGCTCAACAATCACGACAATGTAAGACAAACTTCCTTATGGGCAAACACTGGTCCATCTGAATTGTAGCCAAACAGGTTTCTCATCTGTTTTTAAAATTATAATACAGTCCCTCACTCCTTGGGTAATCTCTCAGTGGCCCTAAGAGATCCTTTTGCTTTATAGGCACTTTAGGGTCTATGAAATGCAATAAAGCAGGTGTATACTGTACCTTGGGTTTTTGACAACAACAGTCTTAAGTGAACATATGTTGTCATAGAGCATGAAGACAGGCGATGCCTTCACTATCACCCTGGTATAGTATTAAAAATGCTTGCTAATGTGCTCTTTATGAGTAGGATTAATCTGCTTTTCGGATGGGCTAGCACACCAGTGCCTGTATACTGTTCATGCATGTGGAACTGTCGTGGATTCATTCTGATTTATAATAGCCAGATTTCTGCAAGGAATAACAACATCTACACCAAACCAATAAATGAGTTTGTTGGAAGGTTTTTGAAAATGTGTGCAGGATAACTACTGTTAGGGACAGATTGAAACAAAACATACAGGCTTTAATGTAAGGATGGAGGCTAATGGAAGTTTAATGTGTAAGGGGGGTACAGCATTGTTGTAATGTTGTAAATGTTATGTTGTAAGCTCTGAAATACTGAAGAAAATATATAAATATATGTAACAAGGGGAAAGGGAAAGTCTCTTTTGGACTTTTTAATATACCATTAAGACTGCAGGGAGCTGGCAAAGATTGCTATTATATATACAACAATAAGAAACCAAAAGAAAAACACACACTGCAGATTCAACCAATAAAACCTAATAAAGATGACTATATCAGAAAGTTTAAGATTCAGAAACTATTCACTGTATTTGTTTTCTGTAAAACAAAGCCAGTTAATGTAATACTTTTAGTATTGCATTTATACAACTTGAGCACAAATATCAGAATATTAAGGTAAATGTACTACAGTAGTCTCCATGTATAGGAACACCTCCTAGGAGAACACTTCACCTAAGGGAACTCCCTTGTGGTGAAATGTAATTTTCCCATTGTAAATGCTTTGGCTAAAAGAACAGGAACTTTGCTTAAAAGAACACCTTCTTGGCACCGATAGTAATTTGTTCAGAATTAATTAATCTAGAGCTGCTGTTGCATTTTTAATATGTGTAGGGGTGCTGTGTTAATTTAGTTTGATAGTTAGTTTACTAACGTTAGTTTGTCTGTAACTTTATTATTATAGTTTATTAACATACACTAGCCTATTGCTTTTCTCTTATATATTCTCATATGTTGATGCACGTGTGTCATGACAAGTAATACATATTTATTTATTTATGTCTTGATTAATATTGAGTCTGTGGTCAACTCTGGCTCAGGGAACACTTTGTATAAGAGAACACTTCACTTGCTTCCCGAGGGGCATTCCCTTAGCCAGAGACTACTGTATGTCCAGGTTATACATTCTCCTTAGAGTAGGATGCAAGTCTAATTGATGGAAACAGCCCTCGCAGGCAGATGTGTGCTTTTGGTAACAATTAAGTAAAACAATGAAATTAATTTAACAACAGTTCGCACAATTCTCACTCACATTACTGAGTACATTGCAGTTTAGAGAGGTGAGTTACAAAACCTGACCTGCCTTAGTGTCCCGAGATTCTGGAGCCTGTTGACAACCCTACTCTCAGATCAGGTGACACAGGTTGAAATGTCATTAAAGAAAACAGTGGATTATGGCAAAGATGCAGCTCTTCTTTCTTGTAAAGGTAAAGTAAACGGTTCAGTATTTTGACGTTTCTGTTGTGGGGGAGGAGGTTAGTGGTAAATTGTGTAAGTTTCAAACTGAAATCTTATTCAGGAATTATAACAGGGTGAGGCACCCTGTACATTTATTTGTTTGTTTATTTTTAGAACGGGGTCTCCCCACCCCTGTGCAGTTTATTGTTTTGTATTTGTTTGTTTTATGACTTATTGTATTTAAATATACCGGCGAAAACCGTGGTTATTGTTTTTGTATTATGATTTATTTATTGTAGTTATGACGGCACAGCCGTGCATTGGTTTGTTATTGTTTTGTCAGTAGCTCGTCCTCTGCCAGGAGTAATTTAAAAAACCTGTGCAGAATGTGACTGAGGGATTATCAGATGATTGATATGTTGTTAGTCCCTCGGATACTAATATAAAAGCCTGCGATTCTCCCTGCTCTGTTTTTCATTCAACAGTTTCCTTCAGTTTTCTTGACGGTTTTTGTAGATTCGGTATTCAGCCAAATCTTTTGAGAAGGATTCAGTATTTGGCCGAATCCCAAATCTTTGGATTCGGTGCATCCATATTAAGAACCATCTCCATGGGGACTGGTCTGACTCTTTACTGTCATCATAGTCCTTTATCAAGCAGGAATGCCTCTGGGTCAGAATTCATACTTTGGTTCCTTACCTACATAACCTGGAGTCCCACATGCTGTTGACATGACATCTCCAGTTCCTTCCATTTTAGATAAACCAAAGTCACTAATCATAATCTTGGACTCATCAGCAGGGTTAAAGTACAACAGGTTTTCTGGCTGGGGACAAGAAGGACAACACAAAATGGTTTAACAAGATATACAACTGAAAACACGCTTTGCTACCTCAACTACAATAGAAGTAGCCGTTCAGCAAAGAATGATGTACCCTAACTAATTTGCATATACTATGATTTAATGTGCTCAGTGATTGTTTGTTTTTTACCAAAGCTTCCCTGTGATTTACCTTTCTTGTCTCTGCTTTACCAAGGTTTTACTGTGGTTTATTACACTTTACTATGCTTTTAGCATGGTATACTGAAGTTAACTTTTATAATCAGAATGAGCATTTTTTAAATTTTATTCCATAGAAAAATTGACTTGACAGTTCTAATATTTTCCAGTCAGCTACTGTTAGCAGCCTGTCAAGGCCATTGTCACAGATGGAAAATAAAGAGGGGTGACTGATCTCTCTTTCTGATACAGTTTTACAACTATCATTAAGTCTGCACTTAGTTTCTACTAGAATTGAAAAAGTGTGATGTCACCAAAGTGTATTGTCTAGTTTTTCTGTGAGAAATGTTTGATCACTAAAGTAGAAAAATTTCTCTAGCTGAATGATGCCTGACAAAATGCATTTTATTGAACTGTTCAGGTCAGTTTTGTTTTTCAAATATACTGTATGACAATCAACAATTTTGAACTACTTAGTTTATAACATATGTCTAATTATATATGATAAAAGGAATCAATTTGTGGTGTGTGGTCTCTGCCAAACAACTGAGTTATTTTAGTCCAATGGTAACAATATAGAATAACATAATCAATCATGCTATGCTGTTAAAAGTACTATTATTACAGCATAATTACAATGAAATAAGTGCTATGAATCAAGATTCTATGTGAAGGCATATAACTCTAAACAATGATATCACTGCTGGAAATAAGGAACTTAACTAAATACTAATAACTTTTTTCAGTTTAGGAGGAAAGGGTTGACTCTTAAGACCATTGTAAAATACCTAAGTTTTATGAAGATCATTGCAATTAAAGAGATTAAATATAATATACGGGAGTCAATTTCAAAGGAATTGGATAAGCCTGGTATGTATGATTTATTGCCATCATGTTTTCGAATATGTACCAGTCTTGATCATAGTTTTGTCAATAGCAATTTTTTATACTTTTATAGATCTGGCAGTTTTCAAACCTTTCCCATCGCATCTGTGCCACTTTCGTGTGTATGGTCATGTTGCTGAGAAAGTAAAGAAAGTCTGGTGTGTAGCGGCCTTAAAAGTGACAAACTCCAATATATTTAGTTATCCAAGCATTTGTGATTCAGGGATAGGGTGAAATGAATGCTCCACATAATGTTTACTTACTACTGCAGTCTATGTATTATTTGGCAATATTCGATCTTGTAGAACTGGCAACAACACCATCAAAATGTTTTTAGTTTTTTTGTTTGTTTTAAATGCCCTGCAATGTTCAGATCCCCAGTGAAAACGCTACAGTACCTTGAGGTCTCTATGGACTATGCTCATTTTGTGTAGATAATTGACAGCATCCAAAACCTGCCGTATCAGGGTACTGGCATCCTTCTCTGTGTAAAATCCTTTCTCCACTATTCGGTCAAACAGCTCGCCCCCTGAGACCCTGTAAAACAAGAGTGAGGGGAAATGCATTCACTATTTCACTAAGAGCTGCCATTTGAGTACTGGAATGATGTTTTAGCAAAGGATGGGAACATGCATATTCAGTTGCTCTCACTGATGTGAGGGTGCCAAGAGAAATAATGGATTTTCATATCGACCACAACGAAAGATTTTCTGATTTGAGAAAGGTTCATGCATAAGAATTATGAATGAATCAAAGTTACATCAGGAAGGATTAGCGTAATGAACAAAAACACAAATGGACATAACTGGATTAGAAAGTGGAATATCATTTTAGTAACATGTGACAAAGATCGAATGACGCTTGGTGTTAGATCTCCCTCCTGACCTGAGAGGGTGCTAGATAAAGCGAGCAGAGTACCCTGGACTAAAAGGCATGACATTTTATTCCTATGGGTAGGTGGAAGTCAGCCGGCTAGAAAAGGGACTGAGCTACGGTACCTGAACTCAATGACCTGAACGGGAAACGGCATGGCATCCGTGGATTGGAGAAGCGGACGCGCTCGTTAATCAAGGGGTCATGAGCGAGGGTATAAAATAGGGGCATAGCAAAGTAATCTGTTCCTTTGTAAATGGTTAGAAAAACAATCTAAAAGGAGTCCCTGCATTTAAAAGAAACCGTGAGTGTTCTGTTACTCTGTCTTGTAAACGTTGTTTGTTTGTTTCGTCTGTTTTCAAGATTACTATCACGATCCGGAGCTGCAGCCGCAGGCCAGCATTAAACCCGAACACCAGCACTTCACTTTCCACTTTCCGTCTTTAAACAACAAGCACTTAATTTATGCACTGTAGGAACTATTTCTGCATCTTTGTGTTTTCCGTGGTGATAAAACTGGACTTTTGGTTGCGGGTCAAACCTGTGGGATTATACAAACTGAAGTGATACACGCCGCTGTATCGCTTCCATCATTTATTATTTACAGGTATTCGCCATAATGCACTGGACATTGTAAACCATTTCAATAAATACCCTTGCACTTGTTTATAATTGTCTGTGTGATTTGTATCTGCACTGTACTCACCTTATCTACTCACCACTTTGCCACATAATAGTACAGATATTGGCACCCTAAACTCTTTATGTGTAACTGATAAGCACTGACACCTGGTGATTACAGTTCTGACTGTTCTTCAAGGCATGTTACAAGGACTTTTGATGTGTTTCTGTGTTGAAACTGGAACAGAAATTGGAAACGAAGAGCCTCTTCCTGTATAGCATATTAAAAGTGTCATCACACTAGAAGTTACTTTGAAACTCAGAATGGAAATATAGACGACTGACTGAAGTCACGCTGCCATATTAAAACTGTATTTGTTTTTATAAGGATTATATCAAAAGCTTTAAATCTGCTAGAATTTCCATTTAACAGCAGCAATCGTTGACCTCTCATAAAAATTCAAGTTTTAAGAGGCAAAAGAGAGGAGTATTCACTTATTTAACAGCCGAGAAAAACATGGTGGCGTTCCTGACATCAGTAACATGCAATAAGGGTGTGCATGGAAATGATTATCAGACTTGCAAGTCCTAGACTATGCCAGAGACACAATCTCCAGAGTGCCGTAAATTAACTTTAATTAAATTAGTTTATGAGTAAAAGAAATAGTGTCTGTCTATACCCCAGTTAAAACTATTGGATGCAGGATAACACATTATTGGTTATGGGCTTAGTTTATTTAATGAAGGTACTTGATTTTGAAATGTTTCACACTACTTCTTATGCAACACATATTTAGGCTTTAATCTAATCATATAGTGCCAAACTGCCAATACAAGCATTTTTTTGTTTGTTTGTTTTGTTTATTTTGTTTTTAATTGGTGCTTAATATGGTATACCCATACCTGTCAACATTGAGTTTTCAAAATAAGGGTACTTTTGTAAACTGAAATTTTAGTGGCCTGAATTGAAGTGAATACCTACATAAGACAAAAACATACAACTATTCCACTTTATTACTTCCTTCTAATTACTTTTAAAAAGGAAATAAATATATATATACAAACAATCATGAGATACTTCACAATCCAGTGCTGTCTCCCGTGGTTTTTAATGTACTGTAGTTGTAGGTGGCTGATTTGGCAGCAGCCACAGTACTTTGTAAACAGGTCCACTGTAGTTGATTTTGCAGAACAGCAAAGCATACACAGTTGATGTTGTTACTTTCATCATACAACAAACCTAAAGGCTGAGGAGTTTGGTACTTCGCATTGACCTCGTCATCAAAGGACGAGCTATGGTACCTGCTTTATAACAACAAAAAAACCCTCTAAATTCAATAGCCCACTGTGGCAAAGTGGCTGCTGATAGTGAGCAGGTGTATAGCAGGTGCAGTGCTGGTGCAATAATCTAAAGAAACCAACAGACAACAAAGTACGGGTGAAATGGTTTGTTTATTATTTGTTTATAATCCAAGGGTCTGATGACCAGACAGTAAATAATAACGAACTTGCAATACACAACCATGTGTACTGCACAGTATTGAAAAAGGACTGCAGTCCCATCAATAATACGCCCAGTACTCACACAATTAGACACACACCATCACCAGTCCAAAGTGAGTGCTCTCAGTGCTTGTGGTACAGTACAATATCATTTGTAAACGACAGTGATAACAATGTTGATCGTGACTGAAGTGCAGTGTTGATCCGGTTTGTGCTGGCCCTTGGCGACAGCTCCAGGTCTGTTTAGCTGTCTAGTGCTATAATCAGAAAACACAAACAGATACTAAACTGACACGGACAAACAAACAAAAAAACACTCAAGAATATTTCCAATACTCTTTCTCTGAGTCTCTCATAGTTTCTAACCCAAAACCAAGCAAAGGAAATGATTACTGATTCTCCGGCCCCTATATGCTATCACGCAGGACCCCTTGGTAAACGATTGCAGCTGCCTGGATTGCTTGCAGCTGCTACCTTGTTTACCTTCCAGGTCAATACGTTCCTGAAAAGGAGTCTCGCCTTCACCCAGGCTGACCGACTTCCCAACCCTGGAAATGAACTGTCAGGCCAGACCGTCTCAAGACTTTCCCTTTCGCTATTTTGTGCCCTCACAGGTCGGGAGATTTCCAACCAGAACTCATTATATGTCTGTCACACCCCCCTATAAAAACACATATAGAAAAAAGCCAAAACCATGGTATTGCAACGTTATTCATTGCACTGCACATATGTTGCAGATCAATAATATTTCAGTCAGTAATATTTCATTGGTGGCGTTTTTTTTTAGCTCGAGACATTTTCTCGAGAAAAATGTCTTGTGTAAAATGATTTTTGGGGTTTCCATTCGATCAGTTTATTTTACTCAAGCAAACCGTGCTTTTCACCCGACATCATGCAAATGAATGGGAAAGGTGGGGGCTGATATGTAAATTAGCTATGCGTAAAGTACTTGTGCTGTTTTTGAAGATTGCTAGTGAAATTTTGTGAAAATGTGGTTTCCATGCACATAGAACTGGTACACGAGTGAATCTAAGCTGCTGTAATAAAGCAAAATACCTCATGTCTGGCTGGTTAATAATGTGTTTTACTGCTCTTGCCCAAATTGTTTTTTAAATGTCATTGGTGGGATGGCATGTCGTTAGTATTGAATCTGTTTCAACCAATTTACCTTACAACTAATTTATTACAAATTAACTCGGAGGTATAAAATGAAACTGACCAACACAGGTATTGCAGATCACAATGGCTGAAAACCGACCAAGACGTAAGATTCTAAAGCTCTGTGCCAGACACTTCCTCGTATGCTCACAAGGCTGTCTGGATTGGGAACAGTGGATGTTTTCCCTTTGTTTTGTGAACTTGAACCTCCAAACATCCTCTACTAGCAAATCCTTATGCCTTGTTATCTATTGACAATGGTTAGCGAAAGGACAGTTTGGACACATAGTTATTCGTTTTGCTGGTGGGAAGAGGTTGTGCTGCATTACTCTTTTAGTTCTGCAGTGGATAGTCAATACTACAACAAGGGCATAATACAGTTCATGGTAAGCGGTTTTATGCAGAACTGTAAACCCACAAGAGGTATACAGCAACACGACAGGCCAGACACAGCAAAACACAATAATAATAAAAAAAACACCTGCATTATCATTAAGGTGAACTACACCACTGCTAACCATAAAACCGTCCATCAGCCACTTACTTTCTGCCATCTTGGAATCCACAGTAACGACAGACCTGCTCCCTTGCAATATTTATAGTTAAGGATAAACACACTCGGTAACATTTACACGTGAAATGCGGTTTTCCATGCGAAACTGGGTATGGATTTTCCCGTGTGTTTCATCATTTACATGAGTAAATGAGATTTACCCTATCCCTCTCTTTGGCCGTTTTTTCAGCCACAAACCTGATTTACACGAGTAATTCTCCCAAACGTGCATGTGCATCGCCATTTCACGTGTAAATTGACCTGTATGGAAACCCCATGATTGTCAACTATCTTCTATTTTAAATGAACACGCTATTGCTGTATGTAAACACATATTATCAATCAATCTGAACTTCTAAAGCAAAGCTGATGCTGAAATTGTAATATAAATGCTTATCTTTCACTATGTGTGTGTGTGTGACAGGCTGGCGAGTGGTGACGTCAGGCCAGATGCAGGAACAGAAAACATACAAAGTAACTGCAGTTGCAAAAAGACGTGCTGTGCGCTGTTTATTTGAATTAAATAAAAGGTTGAACAAAAAACAGTTGCACACGGAGCAAAAAATAAAGGTTTTAAAAAAAAAAAAACTAATGACAAACATAAAACAATAAATATCATCCAGGTCAGGCTGGACCAATCGCCTTCACTGATCCTAGACCGTTTCGTTTAGTTTCATTTCGTTTCGTTTCATTTCGTTTTGTTTCGTTTCGTTTAATTTTTTTCTGCTCTCGCTCTCCCGTACGCTCCTCTGTACACACCAACCCGGAACTGCAGGTTTATATACCATGGCCGAGGGGTTTAACTAGTTAGTAATTGTTCTATTACCCCTCGGTCACAATCTGCACAAGTTTATTAATTATATGTGACTGCTGGCTAGTTTAACAACGCACTAGCCGACAGCCACACATTACCACAAGGTTTTAGATTTAAAACAAAACAGAACACTTATGTTCCCAGTGTTTTAGATCCTACTACAACCTAGTAGGCTATTCCATTTATAACTGTGTTGTTTGCATTGCTCAGAAGGCTAAATCAAATAGTATTGGCTTTACATTTCATTCACACTGATACATCTGTCTATAGTACATATTTAAACATATTACAGGTATCACTATCATGGAAAATCATTAAAAGAGCCTGTTACTCTGACCTACAGTAAATCCACAGCCTTTAGAATAGCAAATGCTCATGCACAGTTTAATAAAAAAACTAGACCTGTGGTTCCCAATATATAACCTGTAATAGCGCTGCCAATGAGGTCAGGTCTGTAATCTACTTTACGCTCACTAATTTATTGTTAATCAAAGGTTAATCAAATTCAGAGAAGTGCTTCTGAATACATAGTCATAATTGACATAACCAACCATACATGTGACATGCACACAGACACATGGGCGCCTCCACTGAATCCCATCACCTGGGATATTCATCCCCTGGGAGAATAAAAAAAAAAAAAAGCTATGTTGGAAAGCAAGATCACTGGTAATACTACACTGTAAATTACATAAAGACCTGCACATAAATCCACTCGCTAACCTCAGTGGAACCTTGGCCAAGCATCTCCTCTCTGTGCATTGTGACATCCCCATTGTGCTGACCCTGGTGCTACATATGTGGGAAGCTACCTTGCTGTACGTTTAAATCCTGTGATTAACAGATAATCAGCATATATGGAATAAATCTGCAGATGTTTCACAAAGTTGTATTATTTGGAAAGTGATGACGCAAAGCATTTCTACTTGTAGGCAAAACGATTCACACCTGTGAACTGTATTAGATATGCCTTAGTCAAGTGTCTCACCGAAACAGGCTTGTGAATGTGAATATGCTGCTACTTATTCATTCATAAAGATGCATCTTTTCATATTAGCATTGTTATTCTGAACACAGGTGTAACAGGGAGAGATCTGTGCTGACTCTGCTGGCGTGTTCATGGGCTGAAGAGGGCAACAGTCGTCCAACAACCGCCTGTGAGTCATGGCAGTGACATGGGGAGGTGCGAAAGTGGGTGTGTGGACTTTCCCCCTCTCTGAATGGCTGAGAGGTGAGTCTTGGCAGATTGCTAGCCCTATAAAAAAATGCTCTGCTGTTTCCTCAGGTCTGCCCACTTAGTCGCAACGAGAGTGCGGAAGCCCTGATCCAGGACCGGGAATCAGGCGAAACAAAGAGTTTCATAGCGAGACAGAGAGAGCGGGGAACCCTTGGGCAGACCCCGACGTATTGTGAAAGAACAGGCTAGTTAGCCGACAGAGTAGGACGGTGATCCGGGTTGTGCGGGTAGCGGCGACCGGGATAACGCTGCCGAGTGCAGCACCTTTTATTTGTAGTTTTATTACTGTTTTATTTTCCATTGTTCTTTTCGCCTTCTGTTTTCATTATTATTTCTTTGAGCACCTGCGAGTGCATTTGCTGTTCACATACCAGCTGTGGTATTTCCGTGGTGCTGTCTATCATCGTTGATAGGCAGCCTACGGTCAACAGTGCCCTCTGCCGGAAAAAACAAGAACTGTTCGCAAATAAAACTGGGCACCTGTGTGGTGTTTTCAAGTACACCTGTCTGTCTCCTAGTCAGTGAATTACCCACACCCCTTCCACAACAGGATATATAATTCTACAGCTGTTGTTGGTTTTCTACTGTTGAATCTCAATTGTGGTATACCAGCACACTACAGCTTCCAGTAAAACTTCCGAAGTAGAATCCAAAATTGTATGCAAAAAAGGATGAGTCCGTTTCATTTTTTTTGAGACAAAAAATAAGTTATTGCTAAGAGTGTCAAATCAGCTTTCATCTCAAAGACCTTAATCCCGATGGTTTTAGTAGTCCCTTGTGTGCAGTACAGCAGTTTATGAGACATGTGTGAGAGCAAGTCAACTGACTCAGGGTTGATCTGTGATAACTAAGCAGCTTCAGAGTGCTGCTAGCCCATCATCTTTCAAAGTGCACCACCAAAACCAAAAAGATGCAGGATGCTGCAGGTAGAAAACAGTCAGGAAGATTTCACATCACCATCGTTCTTTTAGAAGGCTTTTATCAATGCAAGATCTAATTAACATAATTAGGAAACTAGCATTAGTACAGGAGACAGAAATACAACACAGAATAATAACTAACTAAAGGTACATTTGTTTTAAAAGACTTTCTTTCTGTTAGACAATACTGGTGACATTAAAACGCCGCCACATCTATAAAAACAAAATAAGAGACATTACTCATGTGAGAAAGTAGTTAACTGTGACTTACATCCACTGTGTGTTCATGTAAAAATAGAAGTTTGACATAGACAGATGGTTCCATATACCCTCCAGATTGTGCTAAAGCAAGTTTCATCACTATTGTTGGTTCTCTAGATATTCGTGAAGATGACAGAGTGACAGACAGGGTTAGGGTTAGGGTTAGGGTTAGGGTCCAGGGGACAGACTTAAAGCCTCTATTTACCCCCATATTCTATTACTTGTAATAATCTCAGCCAAAAAATGCCCTTTAAGTTTCATTACAATTGGATAAGTGGCCATCCTTATTAATGTAAAACTGTAATTTAAGAATTGGTCCATTGAACGTTTACTCATAATTAATCAGTAAACAAAAAACTACGAGTGACCCTGTATTTTCAAACTACCAGGGTGTAGAGGATCTCTAGTGGTTTGAGAAAAGGATCTCTTTGTAGAGGATCTCTGGTGGTTTGAGAAAATTGCAGTGACATTATTTATTTTTACTGAAACTAGAAATAGTAAGGTCCCCACAGAGAGGAATTGTGTGATTCCTTCCCCTTCACGGAAATGCCCTCTTCTTCCTGCACTGAAATTAATTGGTGTACGATTCATGTTCCACCAGGATAATCAGAAACAGAACTATTTATATTTTCTTCAGTGAACTCAGTCAGTACATGCTGAACATTTTCAGAACATAAGAAAGTTTACAAACGAGAGGAGGCCATTCGGCCCATCTTGCTCGTTTGGTTGTTAGTAGCTTATTGACCCCAGGATCTCATTAGTCAGCTTCTTGAAGGATCCCAGGGTGTCAGTTTCAAGAACATTACTGGGAAGTTGGTTCCAGCCTCCCACAATTCTCTGTGTAAAAAAGTTCCCCCTATTTTCTGTTCTGAATGCCCCTTTATCTAATCTCCATTTGTGACCCCTGGTCCTTGTTTCTTTTTTGAGGTCACAAAAAGCCCCTTGGGTCAACATTGTCAATGCCTTTTAAAATTTTGAAAGCTAGAATCAGATCGCCGAGTAGTCTTCTTTGTTCAAGACTGAACAGATTCAATTCTTTTAGCCTGTCTGCATATGACATGCCTTTTAAACCCAGAATAATTCTGGTCAGTCTTTTTTGCACTTTTTCTAGAGCAGCAATATCTTTTTTGTAGCGACGTTACCTCCTCATTAACCCAAAATCATTAAGGTCAAATATAAGACTCCTGCAAAGGAAATATAGACAACTCAATATCTGTACTAAGAAATACGAGTAGGTACCATAAAACATTAACCATTATTCCTCTATGGTTGGGAAAATAAGCGTACGTAAACCGTCTGTAGCTATTCACTTTTGCACAGAGAAAAGCAGAACTTTTTAAGTTACGGTATATCTGTTCTATGTGGTGTTTTATGTACATACAGCACTTGGCATATACTGTATTTACTATATACATTAACACAAGTATTTCTGTTTTATCATCATTTGACCACAGGAGGGCCCCAATACCATTTTACCCGCTCTGAATAAGCTGGTTGACATTGGGCTGTCATTTCACCACAACTGTACCTGTCCTCTACAGCTTAGCACAGTAAAGCAGAAAACAAAATACTTCTACTTTTATGTTCCGTGAATCTTAAATCGAATTGAGTCTTGAACAGTGACATTCAAAAACCTGGAATGCATACATTTTATTGTAAATGAGATTTCTAAATATTTTTATTAGAATATTATATAAGTGGCAACCATTTTGAGCAATTCCCCCTCTGTTAGTACTACACGAAATCCCATATGTGATGTCTGTTTATTATTTTACTTGGGGTTTGGGGTGGGCACTTAATAACATTACACAACAGTTATCTGAATCCAGATACACTGGCATAGACTACAGAGGCCTATAAGCCTTTACAAAACAGCAGTGGAAGTGAAATACCATAATTTTACAAGACCTGATAATTAAATAACATCCTATTAAATTTGACCAGCTCATGATTACACAATTTCAGATCCCACACTAGTAAACTGCATCATCCACTCAAGCCTGAGGCCACTGTCATTAGGCTACAGTTTGAGTGCTATAGAAAGCCCCCTGTGGCCTCAATAGAGCTCATGGAAACATGTCTAATTAGTACATCTGGTACATCAGAGTGTAATCTTTAACTTGTCCCCCTGCAAAACTCTTCCCCCAGTCATTGTAAGAAATACATCAGTTGGAAATACCAGAGTTGCAGGGAGGAAGGGTGATTGTGTACCAATTGAGCTCTGAGATAAGACATGTTTCTGACAGCTCTTTTGAAGACACATGGAGGATTTAACATTTTAGTTTTTAACAGTTACCAGGGAGTGATGACTGAAACAGAAAACAATATGCAAAGTGAATGTAAACAAAATGAAGAATACGTCGGTTTACACAGTATAACTCTGACACTTCATACCCATAACCAGCTGCTACTGTAAGATAACTATATCACACTAAATGTGAATTTGCTAAGAATACAATCCATTAAAAAGAAGGAAAAAAACAAACTTCCACATGTGTCAATCGTTCATTTCTTCCGGGCAGATGTTTCAGAGCTTACTCAGTTAGAAAGTTAAGTGAAAGCGATTTTAAAAAATAACTGAATTAAAGGCAACAGGTGGTTAGGCAGCATTTCATGATTTTAATGCGCAAGGCTTCACATGCCAGGTTGTTATAAGGAATAACTGTCAAAAAGCTTTAAATCAGAGTTTCTTCTCGCTAACCAAGTCAAATTCTCCTATCCAAACAGATAAAGGAGTAAAAAAATTATAACTACTTCCATAGGACACTCATACACAGTTACAGGTACATGCATGGGAAAAACTGATCCCAAATTGATCATTTACATTGGATGTTATGATATACTGCACAGTACTATTAGCACCAATACAAATTTGTTTGACATTTTAAGTATTGCAAGTTCATTTCAGGCAAATGCCAAAAGATGGATGACAGTTTCACCAAACTATGAACACGTTACTGCCAATTTGAAGTTCAATTCTCTGTTTAAATGTTGCGTCACAATTGCAGCCCACTTACTTAGTGCTGATCTCTGATCTGTTAATATAACTGACAGTGTTTATTTGAAGGCAGTCAATAGGTGAAGTGTGATTTTTATCAGAAGATAAAAATCTTCCAAGTATATAAGCATACAGATAGTCTGTTTTTGTAATGTACACTATAAGAGCACCCATAAAATATGAACCAAAGGCCATTTTGTCTTGCCAGCTGTCCTACTGCATGTCTATGATGACTCATGAAACCTTGTTACGCAACAGCTATAATAGAGGCTGCATCACGTAAATTTGGAAACTGATATTCATTGCAAAAAGTGCTACAAGTGTTTCTTGGTATTCTGGTACCACCAGCATCCTTATTAAAGGTCGTTGAAAGGTTTGTGGTGAACTATTTGCTTTTTGTCATGTTTATTCACAAAAGTGAAGTGAACACAAACAGGAAGGACAAGTCTTTTATGTAAAGGTGTTGAGGTACTGAAGTTAAGAGAATCTGATCAGGTGAGTAGTAGCAGCACTTTGTATAGAGCTCTCAATAACATTCTGCTGTGGTGTGGTGTGCTCTGCTCTGGAGGTGCATCGCTTAGGACTGCAGCAGTCGGTACAGCAGCAGTAGATGCCACATGCAGCAGCTCTGCTCTATGATAGTGAATTAAAAGAGAGATGGAACTAAGCTGGCTGTTTCAGTGAGCTGTTTAAATTTCCCCAGAGGCATCCCAAGAAGCTGAATATAAGTCTGTGCAGGGTAAGCCACACTAATTTAATCAATCAGTAACAGGTGACATTATCAAGGTATATGCTTGAAATGGTGTCTAAATAATGAATAAACAGCATACATATTATATTAAGGCTACAGCCTCGAATGTGTTTTAACAAACACAACTGAAATGGAAATAATAAATCCATTGTTTTATATTTTATTTCCTGGACAAGTGAAAGCTCTAATTTCTGGATCACATGTTCAGTAATATGTTCTATGGTTTAAAATATGTTCTATGGTTTTTGGCTCCCCCTTCTGTGCAACCATGCAACAAACTGCAGTACAGATTGAACACAGATGACCTCTGATGTGTTGCACTGGTTTTCATGGCAGGTCTTCTTGTTTCTGTAACAATAATGTTCATTTGTGACACATTGATGTTGTTTGCGGTGTTGAAAGCTGGTGGTCATGTTGTTAATTGTCAAAATGAATTCAAACGCAGACTCATAAAGGCCTAGTCACATGAATCAATTTGCCATGTGTAACGTGAAAAACGTCAAAATCACTGAACTTCATGTGAACCTCAAGCAATGAATAAAATAATAAAAAAAGCTCAGCAAGCACTTCTAATATCTAAACAAGAAATTACTTAAATGTCATGAAATATAAGGCTTTAAACCCATTTCTGTTTTGTTTTTTTGAGGAACAGATTTCAACAGCTACTACTTTATAAGAATGTTAAAAACAACAAACTCCAAGCAACTACATTTCTACATTATTATAATCATACAATCACCTTTACTGAACATCACCAATAATTCAAGCCTTTAAAATTATGTTGTATTACAGCATCTGCTCTATACTACACATACAATACTGTACTACACTGAAAACAACATATATTCTGTACAATGTTACTATGATGATTTCCTAACACAATTAACATTTCAAGTAGCGTCATTAGTTTTTATTCTAAAACAGTATTTATTAAAAGCTAAGTGACTCAGTTGCTGTCAAATTCTGATGCATGGTCGCTCTCACACACAGACAGCAAAGGCCTAACGAGTACACCAAGGTCTCTATTGGTGTGATAAGAAAATTTATTGATGTCATTTTCCTGAGGGATCTGAGTTTTGCTGCTGCCCTGAAGCTGCACAGTTTGTCAGTTTAACATCTTGATGCGCACAAGAAAATATGTGACATTGTGTAAGTAAGGCTACTATTTACTAAAATCTTGTAGGTAGAAATGTATTCTCCAGGTTTCCTTTTTGGGTCCATCTCATGCCATTTATTCTAAGGATTTTGGTAATCATTTCCAAAAGTCATACAATATCAATCATAAAATGTGCTTGGATATTTTGTTGTTTCCCTTGCTTATACCTTGATTTTCACAATGCTTTATATTTATCTGTGAATAATCTTTCTTGTTTGTGCATTACCATACTTTACCACCATGCTTTAACATGGTATGCATTTGTAACAGTACAAGCAGTAGACAATTTTCCATATTCAGTACTGTAATCTCCTTTCTTCTCCCTATCTAAATCCTATCATTTGTTTGTTTTAAATATAGATACATACCATACCCACTAGGCAGGAGCCACGGTGTGTTGCTTGTGATGTGTTTGGCTTTCTCAAGCCCTAATTATATATATATATATATATATATATATATATATATATATATATATATATATATATATATATATATATATATATATAGACACAATATTCCTCCATCCAGAAGATCAACTAGAAAGAAGATCAATACCAAGAAAAGGTTTTAAAATCAAGCCTCGCTCAGGACAACTGGAAGCTGCTAGAGACTGGAAGATGCTGGCTTATTTTTCCACCTGAGATTGCCACCACTAACCTTCGACCAGACATTGTCATGTGGTCTGGATCAGCACGCCTTGTTCATCTGGCAGCGTTAACAGTGCCATGGGAAGATGATGTGGATGAAGCGTATGAGAGGAAGAAACTTCGGTATGCTCAACTAGCTGCTGAAGCAGAACAGCAAGGATGGAGAGTCTGAGTTTACATTGCAGCCGTTGTGTGTGCTGATGCGCTGGGGAGGTAAAATAAGCTGATCCCTGGAGCCTGCATTACACTTCACAATCAACACCAGACAGAAGGATATCTACATCATCAGATGGAAAACAACGCAAATGGACGGAGATGCAGATGGATCACATTAGTTTACTGCAAAGCTACGTCTTAGCTGGTGCTTATCTAGGAGCGAGCCGAGTTCAAATCAGCATGAAGTTCAACATCTACTCTCATGTAATGGAAATCATGAAGATCTGGATACATCCAGTAACTGCTGTGAATAGTGCAGCTGGCAACAAGGGAAAGACCTTGTGACAGCATTGAGAGACAGGTGACAGGAGGAAAGAGACCCCATTGGGGCTGGCAAGGGTTAGCTACCATGGTCGGCAGTATCCAGCTCTATGTTTTCAAAGGTAAACAGGATGCTGGAGACAAGGCTTCTAAGAAATTAAAGAGAAAAATACCCCTAGAGCCTGCAAGAGCGGGGGTGGAAAATGACTCAATGTTGGATAACACAGTTAACTTCTTAAGAACAGAAACGGATATGAGAATGGAAAGTACTTCACAAAAGACTAGTTCAAGATCTGCAGTTAGTAAAGATATGGAACTCCAGGTTTGTGTCTGCGGCTGGAGCAAGGCGACAATGGTCAGGGGTTTGAAGATTCATCAAGGGAGAATGAAATGGTTGAGGGAGAAGGGACTAGGGCTTCACATTGATCAGTACTTCTTACGAAGTCATTCAAGTCAGTCGAATGAAATCCAGCGACAGGAAGAAAACCACAGTTCGCAGGATTTCAGCACCCCTGTCATAGATGTGAGGAGGACTTGCGTGCATACAATTAGTGATGAACCTAATGATCCCTGCAAACCCGGTCAGACGAACCAGCGTAAGAGAGAAAAGAACTTCAATGGGCACAAGCCTGGAGTTAAATGACCAAGAGCTTGTGAGAAAACTGCATGGGACACAGTAAACACGGATCTCTGTTTTACTTTGAAAAGGTTAAATGGAACAGTTGAACAGAAGCTGGATAAATTTGGAGACATCATCTATGCATATGGAAGCGAGAGGTTTGAAATTAAAAAAAGGAAGGAAAAAGTACAAACTATTTCTGGAAAGTCTAGACAGCAGCAGGAAATTGAACACTTAGTTAGAGAAAGGAGGCAGTTGAGGAAGCAATGGAAAAAAGCTGAACAAAGTCAGAAGGAGGGACTCAATCTGTTACAAAGGATCATAAAAGATAAGCTTGCAACATTGCACAGAGCTGAGCGCCTACGGAAATGCTACAAAAAGAAATAACGTGCAAGAACTAACTTTTATAAAGATCCATTTAAATTTGTAAAGAAGATATTCTCCAGCAAGAAAAATGGCACACTAAAAATCAAACATCTAAGTTTGAGCTGGAGAGATATTTGGAGGAAACACATACATTCAAAAAAGCAGGAGCCTATGTCAATTCAGATATTCCACCTATCAATCCACCCGAATACTAAACGGAGGACTGTGTTCCTAAGTGGAAAGAAGTAGAGCAAGCTGTGAAAAAAGCAAGGGCATCATTATCTCCAGGGCCTAATGGAGTTCCATACAGCGTACAAGAGTGCTTCTGGAGTTCTACAAATCCTGTGGAAATTGATGAAAGTGGCATGGGAAAAACAGGTTGTACCAAGAGCATGGCGCCAAGCAGGTGGAGTCTTTATACCAAAAGAAAAAGATTCTACAAGCATTGGTCAGTTTTGTCCTATTTCCCAATTAAATGTAGAAGGCAATATTTTCTTCAGCATTATTGCTCAGAGATTGTCAACCTACCTATTAAAGAACTGCTTCATTGACACTTCAGTACAAAAAGCAGGCATTCCAGGTTTCCCAGGATGCTTAGAACACAACAGCATAATCTGGCAACAAATTCAATCAGCAAAAAAGGACAGGAAAGAGCTCCATGTGACACTCCTGGATTTGGCTAATGCATATGGTTCAGTGCCACATGAACTTCTTTGGGCAGCATTTGATTTTTTCAGCGTACCGATGACAATAACAAATTTAGTGAAAGCCTACTTTGGAGATTTGCAATTTAGTTTTTCAATTTCACAATTCAGCACTACATGGCAATGCCCAGAAGTTGGAAAATAAATAAAATAAATGAATAAATAAACCAAAATAAATGACAGCTGTCTGCAGGTTGACGTTAAAACACAGCAAATCTACAGTTAATATTATTGCTCTATTTACACATACCTTTTTAAAAATCAGCACCAACAGAAACACTCTTTTACAACCAATACACATTCTAAATTGACAAGAATGTACAGTAAATACAACTGGTAGCTCTTTCATCACAGACAAAGGATGAGCGGTAAGCAATGTTATCTGGTAATTTAGCCTGAAAGGCTTTGAAACTCTAGGTTTATAAACACAGTGGATGCTAAAACATATATGCACTTGTTCAGATGTTAACATGCTGTAATGTAACACACATTTATTTTTTATTTTTTTTTACACAGTATATTCTGTATTCTTTAAGTGAGGTCCACATTATAGTGTACTCAGCTTTTTCAATGACTGTCCAAAAATAAATAAATAAATAGAGAATGTAAGTAAAGTTAGTATCTGGGGAAGACCTGATTGGTATGACAGGATTATATGCTCCAATCCTAAGGTTTAAAGCAATATTGTCCCCCAGATAACACTATATCAACACAAGGGGACAATAGTCTTTCACAAAACAGGAAATATCCAGTCCATTTTATTAAACCTTCAAAATATTGTATTTCTCCAAGACTTCTCTAAGTCTGTGTTTTTGGGAGGGGGGGGGGTATTGCTAAAAGATGGCAGTAGATGTTTTTGTTACAACTTTTTACATTTAGAATATGTTGAAGCTCATCTTCAGAAAGCTGAGCCATTTTTAACCCCTTCTGCTATAAAAGGTGAGCACGTTAGTTGCCACTGTTAAAGACTAGTGCAAACTATAATCTGTCACATGACGGCGTTTTAATGGATTTTAAAGGTTTAAAGATTTAATAAAAAATATAATGCATGGATTGTGCAAAGTAAAATATACAGAGCACTTTGTCAGTGTTTTATCTGCCTTAAGTATATTTGTGTAACACTCTGTCTGGGTTTTTGCACACAGCAGGCTATAAAACCCATATTAATCTATAAGGGTTTTTTTTTCAACACTATATAAAATCTTCTTGTAAACGCAGTTTAAGAAAGCTGAGCAGTATCAGTAGTGGCGCAAGGCCAAATTGGAACAGACACAGAAATATTTACTGTACCCGCCCATATTTTAATATTAATTAGGTCATCTGAATTTTGAAGGACAATTTCTCAACATAAAAGAAAACTGCATAAATTATGAACCCAAATTGCCAAAAGGTACTACCAAAATATCATGCTTGACATTTTCTGGATGTAAACCAAGCAAATCTGCACGATGGAGTTCAGGTAGTAGTTGGTGCTCCATTGAGAGTTGCTGATCTGACTTTGTTGTGTTATTTGTGTATTGGAGAATTCTGTTAAAAAGAATCCGGAAAATATACGATACACTAAGTGTGACTTGTATTATCTACGCATGCTTTTTTGTCTATTTAATTGCTGAAAGATAGATATGTTTGACAGAGAGAAATTGTTTAATTTCTATTGTGGTTATTTTTGCTGGCAATCCTTCTGAGAGGTCAGGATATTATTCACAGCAGGGTTAGGAGCATCAGCCCCTATTTGGGAAGTATTCACATATGTAGAATAAGGCTTCCTTGCTGATGCAGGATAAAAAAAAAAGGTTGTGTAGATTGCTTGAGGTGAAGTTTTGCCAGCAGAAAACCATATCTTTATACCAAGGGTACTAAACTAAAATGAGTAATGTGATTTATCTTTGTTTATTCTGACTAAGTAAATGATCAAGAAAAAGTATCGATTCAGTCCAGCTCTTAAAATCTCTTTTTACACAGAGCCATAAATGTCTTAAAATGATATGCACAAATGTTGTTATTCATAATTGGCATGCTGGTAATGTTTTAGTCATATCAATCTAAGTGAGATGATTGTTTAAAGTATATACATACATATAGTCATCTGAAAGCAGCCCTGTGTGTCACTGTTTTTTACTGTATTATGCCTCATTGTGGCATCAGGGGAATGACGTTGGGATTTTCTGGCATTAAATGCTTAAATCAAAATGCTATATATCAGTAATTGTGTGAAAAATTGCAAACAATAATGCTAATGTAAATGGCTTAAGGGGTGGTTTAATCAAAACGCCATTTTATACCCTGCCGTATGGGCACCCATATCATTTATACTGCAGGAACACCCCACTTCAAATAAGGGGCAGCAATGTGAAAGATTTGAATACAAGTCACTGTAATTATCTTCATGTCAAAATTCATAGACATGCTTATAAAACAGACTCACAAAGTTACTCAGCCCTATATGTTGATTTATGACCTTTTGGGTGGCCTCTACACTCTTAATTGATTTTAATAATACTTTCAGAAATTGACATTGAGATATCAAATATATTTTGGAGCACATGGATTTCCTATTCTGAAATTGTGTGTATTTGCAAGCTGCTGAAAAACACATACAAAATCCATTCATGCACAAGTTGGCTGCATTGTGTAAAAAAAAGTAAACACATTCAACTATGAGTAATTTAGGACAATAGTACTGTAATATCTAGAATCGTCATGAACTTGTAATGTAGCTAGACACCTCATACACTGATTTTTGATCAAGTAAACTGGGCACCCGAGGCCACCAAAGATGCAATTTTCTATTGTATCAGCGCCCCCTCTGGTGAAAAAGTATATGCCTGTCATTCTTAGTCCGCTGTGTACAAATGAATGAAAACTTGGTAATATATGAAAGAATACATTTATTTTCAATCAAGCATCAATTCATAGCAATTCCTTTTCGGGCCAATCTCCATAGCTTCATGCCAGTCCCACTTTTATGAATGAACCTTAATTACAAGCCAGATGTTGATAATGAACAACAACAACAATATTTCTAGGGATATGAGGCAAGTAAAAACTCTCCTCATTGAATCAAGTCAGATTTAGAGAGTTAAGAGTATATTATTATCATCTGTGAGAAACATAGGCCCCACACTATTACAACTAGGCTTTCTAGACAACAGGGACTACATTTTAGAACAGGGTTTTTTTTATTTTTTTTTATAAACAGACAAGAAAATAGAGACTGCATTTTCAGCCCATTTCCGTAGCCATGAAGTTAACTTCATATTCAGCAATACATAACTCAATAATACAGAAGAAATATTCTGGCCTATATCTGACTTAATACAATCTAAAAAAATGTAATAACTCCACATATGAAAGACAGGTGACCTTTACAGTAAGGCTGTTAACCATTGCATTTCACACCTGCACTATAAATATAACGGCTGTGGAACACAAAATTTTTTCATAAAAATGGATTCCCTCCCAGTGATGGATTATCATTTTCAAAAGCACTTTCAAAATGGGTAATGGTCTGACGAGTGTAAATTTACTAGCATTGCCTTTTGGAATCAATGCTTGCCTTTTCCGATAGGCGCTTTAATATTATTATAGTGATTGAAACTTCTTGTATTCAGAATGAAGAAGCACAGAAACAGAGCACAGAAGTTTAATCTCATATTTCATTTGTTTTAATGTTCCAAACAAAACAAAAAATATCTGGAAAACCTGGTAACACATTGTCAAAAATAATTGATGTTATCAGGAGCAAGAGATTATGATTTTAGTAATTATATACGGTAAGAATACAGCTAGATGGTAAAGATTGTGCATGTAGTTGTGTCTGTGTTTTGTCTACATCCATGAATTTAACAGAAAACATACACCTTATTTTCAGTACCTCTATCTTACTACTGAGTGCTTCATAGTAATGAATCAATATTATTTATGTCCATATCCTAGTTAGAGGTGTACCATTGAACCATTACACCATATGAATACATGCAAAACACTGCATCTCAACCAGTCTTAATTAATGCTGCCACATCTGGGGTAAAAAAGTGTTTACCTGTAATTGATATAGAACTATAGCGTTCCTGAGCTGTGTAATGCGTGTCAATTCAATATGTCAACGTATAGTAAGATTGAAGCCTAGCATCAAAGATGGTTTGAAAAAATGCTGTAACATTGTATTTTACATTCAAAATATCTACGTGTAGCACAGTTCAACATTGATTCTGTGAGTGCGGTATCAAAATAAACATATGTTTTTCTACTTCTTAAAGGAATTCTTCTGACTCTGCAGGATACACAATTACCCGCCATTGTCATTTCTGACAGTAAGTGATTAAGTATTCTTGTCCAGTCACCGTTACAGTGTCTAATGTATCTGGCACCGAGGCACTGCAGTGGGAGAAAGGAGGGAGTCAGTTACATGATTTAAGACATTGTGTAGGAGTAGAATGTAGAACTGTGATCACTGCGGCAGCTATTCCTGTGATCTTTAATCTGAACATTGCTTTTCCGTTGATACAATAAAAGACCTCTGAATGAACATACACTAGAAGGATTTATTTTTTAAAGATGCTTCTATCCTTTCCTTTCTTCAGGTTTTTGCTAGAATGAATAACTGCAGGTAAAGCTGGGCCCCATCGCTGACTCAACACTATGTAGTCAACCTTTTCTTCTCTAGGGTGGTCTCGACAGCTCAAAACAATTATGATTTAGCTCAAATATCCAGAGCTGCAAACTTCATTTAAATTTACATCTTTTTAAAATGAAGAAATTGTCTCTAAAAAGGGAGCTGTGGTGATGAGGAGTGCATGGGTCCTTTTAGAATCGGTAAAACTGTGCCAGACAGAGAGTTTTCATGCTGCATCAGTTGCTTTATTGCATAAAAGCTGCTAAAATCTGCCACCTTATTTCCACTGTGTGTTGTCCATGAAGATTAATTAATACTATTTTTGTTTTCAAGCAAAGTTTTTATGTTTTCTTGGTCTGTAATTCATTTGAGGGACTGCCAATAGTCAAATTGAAGGCTGAAGGGCTTAATCTAATTATTTACGAGGCTGGGGAGGGCTGTAAGAAGCATGCTTATCTCTCAGTTGGAAAGTCATCAGTTTGAGTCCTCCTTGGATATACCTCCTCTTCTAATACTCTTTGCTACAGTACTCTTTGCAGATTAATTCTTTAAGCCCACTATTGCAGGCTCATTTTTCACAGACTTTCTCTGAGAGACTACACCATTTCCAACCAGAGTACAGATAGCAGGGAAGACCATGAGAGACAAATCATGACTTAATCACAAAGGAAGTTTTTTTGTTTGTTTGTTTTGTTTTTGTAGTGCAGTTGATTCTGGCAAGGGGATAAAGAAGATAAAGAAAAGAAGATTAAGTAATAACCAGATCACTCAACATAGCAAACTCAAAAAGTTTATTTTAAAAGGCACACCGCTCAAAGATTAAAAAAAGCTCAATCTATGATTATGTGCAAACAGTTCCATCTGGAGAAGAGATGATCTGACTCCATCATAAGGCCATTGAAATTTAAAACATGCTTTATACCAATGTCATTAAATGCAGGGAAATACAAAAGAATTGCATGGAATGCCTTGGTAGAGATTAAGGAATAATATTAGAATACAAAAAAATAAAAGGAACAACAACAAAAAGTCACATGTACCCTGTGTACTTACAGCTGCATGATGAGGTACAGGTGATTTGGGCTCTCATAAATATCTTCTAAAGCAACAATATTTTCATGCTTGATTCTGAAAAAGAAAAAAAAAAGACCATTTGAAAACGTAAGAACTTATTTTAAATTCTGTACAAAATAATATGAAAACTGTATATACAAATATCCTTAGCCTTTTATTTCTATGGCAACCATATGGTACAACCCTCCCAGAATCTATCTATAAACTGTAGGATATCAAACTATATATAGCTTGGCTGATGCTTATCAGGAACCAGCACTGCCAGGTAATGTCCTGTAGCTACATTAGTTGACTGTCCCAAGAAAATGCTGTGTCTCAAGGTACAGTGAAAGCGATCTATATAAGTAAGGACAATACATACACACACACATACACAAATATTTTCAAATACTTTTCTTACTGCATTATTATATTTTCTCATTTCATCAAAAATTGTAGAATAATTCTCCATAGAGCATAACTCACAAAGCCTGTTTCGTACTGATTTTGGATGTTACCTTAGATAAAGGGGTCTACGATAAGTTCTAATCTGGGTCCAGTGAAACCATCCTGTCTGTTTCACCCAAAACTGTACAATCGTTAAGATCACAAAAAGCAAACTTATTTGGATCTTAGTTATCATTATGCACATTCAATTTAAGGCTTTGTGCATGTTCTGAAGATATCTATTTGGATATGTGCACATGTGTGAGTAAAGAGTAGAACCACAAACAGTGAATGACAGTAGTAGCATATCCCTGCTGCTGACAGCCAATGTAATTCAGCCCATGTTTTTCTCTAGGCAGTACAAGAGCAATACTAACATATTGGCAGTGTATGTATAGGCTTGGTTGCAGACTTGTCTATAGGGAGAAGGTTGCACTGGGTTCAAATGAAAACCAACACATGGCTTCTTCAACACTGCAATGTAGTCTACAGCCCAGAACCTTCTGACAAGAGGTAACAACAGTGCAGTAAATCTCTCCCTACATACTCTAGCAGAGGTGCTATGTACCTAATACTAAAGAATAGCCCATTTAAGCATGGCTGAATGGTTTAAGGCTGGTTTATGATTGGTGACAATTAGCTCCTCATCTATTAGTGATCTAGCTTTTACTGTAACTTCAGAAAACAGTGTTTGTATTTTAAACTGTAACTGAAGCTGAACTAAAGTAAGCTGAAATACAATCTGTTAACAAGTCACTTCTGGAAATGTTTTGCTTGTATTGATATTCTATTTAAGTTCAAAATCAAATACAGTACCCTGATTATAATGATGTAGTCAGGAGTCAAACAGACTATGCAATTCGAGTTCCACCTTATGCAGAGAATGCAGGAAGTAGTGGAATGGAATTATGGGCACAATGGGAGCCTTGCCCAGGCTGTCGTATAACCTATTTGTTACTTTAAAGGGCTGCACTGTAAAATGCATGAGTTTTGCATTGGCTTTGATAGGATTAGCATAACATTTCATTATTTCAGTTTATCTCTGTGATCAAGGTCCTTTCAGACAGGGAAAAGCTGTCAGCTGTAAAAAATGTATCCCTAACATTCTCTACACTGTTACGATGATGCCACCTTATAAATATACTGTATTCTGCAACTAATTAATTTTGTTCTGTTTTTGACCAAGTTAAAATGTCAGGCCTCCACTCTCTGTAGAGAACATTAGTAACTTTCACCAATAATTATAATTTTTGAATCTACTGGCTTCAATTTTATTGAGGAAACTAAAGGGGAAAGCATACATAATGCATCACTACTGGGTCTTTAAGAACTGTTAAAGCTGTATGTGGTACGTGTGTGTGTGTGTGTGTGTAGAGTATGTGCTTATGTGCTTTGTTTTTAATATTAGTGTGGCAGGAAATGGTGTTGCGGCGACTCAGACCAGAAGGAAACACACACAGGTCAGGTAACTGCAGTTTACAGGCAACGCGGCATGCGCCGTTTATTAAATAACACAAAATTCAATATTTACACAAAAATAAACACTGCTCACATAGCACAAAAATAAAAGGTTTAAACAAAAACAAATCACAAACACAAAATACAAATATAGGTCAGGCTGGGCGATCGCCTTCACTGTTCCTATATCTGCTGTTTTTAAATGACTCTCACGCTCACTCTCCCGTTCTCCACTTCCAAACATCCACCCGGAGTGCAGAGAGCTGCAAGTATTTATGCAGGTGACCATCTCCCGATTAAGAACAATTTAATCACTTAATTAATTCGGGAGATGGCCACCTTCTGCACGGGTTTTATAATGTGGATGGGACTTCCCATCCACGCTGCAAAACAATAACAAAACTAAAACACAGCTACGCCTTCATACAATAAATAATAAACAAAATAAAACACAATACAATAAACAAATACAAAATAACACAGGGGCGGAGGGGGAGACCCCAATCTAAAAATAAAAAAAATAGGGTTAAACAGCAGGGCTTTCCTACCGCCCTGTTACAATTAGTCTGTACAGAAATACACAATATTCACAAACAAAAGCTAAAATCAAAATCTTGAACATCAAAGTTTTAAGAAAATACATTATCTACTAGCCCTGGATATAAAAAACGATGGCTGAAAACATTCAGATTGAGTCATTATATATAATTGTCATTTCAATTAATTTGTGTAATTCCTGAATTCCACATAATTAGAATAGCAGCAGTTATCTCAGGATCCAGAATGCTGTGTAGGTACTGTGGAGAGTGAGAGGGTCTGTGAAACAAGCAGAATAGTGGGATCTGTAGAACCTAGCAACTGCAAATACTGCAGATATCCAACCTTGAACGACAGTTCTTAAAGAGCCATAAAAAGCTGAACAAAAAGATTTTTAAATCTTTGTTTTTTGATATTTAAATTCCATAATCATTCCAACTTTCCTTTACCCAGCAACACAGAAAAACTGTTACTGGCACATAAACATTTGCATTCAATTAATTTTTTTAACTAATCAGAGTTCACAGCAGGTTTATTTCAAGACCTGTTCACTTGATTTTAGTGTTTACTGCTTGCTTAAAAAAAATGACCATTGCATGTTTTTTTTTTTTTTTTCATTTTTTTATGAACTTTTGTTTTTATGGACAGAGCAGCAGCTGAAACAGAGCCCAATTCGATTAGTTTTATTGCTGAAAGGCTACATTTACGAATATTTGGTTATGTGATTATCAGAGTCAATATGGAGCAATATTTACTGGAATTAAATTAGCACAATATTGATGATAATTTCTACTAATGTTGCTTGTAATAAAAAGGTAATTGATTTTGGCCCAGTTCAATGTGACTGTTTATGCTGCTGTGTTACAGACCACCACAAACAGGAGGTGGGAGGAAATAAAAAATACCCATTTTAAGAGAGGTACAGTATAAGAATATAATCGTCTTCACAGTCTTGCACCAAGGTCAACCCTGTTAACCCTTAGCGGTCCATTTATTCAGAGCTTGTCAGGCACGTCAGGTCCAATTTATTTTCACACGCGTTGTTTATTTTACATGTGTTATTTAAATTTTTTTTTTTCCAGAGTAAAACAGGTTTAAAAGTCACTGAATCACAAAAGTACACTCAGTACTGTATCTCCAGCCACCCCTTGTTTGCTGTATTTTTCACATACCTCTTTATAGACGTGCATACTGATAAATCCTCTCTTGATCACTTGTTTTATCACCAAACTCCTCAATAATGTGATCCAGGTCATTAAGTTATTACTATAACATCTCAAAAACCTCTGCAAATGCCAGTGATATTCTCTGAATGCTGGCTGCAGATGCAGCTATCTCCTTTGTTTATGTCCGTGTTATCTCTGTGGTCCATGGGTCTACCAGATACGCCCTTTTTCGGCTTCATTCGGCTCCTATCGGTCTCATTCGGCCATTGAAATGTTTTCTCTAATTTTTCTGGAGAAAAACCGACTAGAGACCTGTGCTTGACTTCTTTTTGATGATGTTGGACAGGGTCCAACATTGGACTGAAAAGGGAAAAACTGTAATGTTGGACCTGGTCCGACAGGACTGCAAAGGTTTAATAGAGAAATATTTGTGAGTGTTTTGTTTGTTTGTTCTTGTTAGTAATTGTCTTTGTTTGTGAATCACCAGACGGCTAACACGTTTCTGGAGCTGTCGCCATGGGCCAGCACAAAGCCGGAACTGCACTTCACTACAGTCACTAAGAAATTGTTATCACCCACCACAAGCACTGCTGCTCGCACCTGAACTGGTGACCACGTTCAGTATAACTGTGGGGCGGATAGCATGTATTTATTATTTGGGCTGCAATCCCTTGTTTTACTCTTTGTGCATTACACATTGAGATTTATTGTTTGGTCACCACACCGGGAGTATAAATAAAAGACCCCCTTTTCCAAACGGATTACAGTCTCCTGCCTGTGTTTGTTCTTGCACTGCATCACCTCTGCACCTGTTCACAATCAGCAGCCACTTTGCCACAATACTGCATTTAGAATGTGCTGAATGAATAGTAATGACTTGCCCTTAATGTGTGACAAGGCAATTACTTTGTTTCTATGGTGACGGTTAAATAAGTGCATCACAATGACAAATAAGGATAGTTGTAAACTAAAACGTTAGGTGTAAACAAGCACATATTTTTTATGATGCACTACATACAATTTAATTGAACCTTTGTCTATGGTCTAAGTCCAACTTTTCATTATACAGTAAATCATGCAAAAGAAATCAACCAATCACAGTTACCAATATGTCAACATTCAAGTACATCCTGTGTATAGAATATACAACACAATTCTAAAGTTAATAAAACAACACCACCACTTTTATTTTTAATAGCAGTTCAGCTACGCTTCGTGGTTCACTCATTCAACCTGCATGGGACGACATCTCTTATACAATAAGCGACACCCAACACACGACATAATAACATAAAGCATAATATTCTTGGTGGAGACAAATAGAACAGAACAACTGCTTTATTATACAGGACATCTACTGGCGACAACTGCAGCCAAATGGTGCCATCTTCCATTGACAATGCAGCAAAGAGAAGAACTAGTCCGTATTAACAACCATTAGTATTACAGGAGTGTAACAGATACTCATCTAATCTCATCTAAATTAGAGTTGATCAAACAGTTCAGATTTCTTGTTTGGCTCTGAGTCAACCTTTCTCACTCTAAAAGTAGAAAATGCTTGAACCAATTATTATATAAATCAAGTACATATCAACACAAGTCATTTTTATTACGTTTTTAAAGATGGCGCCTCACTACTGATCTTTCTCTATTGATTGGTAGCTGCCTGGAACAGCTGCACAGACGGTTGCCATTGATCCATCCATTGATCCTCAATAATTATCGTTAGCTCTTTGCATGCCGTGAATCACCAATTGTACATTTCTCTTTGATAGATGTTGAGATCTTGAAGAACAAGGAGCTTCAATTAAATTTTGTCTGCTTTGGTCATTGATTGACATGCAGGCTGCTGAGAAGTTCTTTCTCATTAAAACCTCTTTGGGAAGGTATGGTATAATAAGACCTTCCCCTGAAACTATCTGTGACTGGTAGAGATTTGTTTCAGCCCTGTGACCTTAACTTTAATAACATTACAGTTCCATGGATCTGTTTTTTTCCCCCACTGTTCTACCCACCATATTTTCAATGTAGCAACGGCTTCCAATATAGCAACTTTATTTAATATGTTGGAAAAATAGGCCTAATAAATAAAATATTTAGTCTCAGCAACTGCTATTTAAATATTATATTAATACAACCCTTTTTTATATATTTGAAAATATATAAAATTGGTTTTGGAATAACTTAAAATATGGGATCAGTGTTTCTGCATCAGATAAGGCTGACTTCTGCTGACTGTATTACAGGGGCGATAATAATAATTTTGGCTTCTGTTAAGCAATCCTTAATGACAAATATTGCCAATTTTTATATCTGTACTGTAAATGACAGCTCTGCAGACAAATGGAGCAGTAAATGGAAAATTGGCTCTAATCTGAGAATACCGTGGTTATCTTAACTTTACTCTTGTTTTTTTGTCATTTGCATATTTTACATTTTAAAACCAGGACTGTCAAACCCTTTGTTAGTTTAGGTGTCTTTAAAATGCAGTTGTATGAAAGCTTAAATAAAAAGGTAAATATAAACACTGCCGGTTGGAATAGTGTACACCCTGTGATTCTAGTCATATCTACAGCATGGGCAGCAGGGCTGTTGCTAGTTCTCAGCAGGGAACTAGGTTTCCAAGCCATGTAGAAGAATAAGCCAGCTATCAAGAAAGTGTGCTGGCATTTTATTCAGTTGTGATGGTTGTGATGGTGATGGTTGGTAATTTAGACCCTGTTTTATGAGCTTGTGGGTCGCTTACTTAAGCACCAGACAGGATTGGGATCCTGACATTACAGGATTTAGAGTGTCGGCATGGCCAGAAAGATCCCATTTGAAGTTGACAACAGACTAGTTCCAGCCTGTGTACTAGGGCTTGTTTTGACAACATAGATGATGGTCAAGACAATGAGTTGGATTCACGTTTGAGAAAAGCACTCACAGCAAATTACAGCAAAGGAAATGGCTGCAGAACAATATTAAATAAATATGGAATACCAAAATCCACAATTAGAGCAATAACTAAAAACCACCAGAGAACAAAATTAACCGAAATGCTCGAAAGAAGTGGACATCCAGGGGGCTCCTGAGTGGCGTATCCAGTACAGTCGCTCCGCGCAGAGTGCAGGATGTGCCCTGTATCCTGGAAATCGCAAGTTCAAATCCAGGCTATGTCACTGCCGACTGTTCCAACTGGCCCAGTGCCAACTGGGGAGAGGCAGGGCTAGGTCGGCCAGGATGTCCTCGGCTCACCCCGCACCAGCAACCCCTGTGGTCTGGCCAGGCACCTGCGGGCTTGCCTGTATGCTGCCCAGAGCTGCATTGCTGCAATTCGTCAAGAAATATGAACAGGAATCTGAAGCATTCTTCAACAAAATTCGCTGGTCCAATAAGATTAAAATAGAACTTTTCCCGAAAAATGAATGACAGTATGTTTGGAAAGCCCTCAATGAAGAAAGCCTTGTACCTACAGTTAAACATGGAGGTGGTTCCATCATGATATGAGGGTGTTTTAGCAGTTCAGGGACTGGAAACATTCATGTGATTGAAAATCAAAATAATGAAGCCATGTATCAAAACATTCTACAAAGTACAATGAAACCCTGCTCGTAAGCCAATTGGCAGACTGTTTATCTTCCAACATGACAACAACCCAAAACATATGGCTAAGTCAACTCTGGAATTCTTGAAGAAAACAAAGATAAAAGATCTGGCGATGACCATTGCAAATCACAAGATTTCAATCCAATAGAAATACTTTGGACTGCTCTGAAAAAAGCTGTAGCCAAGCATTGTGCATCAAATCTGTCTGAGCTGAAGGAAATGTGCACAAACGAATGGGCCCAGTTTCACAAACAAGATGCACATACTGGTTAAAAAATCATCATAAACGCCAGAAAGCCATAATAAAAACAAAGGAGGACACAAGAAATACCAAAGCAGGGGGGCAATATTTTTGTTGTGAACAAATACTTTAAATTAAATCATTTTAGTGATTGCAGAATTGCGGAATCCTGGTAGGATAGGTGATTAAACCTGTTAGTTTATGATTAAAAATAGTGCAGTGCTGGATGTAAAGATGTATGTAAAATAAAATAAAGCAGGTGAGTATAAAACGTTCTTATTACATACCAGTACTGTTTCATAAATGCTAACATTCTGACAATTAAATATAGTTCAATATTGAACACTTGATTTTTTTGATGTTTATAAATAAGGGTTAAATTAACGTTTGGGGAGGGAGGCCAAAATAAGGTCCTGCACCGGGGCCCATCTTCCTCTTCCTCCACCACTGATTCTATCCTGTGAATACATGATACGATGTTATCTATTACAACAAAGGAAAGATGCTACTAAAGGTCCTGTTATACATAAAAACAAATGTAGAAAACAGGACAATTATACTGTTGTTGTTTTTTGCTGCTAAGCAACAGATAAGTAGGATGTATGCTTTTTACGCATGTGTGTGGAACCTTTTTGTCAAGTCCACTTATCAGATTACTCATTATACAGAGCTGAGGGGGGATTTTCAGCAGACAAATAAGCAGTTTCTACAAGTAAAAAAAAAAAGTTTGAAACATAGCTCTTTGTGTCTCAAACAAATTCAGTACAGAATCCATTAGTAGTGAGGACATGTTCTTGGAGTAAATGCAAAAATCCCATAATGCCGTTTTAGAAAGAAATGTAGATGCACAAAAGCAATGACAGAGCGTAAATCGGCTCAAATTGTTTGAAGATAAATTTATTCACATCCCCCGCACTGGCTTAACCATAAAATGAAATTGCAGGTTGTCGGGGCATTTTATAACTGCTAACTACACTATATCAAATATAAAGTAATTGGAACAAAATAGAATTCTCGAGGAGTTATTTTTAATCCCCTACACGGGTCTTTAATGAATCAAGCCCTCATCATATTTGGCTTACTCAAGGAATTGCTCTCACATTCAGGGCTTATCCTAAAGCATATGGTTAGGGTTATGGAATCTGAGATGACTGCTGTAAATATAGAACCAGACATTGGTGGGTATCTTTGCACTCTAGTCTAAGCAGAGGACATACAGCGAATATTTCTGGCAATGCGTTTAGTTTATTGATCAAAAAAGCACTGTCTGGCTGCCCTTTTCTGTGATGGGTGGTGGGAGTGTGCACATTTGTTCCCAGTCAGGTAAAACCACAACTTCAGATAGCTCTTGCTAAGATAGCACTCTGCAGAATTAAAACAGCACACTGGGCAGTGGGGTCTGATCTAAAAATGGACATATTGCAAATAAAATGTAATGTAGTACACTTTACGGAAAGATAAGTTACTATCAATTTGGTGCATGATTCTAGAATCACTTTTGTATGGTTTCTGAAAGCCTGCTAACAATGTAAGTTTTACATTATCAAACATTTAAAGGGGGGTTAAGATAAGTTAAGGCATGACATTACCCCAGTGGGTTTAAATGATACACTACCAATATATTTTCAGCTTTGATATCTAGCTTTTTATGAGTCCCTTTACGGGCCCTATCAAAATAATACTTGCTGACTGCTGTAATAAACCAAATATCGTTTAAAACTAACAAAAGTCGTCTATATTGCTATTCATAAAATGATCTGAGCAAACAGGTGACTGTCACAGAGCACTTTATGAATGGGTATACAGTCGTTCAAGAACGAAACACATTTCCATGCACACACATAAGATTTCCATTCTTAACTGCAGGACCAATAAATAAATAAATAAACAAAAAGCACTATAAGAAGGTGTTTGAAGAATAATAATAATAATAATAATAATAATAATAATAATAATAATAATAATAATAATAATAATAATAATAATAATAATAATAATAATAATAATAATAATAATAGTAGCATTATTCATGCAAACTGTTAGCCGCAGATCATGGCAAGGAAATAATAATAAAATAACTGTCTACTCTCAGTCTCTCACTTGCTCTCCCCTTTACAGCGCTGTTTCAAAATGACTATGGAGAGAATACGTTCTTTTGTGAGTGTATATTTATATTAAACATGTTCCTTCATATAAAGCTACAGATTTTTTTTCAAAACAGGCAGTGATAATCATGAGTATGTCAAACTGTAGAACAGAGCAAGTGTAGTAATAAAAAAAAAAGGTCTTTAAAAAAATTTCTGCCGAGGCTGTCGTTAGTTTAGACTTGACTGTAGAAAGTGTTCAATAACTCCAAGTTGTCGACAGCATTTTGCTGTCGTTTAAGCTTCTGAATAGCAGGTTGATGCTCAGGACCGAATAAAACATTATACTAATGCGGTAATCGTTAACATCTCTTTCAATTAGTTAGAAACATGCCTTCATAGACGAAAATCATTGGGGCTTAACGACGCATCTGAATTATCTCTTATGAATAGCAACTGACGTTAAATAGGCGGCTATGGGCGGAATCCGATCACTTACTCCTGTTTTCTCATTTTGACAGCCATTAACCCTTTATGAATAGACCCCCTAGTGTCCACAGAGACTAAGAAGAAAACATGATGATATTTTGTATCTCTGAAATGGTAGACGTAGTTCTTCTGTTTTAATTAAAAAGCCCAATAGGAATTAATCACTTAGGAAAAAATTTGCAATTTGGTGCTGCAAAGTAAAACAGTCAGTTCAACAATACTTAATGAACCAATATGCAGATTTAAAAAATCTGTGTTCTAACATACATTTAAAACTTAAAAATAACTTAAAATAATAAAAAAAAAAACCTTAAAAAAAAACTGGGGAAAATAAATGTTGATCAGATAAATAACAAAAGCAGAAAAAACCACTACATGCTGTAAATGAGTGTCAAAAGATAAACCATTAGATAATATGAGGTGATTTTTGATTTTCCTATAAACATCAGAGCTTATTAGGACTCAGTAGGATTGTTTCTTTCTACTCTCGCTCAGGGCCTGCATGTTTACTGGCACAGCTGGGTGTCCATTATTTCTTGCATTGTATTACTGTGCTTGGGTGAAACAGGTAGCATGTACTTACTTTCTGAGAACAGCAATCTCGTTCTCTATGCTGCTTTCCTTGCCCTTCAGTGCTTTCTTTGGGATACACTTGACGGCAAACATTTTCCCAGTGGACTTCTCCTCAGCCAGCACAACTTCTGAAAATGCTCCACTGAAAGAAACCAAAAATGCAGTACCTATTACTTTCTGTTTTGTCACTATTGCAGAGCAGCACAGTGCATTTGTTAAAAATAATATTATAATGCGAGTCAACATTTCTGTCATGTTGCAGCAGCTCAGGAAGGTTTTAACTGAAGATGTTTATTTTGAGCCAAAATCATAATTCTTATTACTATTTTGAGCCAAAATCATAATTCTTATTACTATTTTGAGCCAAAATCATAATTATTATTACTCTCACCACCACCCCCAAGAGAAGAGTTCTATGAGACTGGGCTGAAGCATAACCAATCAGTTTGAGGAGGCTCACACTAAGTGCCTTCATGATCACTAAAACTTAATTCGGTCTAATTTTTGTATCTTGTAAGTGGCAATCTGCAGCTGCCATGTGAACGAGATTATACTTCTCAGGGGTTCTGTATCTTGTTGACATTAATTAATATAAAGAACAGCCCATATGAATCAGATGAGTCACATCTAGTTTCTAATATTGACTGCACTGTTGGGGCTCATTGACTCTGAAAGGTATATGGCCCTGGATGTTTGAGTACAGTGGTTCTCAAACTGGAGGGTGCAGACTATATTCTGTGGGGGTGTTGGAAGGTTCAGGGTCTTTTTTTTTTGTGTGTGTGCTGGGGGAGGGGTCAAGTATCACAGACAAGAGGAAACAAAAAGTTTGACAACCACTGCTCTAGTAAATAGGTGACTGGGCTGGCACTGCTATATTTCCTAACACTCTACATTCCAAGCCATTAAGCTTTGATTTGTTGGTTTTGTTTTATTTTTTTAATCTTTTTTTTTTCATCTGCCAGCCTGACAAGTGTTATTCCTGGGTGTTCCTGGCCTATGTGTCACAGCTGGAAAGCAGGGGAAATGGATTAGCATTAACCCATCTTTATAACAGCTCATGTGTGTGGATCAGTCTCTTCAAATGTTAATTTCTAGCACTGCTGAAGAACCACTTCAAACTGACAGGCAGGAGTTGTTATTCCCAGGTATAGCTTACAATGGTATTAGAAAACTGTTCACAATATTACATATTAACAAATAAATTGTAAAGCATACTTAGAAAGCTTTGCTATACTTCGATTATTGCTCATAAAATCCTTTCTTCTAACTCTAAACCTAACCCTAGCCTTCAGTGGCTGTTCAGTGGTAAGTTTAAAGGACAATAATTGCAGAACATTTGACCTGTGAACTACCTTTTGTTGTAGCCATTAATGACAACTGCATTGCCTGCACTTACAATAGAAGTCATATGATAAAAGCAGAGACACATTAAACACACAGTCATAAGAAAAAAAAAAGTACTGAATGCAAACAACATTCTGCTAAACTTACTGCATGTGTTTCTGTCAGTATTTTGCTTACATTCTTAAAAGGCAACTTGGCAATGAATGGTATGAGATATCAGGTTTATGTTCTGTAATATTTTGATTTACTTTGGAACTTTTGTTGATTTAGTTACTGCATCATAACCTAGTAACTTTTAGAAATTTTAAAACTTATTTTTAGAAGTTTAAAACAATCCTCAACAGAGCTCTCAGAATCTTGTTAACATCTGGGTACAACCACTGGTCTCTCTTCAACAGTCTGCCCCTAGTGGCTGTAGTAAATACTACATTTGCTTAAGTACTGTATAACCAGAATCTTAGAGAACATGTACTTACAGCTTAGACATTCCAAGAGCTTGAGACCACAGAGGTACTTTGAGTTTTAAAACGTCACCAGAGCGTAGTGACGGAAACAATAAATGCTGCAATGTGACTCTAAACAATGACAAGAATACATTAGTTAACATAACTGTGATATTCCCTACCCATACCAGACTGCTCCTTAAAGGATAGGAAGCCTTTTTACCTATACTTTACATTTCCATTACAAGCTTACAATCATTCAGTTTCTGAATTCTTTATTTCCAATACCGAATTGTAATACAGACTAACTTCACTATAACAAACCCTTCTTATAATGAACACCCACTTTTAACAATGCTAACAGCAAGAACCATTTTTTTCAGTGCAAACTAGCCCTACTAGAATGATCATGTACAGGATCGACTCGGATACAATGATCTCAGTACTGACTGACACTGAACTTTCTTCAGTGTCAAGTGTGTTATTCAAAGATTACCTATTGTAGTATGACTCATGCATGACGAATGCAATCGTTGCCTGTCAGTCATCTTCACACAATCTATGCTGGATAGTTTTTTCAAAAGAAAGGACATGTAATTACTGTATTCAGCATGTTAAAGTACATTCTTTCCTTTTTCATTTCTTTACTGTTTTCTTTTAAACATACCTGTAGCAGGGTGATTGCTCTGCACGGGGGGGAATTAATATTGGTGCAATTTATATGTGGAAACGGGTTTGTTTTGTGTGCTTTTTGGAGTTGTTATGGTTCCATCCATCCATTATCAATAATCGCGTAATCCTTTTATAGTTACCATCGTTGGTAGCGTTACATGACCAGTTTGTTTACTTTCTGTTTTGTGTTTAATAAATCCTGCGCGTCTGTGTTTCAACTCCAACTCCTCTTCTTGCACTGTGGTTACCCACACGTGACATGAGTACCCTGTCACAATATCGTTTAAATGTTGATCAATGTGAAGGAATCTTCATACAAGTACTATATATTGATGTTCAATTCAACTTTGCCATTTTGCCATTATTCTGATACAGAAAAATGCCAAACCCTATTATATTGAACACCCTGATACAGCGAACATTTCTCCTGGCCCCAGGGGGGTTAATTATAGTGAAGTTAGCCGGTTTACACATAAATATTTGCATCTCATTTGCAAAGTTTTCCCTAAAGACTGCAGTTGTAATCATTCTTTAGTTGCAGATTAATCATACAGGGAAAGCACTTATATAAACCATTTACAAAAGATTACCCATGTTCAGTTTACCATTATTAACTACTATATATACAAAAAGAAAAGAAAAACATTTCTTTTAATGTAATGTAATAATGTAATTTTATTGCAATAATGTAATGTGTTACAGTTTAAGGGAAGTTAAGTTACTATCAGTTTGGTGCATGATTATAATCTATGCAAGCCCAACCGAAGAATTAATCTGTAATATATAAAACCTTATGGAAATGAAACCAGAGGCTATAAGAAATAGCCAAATCAAAGAAGTAAGATGCAACCATTTTGCAGTTTTTTAATGGAAATCAGAAATTATAAGAAATGGTAGGTGAACAAAATATACACTTAATTCTGATAATATAAAGTGCATGTGGCCCTTACTAATTGAGACACTTTTGTATCACCACCTAAACGTTTTCCATCAAGGCCTGAGAAATTTGACATATGTACTTACTAAGCACACAGGGTTCCACAAACCAAGACACAATGTGCCTGCTTTCAATCAAAATAATCTTTGTTGGAATAGCGTATAATGTCATCATTACAATCATGCAACTGAATCTTATCTCTCTGGTTCAGTGTACTGCTGTGCTATCTAAAATAATACTCAGGCCAGTTTATTGTTCACTGTTCAGAAATCAAGAGAGAAAAAAGGGTACCAGACCGACTGCTGGTTATGTTCTGTATATTATTTTACAATTTCTTCAGTAAATCTGTTCATTTCAACTTTTTAAAAATGTACCCTGAAGCAGTTCCAGTTCTTGTGAAATTAAACTAGCTGTCAGATTGCTGTAGGTGACTATTAGGCTACACAAAGAGAGCTATCTGTTATAACTGAAAGTGTTGCTTTTTCCCTGAGGATCACTGAACTAGAATGTTGGCTGATAGAACTCAAGCGACGATGCTCCTGATATGCAGGGGGAGGGGAGGCTGGACTTTTGTGTACCAACTATAGAGAACCTACATGTCAAAGTATCTGGTCTGTATCATTGATATTGACAAACACACTGGTATAAAAATCAGCTGTGTATCAAATATTAAGACAGTAATACATTTTGCGTACAATATTCATATAACATTGCAGATAGGAAGTCACAACCTCAAATTGTTTCCAAGATTAAATGCTATGACACTGGTGGGAGGGGGGCAGCTTTGCAAAATGAAAGAGTTGATTTTGTTAATTTTTCTTGTATGAAACCCACAACTGAACTTGCCACAGTTGAAGGCAAGCATTTGCTGTATTTATTTTTAAGTGTTAAAATATGTATATTGACACTATTCTTTTAGAAATGGGAATATTATATGGCAATGGGTAAATTTCACAGAAATCATTAAATCTGTGATAACTGTGAAAAAAATACAGCCTTAGTAATCATGGACTCATATTGTTTGGCAATACTGAAAGTAATCATGAGGAAGGATAAAATAAATCACTTCAACATGATGTCAGTGTCTGATGGAGCTTCGAATGAGTGCTCTGTATGTGCCAGGTTTGTTACATATACACATAACAAGGGTCATTGTGGGGGACCAGGTCCTCTACAACTCTGATATTGTTTCTTACTAATCATATACCAGACATTCAAAATAACCATTTGCTGATGTTAGTAAAACAGACCATCTGCACTATCTGTCACAAACATTAAAGCCTTTAAAAAAAAAAAAAATGTTAACAAAATATTTGTTTCAGGGATGTACGCCTGTTGCTATGGTATCATCTTCTTGCACTAATTAGTACATTTCAGTGAACTGCAGTGCTGAGATACAGTTTCTGTATTGAATGTTTGAATAGCTTTTCGTTTCTACAGTATATTAGTCAAACCCCCAGTAAGGCTTAAATGATTCAACAGGTATACATTTTTTTTTAACACTGCCAAAGAAGATAGCTCGTATATTTTAAGTAATGTTTTCATATTACATGGATTCCATGAGATACTAGAATGATACTAATTCCATTCAAATTTTTATATATGGTGCATTTGGGTCTTTCACTTCAAATACACAGCTGTACTATACATACTGTATGATGGACCTACATTTCAAACTAGAAGGATTTCGCCTACAGTAACATGGCCAATCACGCCAATGTGTGCTGGCAAATTATTAAGATCATTGATCTATTGATGTGCAGCTTGTTGGTTTTGGGAAACCCTTTGCTATAGCAATCTGCAACTGTGCGTCATGGAGCTCAGTACAAAGACATTCAGGCGTTAAAGGTTTACAAGCTTCCATAAAAAAGCACACAAATAATACATACAAATAAGTACAGTACAACACTGTCAAATATAGTATTCATATATTTTAAGCAATATGGGACAACCCTTTTGTATTTAAGCCACACAGCGATATAGAGATATCCAGGATACAATGGGTAAAAACAGTTACAAGCAGAACAATCAGCAACAGCTACCCAAGTAAAGATTACAGATTAACAATAAACAACCAGACAATTTAACTGAATCATTTCGTTTGGACAATGTAAGCACACTGTAATCCTAAATACATTATACTGTAGGTGTCTAGACTGACCTTATAAAAAAATGAAGAATTACATAGATTCCCATTCTTTCAACAAAGAAAACAGCAAGTCCAATAGATAATCACCATCTTGATCATGTGTTCAAACTGAAGGTCTGCCATCCTGACAGCTGGTCCTAATGTTGCAACCCATATTTAAATATTTATGAATGCGTGGCAAAGGGGTCAGTTACATCAACAACAGAATGAGGAATCATTTTCCTTTTGGACAGAGAAGAAAAAATAAAACACTGATTCATAAAATGTGGTACTAGTCACCCATTAAGTGTATGCCCTGTAGCTAACAGGAATTACTTGGAAAACACTGGTCTCACCTTCTTTAGTTTGCCAGTGCTTGCCTCAGGATCTCACTTGTCACCGTGAAAAATACCTAGGTTAAACCTACTTAAACGAAATAAACAAATACATGGCTTTGTGTTAAATACTCTGCTTCAGATGGGTTTCTCAATGGCATTTTCTTTTTTGTGAATAATTAGTTTAGCTGTCAAAGGAAGACATCTCATTGAGACGAGGCATGTGTTTCATGCAGCCCCAGTCTGTGAGTCAGTCCTACAGCTTACTGCTTGGCAGCATGCAATGTTTTTTTTTTTAATAAAAGCTTCCGCTGCAGTTCTATCTGCACTTTTTCATACTGTAGGAACACAAGTACAACATCACAAACCTATTGGGGTCTTACAAAAAGTGCAGAATGTTTTTTTTTTTTTTTTTTTTTTTTTTTTAGACTGCTCATTTATTGTGAAAAATATTTACGATTGTTCTAATCTGTTTTTAATATTTTTGTTAAGATAATTGTTTTTTTGTTTTTTTGTTTTTTGGACATCTGAAATGGGCCTAGTTCTTCCATTCGTAACAGTGGATGTTGTCCACTTTGGTGAAGCCTCTTTGCAGCCTATTGTCATTGACTATTTAGTCATGATGAAGTACATAATATCCACTGTTGTTCCAGGGGGGTTTGTTTCACATTCTGAACACAATTAAATCCTTGATGCTAAACCCTCAATCGACTGCAATCTGCCAGTTAAGCTTCTATTTTATTAAATTCCCTGCTAATCTCCTGGGCAACAGAACTACGCAACCTTTTTACAAGGGCAGAAATACACTACAGGTACAAAAGTGTGTGTGTGTGTGTGTTTTTTTTTTTTTTTTTTTTTTAAACAATGCCATTCTGTCCCATTTCTGTTCAATGGACCAGCCAAGTAGTTTACATATCAAGTAATTAATTTACTTATGATAAATTGTAATTGTTCATTACGTCACTCTGTGATATAAGAAAAAAAAAATAAAAAATCCAGTAGATTAAAAATCTGGTTATGTACTGTAACATTTGGCTTTTTTCATCACATTCTATAGTTGCTTCAAGAAGAAATTAATGGTTGTGCAAGTGATTGAATGGTAAACACCATATATACATAATATATAAAAAATGTATATACCAAACTAATTCAATATGTACTACTTTATTTTCAGAATCTGAAATAGTTGAGGCTAAAAGTTGGTAAAATTGGTACTACAAGCTTTGATGTTATTTTATAATGTAGAGAGATTTGAATTCCGAACTTACATTCAGAGTCTGGGACACCGTCAAAGGAAGGAATATTTGCATAGGCTTTACACAATCTGCGCAACTTTATACCAACTACATTCAAATTAGTGACGTAAAGAAATCAGATGCCAACTTATAAAAATGTATTTCACAAAAAGAAATGCTTCATCCCAACATAATCAACATAAACCCACTTTCCAACTTCAGAAAGCATATGAATACTGCATCCTGCTATTGTTTAGAATGGGAACATGTCCAGACTAAAAATTTGAGATGTTCTAGGTCAGGTCTCCAGCGCAAAAAATTATAATAAGCATCCTCCTTACCAGCCATAACAAGTACAAGCTTCTGATTTTCAAGACCTTTGTTCCTGAACCGAGGACAGTCATTTGCTGTAGATTAATAAGAAATCCCTCTTACAGTGTGAGGGTTAACCTTATTCAGTAAATTATTCATCATATTTTGTTGATGTATTAAACTAGATTGATAGGCTGGCAGAGAAAGACAGAGATAGGATGGAAGAAAGATAAAGACAGCGAGAGAGACACTGACAAACACATAAACAAGATTCAATTATTTCAAAAGATGTTCTAAATAATTACATTTTAATAAAAAGTAGAAAGCCAAATAGCACCTGTAAAATTGTACGGTAAAGTTAAAATAAACCTAAAATACATACGCATTTTTATAATAAGAATATCGGAACACGTACGGTCTTTAATTGTGTACAGATTACACTTCCGTTAAACTGCAGTAGTTTCATTTTTCATATACCCAGTGTATTAGCTTTCAGGCTTATTAAAAGCCCAAATTGAATTTCGTGTTGCAATGAAGCACTATTAGATCTCCTTTACTTTCAAACATGATATTTGTTTGAAGAAGCAGAAATGTCAAATTTTACACCATTTCAAATAGAACTTAAAAAGGTCTGCTGATCAGTCAATAATGGCATGCGCAGCTTGCATGCTGTTCCCACACTATCATGCTTTCACCACGAAAGCATGAAAATGTCATAGTACTGTAAATGTAATGAGAATGGAGTTGTACAATAACATTTCAATGCAGTGCATTTTATTAATGTAGTATGTACACCCTATACAGTATCCATCCCAAGTACTGTATATATCCCTCTTTTTACCCACATTGTATCATTAAGTACTATATCATAAATCCCTCTTTAATTAGATTTTTTTGTTTAATTTTGTCCACTCTGTTGATATGACATTTATAAATCTTTAAAAAAAAAAAAGAAACTTGACATTTACAACCTTTACAACAATACCTATAAATGTGTAAGATTTTAACTTACATGCACTTATAATGCATTGGTGTTTTCCATGTTCTTAGTAACTCTGGATTCGTTTTCTGGTACCGGTGTTAATTCTTTTAGATTTGAACATACAGTATCTTACCATGCTGATGTATAGTAATGCCACAAAGACAGGGTAAACAATATAGAAATCATGGAACCAAGCAACCACAACATGTGTAAAATTGGAAGTGTTCTGAAAATGTAAAACAGCAAAATCCAAAACGCTGGTCTACAGTCTCCAGAAAGCCAACTTTGAAGAAAAGAGACAAAGTCTGCACAGCACAGACTGGAACAAAACACTGGAAGTAGACTATATGTAAAATGGATGGACAAAGTTCTGAGACATCATACTGGAAATTCCAAACCGCTTCATCACGAAGACTAAGAAGGACAAACTCAACAGTCGCTGAAATGTTTTAGTCGTTCCGTTAAGCAATGTCTAAGGAAGAAGCGGAAGATCTATAGAGCGTATAAAAACAACAACAGCACAGCAAAACAAAAAGAATACAAGGAAGTGCTTCTGCAGGTAAAAAAAAAAACATGATATCTGACATACGAAAACAGATATCAAACTCCACGTTGCTTTGGACATTAAACACAAAACCAAATTGTTCTTCCAATACCACACCAGTAAAAGAACAGTCAAGGAAGAAGTCAAGAGTCTAAGGGACACCATGGCCAATGTAGAGCAGCATGACAAAGCAGTAACAAACGTATTGTGTTGTATTTTGTACAAATTGTCACCAGTGAGGACGTCAACAACATGCCCCCCCCCCACTGTAAGTCCATAATGATCCTAGACGCACTTAGTATAAATCTAACCAAAGTACTAAGAAATCCCATGGTCTGAATACCCAAGAGTGCATAAAGAAAGAAGGTCATCATCAAGCTACTGGCAAAGATTTTTCACAATCCAATCAACACAGAAGATGTCACAGCTGACTGGGGCTTTGTAAATGCAATACCCACATTTAATATAACCAGAAAACTACAAACTTCTATTCTTATTTTCAAAAAAGAAATACAACAAAAAGTTCTTGTTTTGCATTTGCCTGCCAACAGATGGTGTATAAAATTGTTAACATTTCCATGACCACTGTACAGGAAAGGTATGCATCCATTCTATGAGATTAACGAAGGCCAACATTCATTTTAAATTATGCCAGGGTGTGGCAAAGTGCCCACCCCTGTGTGTATTATATCTTGTGTGTTAATGTTGGTGTATATTCACTGGTACACGGGATATAAACGGGTCTGTGTAACACGAGTGTTTAAAATGTCTATTTGTATTTAGGCATGAGGATTGCACAGCGCTTCACGTGCAAGTAAAATGTAATAATATGTGAGCACGGGGAATTGCACTTTATTAATTCACGTGCAGTTGTACTGCGACTCCAATTGAATGATTGATTAGCAATCGAGTCTCGGTACAGCTGCATACAAGCTGCATGTTTTCACTCACTCAGGGTTTTGTGTTCGGTGAGTGGAGAATGGGATTGGAGACAGAGGTAATAAACGTAAAGTAAATAAGTAGAATACCTGCTCACCGTGGTTGTCTGTGTAGTTTGTTTTGTTTGTCTCTCTTGTTTTGGCGAGTGTGCCGTGTCCTGTGTATTTTTGTTTGTACAACCTTTTTATTTTCAGTTCTGTTTATTTATTAAATGCTGAGCGAAACCATTTGCTCAGCTCCACCAAACTCCACCTCTTTTGTTGTTTATTTCCTGTTTCTGGTCTGACGTTGCCCACTCCGGCCGTCTCTGTGACACGGGGGGTACTGCATATTTTCAGCAGGGGTTCATAGTTCCACATTTTACATGAATTCTAATATTTTAGGAAATCGTCTGTATACAAGAAACAGTTTAATTATAAGAAAAAAGGTTCAAGGCAATTTAATTTGATGTATCTGAAGAACATCAATTCTGTTTTTTTATGCAATATACAGTCATCATACAATACAAAGCATTACACACGACTAATAATACAAATACAATTTAATAAAATTTCACAGAGTGTTTCCCATATTCAGTAATACAATGACTGTCACCAATTTAACTGTAAACCTATGTGTTATTGGGGGCATGATTGAGAGCTCCTTCCCCTACTTCCATCCTACCATAACATCTGCTCATCCCCTATTTAAATCCCAAGCCTTGAGTTTGTTCTCTGTCCAGCTGCCTATATTTCACGTTCAGTTTCCACTTGCTGTGTGTTTTGGCACATCCTGAGTATGTGTTCTGCAGCAGTGCTCTGTGTTTACATTATCGTCATGACTCTATTGGTTCCACAACTCTGCTGAGTGGGCTCCAGTAATGGCTGACTTGACTCAACTGATCTCTTTCACAGATTATTATTATTATTATTATTATTATTATTATTATTAGTGGGGGCAATCTGTATAAAGCATTACATCCCTTGCTAGTGATGATGTGTACATCATCAACAATTGGAAAGATAGTGGAGAACTGCTTGTCCAATTGTTTTGAAACATGCATAGGACTTTCTGTAGCACAACTTATTGATTGTATCATAACCTGGGGGTACATGCCGACTGTCTGTCTATCCATTTTGGAACAATAATTGGAACTCCTGACTACCAGCCTTTTGCAGTTTTGCAACATATGTGTTGCATAAAACATTCATAAGCCCTGGACAAGGGTACCCTTTTATAAATGAAATGCACTACAGCAATACTTTCTGAGATTGCGTCTCATACAGCATTCACATAATTTCACTGACTTTATGGAACACAGCATCCTCTTGGGACATTCCACTGTTTCTCTGCGCTATAAAATAATGAAAGGTCTATTATATTTTGTGGAAAAAAAGGCCACCAGCTCTTCATCCCTGCATCCTGAGACCACAGCCTCTTCATCCCTGTGCCCCGAGGCCGTGCCTCTTCATCCCTGCGCCCTGAGGCCATGCCTCTTCATTCCGTGCGCCTCTTCATCCTTGCACACCGAGGTCGTGTCTCTTCATCCCTGCGCCCCAAGGCCACGCCTCTTCATCCCTGCGCCCCGAGGTCGCAGCTTTTCATCCCTGAGCCTCAAGGCCACGCCTCTTCATCCCTGCACCCTGAGGCCACGCCTCTTCATCCCCGCGCCCCGTGGCTGGACCTCTTCATCCCTGCAGCCTGAGGCCGTGCCTCTTCATCCCTGCACCCCGAGGCCACGCCTCTTCATCCCTGCACCCCGAGGCCACGCCTCTTCATCCCTGCACCTCTTCATCCCTGCGCCCCGTGGCCGCACCTCTTCATCCCTGCGCCCCGTGGCCGCACCTCTTCATCCCCGCGCCCCGAGGCCACGCCTCTTCATCCCTTCACCCCGAGGCCACGCCTCTTCATCCCTGCACCTCTTCATCCCTGCGCCCCGAGCCCATGCCTCTTCATCCCTGCGCCCCGTGGCCACACCTCTTCATCCCTGCGCCCCGAGGCCGCGCCTCTTCATCCCTGCGCCCCGAGGCCACACCTCTTCATCCCTGTGTGCCGAGGTTACCACCTCTTCACCCCTGCCTAGGCTGCCATCTCTTCATTCCAAGGTACATCCCCACTTCAAGAACCATTCTCTATCTTCCAAGGATATAATGGACCACCCAATTAAATACTCATGTGGTTATGTAAGAATTTCAATGCTACATTTCCCTCTTGGGGGAAGTATCGGTTGCTTCCCAGCCTTGGAGATCGAATGGCTCTGTCTCACCTCCACGAGGGCGGCTGTCCGAGAGCCAAGGGGAATCTCCTTACTCTTCTCTAAGTTATAAGCACATATCTTCTATTATCAATCTCTGAGGTCTCTTCCTCTACACAGCCCTCGATCATGTCCAGTGAATTGTTGGTATACAGAGTTGTCAAGATTGTTTACAGTTGTAGAATGAGTATTTTAAAATCCCCTGCAGAGGACACATTTTAGTCACATTATTATTTTCCAGTCACTCAAGAACAGATAAAAAATGTATTTGCCATATTTATATAAACATGAATTTATATTCATATTTATTTTGTGGTTATTGCTGGTTTTGTGTTCTCAGAAAGCCAAGGTCCATAAACTGTTCATGTTATATAAATGTTTTGCTTCAAATCAAAACACACCTATTTATTAATGTGCTGATTTTAAAACAAGAAATGCTGCCCTTCCCTCACCTTTACAATTAAGTACCTGTCAATAGCAATTAACTTCCATATTAAGGGTTTTAAAAACCGATTGGACACAAATTGTCCTCTCATCCAGATCAATGACATTTTTACTGCCATACCGAGGCTGGAAACGGACAATGAAAATATGTTGCAAAACTGTCAAATACAGCTGATTCGTCACGTAAAAATGACCGTATGTTAACCCTAACTCAAGCTACCTCTGGTAAAACTCAACAATTGTGTAAACAAGGGAAATTGAGGGACTGTCTGTCTGACCACTGGGAGAATCCATTATATTGACACCCCCAAAGGTCTCAGGTGACAAAAAGCACACCATAAAGGTTCAATGGCCATTTGAGTAACACATTGTACACAACGACGCTCCCTCTCAATGATTTCTGCTCTATGAGCAACGCATGAACCAGGGAAAACACAGACAGTGGCAGCAGGATGTGAACGAGGTGCTTGTACTGTAGCCAAGACCAAAGTCTGGACAATAAATTATTCTACAACACTGCTGTAGGGAAAACTGTCAGAAAACAAAATTTAGGCAAGTTGCACAACCCCTGTGGAAAAGTAATCATGTCACCATCTTGGGAGACAGACTGCTAACAATTTCAGTGGAGGTCAATTTAATGTCATTCTTAGTGGTACAAACTATAGTTACAGTGTGTCAGACATAAGCAGACCTTCAGACTAGGAAAGTGAAAGAATCACTGTTCATTTACAGTATACTGTTCAGAATGTGACCACAATTCCAGTTTAGAATATTTTGTACATGGGCACTGGTATTGCATTCCACCCAGTAGATGCTACCTCACTGGCTGTAGAAAATCTGCCTCAGTGACCCGGTTCCAGATTCAGTTGGAGTTACAACTTCTTACAACTTTTTTGTTTCACAGTTTTAACTTTTTTTTCTTTTTTTTGTTGGTTACGTTAAGTTTAAGATTGTATCTTGGTTATAACACCCACTACAACAACTGGGGGAGTTAGTTGTAGGATTAAGGGTGATATTCATAAAGCACTGCATAGTTGGTATCCATTGCTGGTGTGCTAATGTCTTATGTAAATGGTCCATATTTTCTATTCTACTTTTTCCCATTTCAATATTAATAAAATCATACTATCTGCCCTTTTGTTTTACAAGTGCACCTGTTTGCCAAATATTAACCTTGAAAAGCAGTTTAATTATGCCTTTATGAAAATACGACATGCAAACTCTAGAAAGAACCATTACAAATCTTAATTATAAATGCTGCCTCTGGCTTTTATTTCAATGCCTCTGCAACATACAAATATCCGATTTGCTGGCTCTGGTGATATAACTCATTTTTTTACATCTATGCTTTTTTTTAGTTCTGCATCTCGACAAGTATTTTCTGTATCAACATTTTGACGAAAGACGTGATTATAAACTGTGATGTCTTGATGACAGAATGCCTGTTTAACAAAGTATATGAATACCACCTTTGAAAATACTGTAATGTGCATACACTGTTGTGTACATTTCACCAGGTTAAGAAGTTAAAAGATATATAGGGGTACACCATGTACATTCATTCTACAGTAACTAGTACTGTAGTTATTCTACAAACTATAGTTATTCTGCAGTTGCTTAGCAATGTGCCATAATTTGAAACAGTGCAATTCGGTCCATCGTTCTGTCATTGAATTTGAATGAATGCAAGACAGATTTCGAAATGAGATTGCAGCAGCACTGAATATGAAAAAGATCTCTCAACTCTAGTTGTATATATAAATCTTTGTTTTGGTGGATTGTCAGTGGTGGTCTTAGTGTCATAGTGTACAAGTACCCTTTCAGGTTGACTCTTTAGAAAGGAAAGTGGTTGAATGGTTATGGAGAATAAACTAAGGTTGCCTCTGGCACATTTACAGGGCATCGTGGGAAAGCTCAAATGGCAGAACAAAAGAAAATGCAAAACAGACCCAGAGAGACTTGCAATATTGAGATGGTATATCCCTTTTCACTGAAAGAACAATGTATGACAAAATAATCTCCAGATTTTCCACAATGTTTGTGCAGATGTAGAATGTTTCACTCTAAGTAATGTTATGTGAGTCTCATTAGACACAAGATTAATGCTATACTTGTGCCAACAATAAGACGCTTTTCATCCTGTCACAAACGTTGCATGGCTGGAAAATGATTGGCACTGCTCTCCAAAATAATGTCCAATTCTATCATTTTTTGTCAGAAAAATTATTAAGTGAGATGAAAGCTAATTCATCATGTCATACATTTAACAGCACTCTACTTTATGAAACATCCCTCGCCAATAGCTGTGGAAATCCACTGTCCAGCACAAAAGCTGGGAAGCATCCAGGCTTTGCATCTAAAGGAAGAGGTGGTTTTACATTGACACCCAGATCCAATTACACAGTAGCTGAGTAAGCAGTCGTCCTTTGATCTAGCTCAGTAAAACAAAACCATATTACACCTCCCCAGTGCACGCTACAATATGATTCAATTCTTGAAATAGAACAGCAAAGTGACCAGGTTTATCTGTGACAATACATCAACAGAGTAGTTCTTCCTGCACACTGTCTTTGTAGATAGGCAATGCGGCTTCCACAGTGACCCAGCAAGAACACCTACTTAAAACCATTAGGAACTTGAATATGGTTTAGCAACTTAGCAGGGTAAAGTAACTATAGCAACAACAGAAATAAAAACAAGGCATGAAAAGCCTTTTCCTTTTACCATGCCATATTGCCATGTTAGGTGTAAAATTGAAGAATAAAAAAATATCTGGTTGTTCTGCACTGGTACATAATACATAATACATATTTTATATGTACAATTTTAATACTGGACTATTATCTTCTCATTAACACAATGTTATTTAGCCAAAGGTGTCAGTAGGTGAAACTGACAACACATAAACCATCAACAGTTGTTCTGAATTTACTCCACTTCGCTGGAGTGTATAGATGAGCCTCTGCTCAATTACAGACAACTACAGTACAATGATCCATATAGTGTAGTCTACAGTATAACTGATTTCTTTCACTGGCGAAATGCAGCAAATTACACTTTACAATCACAATACCTTCTTGATATTATTTATAAAAGGTATTCTGCCCTGCTTGCATGATGCCAACCATTTCATCTCAATAAAGTGAAGTGCTTGGTTTCAGCAAATTGAAATAATTTAGTCAAATGAAAAGCAAAATCTTATTGTAGTTTTCCACGAGGATCTTTATCATTTAAAGATGGGTTCTTAAACAATAAATGACTTATTTTAATCAATATGTCGCAAAAACTGAAATGTGCTTTGTCTGCCTATTGCAGTTTGAGCACTTGCTAACTTATTTCAGAAGCATGTAAAATATGCATGAAGCTCTAAATGGATAACTACTTTGCAATTATTACTGCAATGCAATGTTCCAACATGTCTTACTGGGTCTAGGTGTAATTAGTTCCAGAATGGCAAAGACTTGCGGTAAAATAATTTCTTCTTTGGGTATTGGATATTTAAGTAAACCAACGAAATACAGTAAGATAAAAATTAATCTGCCCTTTACCTAGTGTGTTTGCACTCTGTCGGCTGCAATACAACCTACATTATAATTAGGATAACAGCTATTACACCAACAGCTAACCAAGCAATCCTAGGAAGGCATTTTTATTGTACTTTCAAACTTATTTAAGTTACATACAAATTCAAGACTTGAACGTCACTATTTGACATCATTAGGCCAGTTTACATGTGTGATTATTTCACATGAATCGACAATACACGTGAAACTTTGCAGGCAAAGCCTGTGAAAGTGTCCCCAAAAAATGATCTCAGTATTCTACTGTGAAAGTCTCCATTTCTTGTGAGATTCCAGGAAAAACTTGTGAAATCAAAGCCCACATACATGTAAACACAAGTTTCTCAAGAAAATGTTAATTAGCTTGTTCAAGTCCTTTCCTAAAGCTGGTATAAAAAATAGCTTTCCAAACAACTGTCAAAACATCTTTTATTGTAAAGTCCTACTAAGTACTATGCTTAAATGTGCATAACTATACTCTCATGCAATTTAGTTACTTATGCCTGAGCAAAACCTGTGTCCATCCTCCCACTTACATCCATTGGAGTGATGAAGAGGCTCAGGTGTTAAATACCCATAAGGGAAGAGGATATGGTGAATCAGCTTGAAACAATGCACAACACAAGCATTGTTTAACCCACTCTCAATTTAAAATGTAGTGTGGAATTTTCGTGACTTATTTCTTGGGAATCAACAATACTACTCAATATTTCAATTATTTCTTAAGCAGAAGCAGTCATACAAATGAGGATGCTATATTTGTTATAAAGAGATAGGAAAAAATCTAATGAAACAAAAATGTGATACAAAATAAAAGTACACCGTCGGGCTACAAAGATAAAGATAGTCGTGCATCTCCACTAGCAGGACCCTCTTCATATCGCTGTTGTGCAATTCTTGCTGGAGGCTGCGGTAGCTGTTCCTCTGCCTGCCTGAGCATCTCCTTATGGTCCCGGCACAGATTGTGCAGGATACAGCAGGCTGTAATGATTTAGAGAACAAGCTCAAGGTTCATTTCAGTACGCTTCAGTAGTATCTGCCCCCTCCCTTGCAATAGCCCAAACGCCTGTTCAATGACCACTAGGATTTGGCCCAGTTTATTACTAATAAACATCTAACAACCCCCCCCCCCCCCCCCCCCCCCCCCAACCCCCATACACACACACAGGTGATGTGTGAAAAGCAGTGTGGGTGACAACACTAAAACATAGTATTAAAATGCAAGCCCTATCCATCAGCAAATCAGACTCTTAATAACCATGTACATCAAACACAATGACACATGGATTCTCTCTCCTGAAACTGTTCTCTGCTCACATAAACAGTATTTTGGGGACTTTCATTGTTAACAGCACGAGAATCTAAGTTGGCCGTCAGCATGGCTAATTTAAATGCATAGCGTTCGGGGAAAAGTAGGCGTTCCAAAGCGAAATGAGAGGCTTTACATTTAAACACAAAAAGCCACCATGTCCACATTTATTTCACGAGAAACTGATGTCTCAAGAAAAGCAAACACTCATTAACGCGGCCTATTGAAGCAGTTACATATGGGTAAAAACTGCTCTAAGAACAAGGCACAAAATGAATTCATAGGAAAGAGGTCAAATACTCATGAGATGGATATATTTGTTCATAAATCAAATCAGCACAAGGTATCCAATTGATGAGGATTTATATTTCTCAGAAGGGCGGGAGGTAGTTATGTGTAAATTCACAAATTAAATTAATAGGAGCAAGATGAGAAATAATTATTTTAGGACTGCACTTGAATTTCGTAGAGCCGTATTGTCTAAGTAAAATATGCGCCTCACCTAATCTTATACTATATATATATATATATATATATATAATATATATATATATATGTATAATATATCTCATATATATATCTATTATAGTGATAACATTTTAGTAAAACATCTCTATATAAATATTAGATTTAGCTGCAAAAATAGACCAATGTCTTATCCATTAACAGAATAAAGCTCAATCTGACTCAAGCTAAACTGATCTTCTACCATTTCTGAGAATAGTATCTATTAAATGATGAAATCTAATCGGGTGCAAACAAAGCCTGGTTTTACACAATTGAATTGTACCAAGTGTGATGGGGGTAAATTAACATGTGTAATATAGACTCGTTGTATAATGCACTAGGAATACCACACTTAGATTACTGTGTCCAATTCATTACCAAAGGGACATTGTGCCCTGGAGAGAGTCCAACAAAGAACCTAGAATAATCCCAGGGATTAAAAGAATGAGCTATGAAGATAAGAACATAAGATCAAATAACGGAATACATTTAGCCTAGAACAAAGCAGAATAAGGAGGAACACGATTGAAGTCTTTAAAATTTGAAAAGGCGTTGGCAAAGTTAACCCAAACCAATCCTTTAAGAACAGTGCAGAAACCAGGACCAGAAGACACAGTTGGAAATTTAGTGAGATAGACTTAGGACAGAGGGAAGGAAACACTTCTTCACACAGAGAGTGGTGAGGTTATGGAATGGATTATCTAATCATGCCGTTGAGACAGAATCACTTGAATCCTTTTAAGACCCAACTTGACAAAGTCTGGATATCAATCAACTACTAGGAACCAGACAAGCTTAGACTGGCCTTATGACCACCTCTCGCTCGTAAATATATTCACATGTTTTTATGTTCTTTGAATGCTTTGACAATTGTAAAACCAGACCCCACAAATCAGCCGACACCAGTCTTAATGTGAACCCAGAAGCAGACAGCCATACTGCAGCTTGGTAACCTCACAAGCTTCTGTGCACTAGAGAAATAGCTGGAGCTTCACCAGCACTCCTGGTTTAATAATCACTCCTAAATGATGCTGTTTAGCATTTTGACTGTGCAGAACTAGAACTATTTCCCTGACTGAGCAAACATCTTATTTAGTATTCCTGCTTAAACTGCAACTTATTAATGACTTCTAAGGCACAGAGTTGTCTAGGTGACATGTCTAGAGTCTCTGATGTGTTAACAGAATTGGATTGAAGCAGTGTGCAATGTGTGATTATACACTGTGTTGCTGGAATATTAAATTTCGTTTTCACATGCAGCACATCTTTCCCAAATTAAATTCTTCTATCAGAATATGTGATAACAGACTGCATTTAAATTGAAAGTGTATTAACACAGTAAATACCTTTTAAAAATCCACTATGAGAAAACCATGGAGTTTTGGCATACTATGGTATGCTACAGTATTACTCTGGTCAATACTGAACATACTCTAGCTTATTTCCCTCACTACCAGCAACAAATAACAACAACTACACATTCAGTTTGTTTCAATTCTGTCTGGTTAATTTGCCTTTATAATTAATACAATCAACATCTGTCCCTACAATATACAGTAACACAAGACAGGAAATATTGTATATCTTTGGCCACATGTAATCATGTGCAGCCATTAGAAATAAATTATGCTGTGTGAAAAATTGGGTTCCTTGACCAGGACATTTGAATTAAATAACTACTTTACTTACTGCTAAAACTGAATTGAAAAGCAAGATCAGTAAATAACAACCTGCATTATTTACTCTTACTGTTCAGTTTTCAATTTTTTTTTTTTATTACAATTTCCACATAAAAAAATAACAAAAAAACAAAACATGCACATTTTGTTATTTTACAGTCCAATGCCTTGCTAGGGAGGGCCTGAGACAGAAATATTTTCTCTGTCATTAGTGCTATTAATCTTAAAATGGAGCTGTCAGCTCATATGTACTGTTTACACAACATTAGCTAGGTCAAAATATTTTTCAACTTATCAAAAGTTTACCACAGCAAATACAACTACAGTTTAATTTTTTTTTTTTAATTCATTAAATCTAAAGATTAACGATGTTTGTGTGTAAGACCTTCAAAGTTATGCAGTAATGATTAAAACCAAGACCGAGATTAAACACCACATGCAAACAAACCGGAGTGATGTTTTTCTTTGATGTTGTATTACATGCAGCCCTTCATCCACCCCCTACAAACTGTCACATTTAATAGTTGTAGCAAACCAGAGGCAGTTCATTTTAAAATGATTTTCAGCTCCCAAAATAAATATTCCCATGCATTATATTCACATGCAGCTAACTAAAAATGATGCCTTTTTGTGAGGCACGCATCAAGTGAGTAACACAGGTTGGTCATATGTGAGAATTATATAAAAAAGCTAGAGTACATCTGTATGTACATGTTAAAAGAACAGTGGAGGATTACTACTCATGCTAACCCTTTCTTCAGTTAAACTCATATTTGAATGTTTTTATTTCTTCTGTTGTATAAATGTATGTCCTTGTTTGTGTATATAAGAGTTAACTGTGGTGTATCATGCTGTTAAGCACAGCAACCAGTAGCAAACTAGACGGTGAAGTCTACTAATCCAGAAGGGATTATCACAGCCTCACTTTCACGGGAAATAAGGTCACTTGTGTTGACAAACTGCATTTGTTCAGCCAAGAAAACTGAATGCCTGACGCATTACGGCACTGATTTAACAGACTGCTCTTTTTCTTAAGAAAAATGTAAAATGCAGCTCCCCAAGACAGCTGATCCTGTGAGACAGGATAGCATGCAGTCACACTGTCTCAGCTGGTGTCAGTGAGCTTCACTCTAAGTCATTGGGTTTATTAATATGTACCAGATAATGAGGAATCGGTCATTTGCAAAATAAGAAGTTCAGCTCATATACAGTAGGTCTTATGAAAGGTCACGTATTTGTGATGAATTAGCTCTATTTGCTAGTTTCACTACTATTTTCATGGTCAGTTTGCAGCCTCAGCACAGCAGTAAAAAGGTCAGTGCCTTCGCTTCCAAACAGCTTTTAAATCACTCCATTGAGGAAGTTAATTGCCACTGATTGGGACCCAATTGTAAAGGTGGGGGAAAGCCAGATTTTCTTGTTGTGAAACTAACACATTAATGAATGTGCTTGTTTAGTTTTATTTAATAACTAAAAACATCTAAAAAGGCAACTACTCTGAAGATCCTGCATTTGCACACTACTGATGCTCACTTGATACTAACTGGTGTGCAACTACGTATTTAGTCTAGCCGGGGAGTATGAGATGTAAGCAAGTACAGTATGTGGTTATAGTACTTCCTGGAAATACAGGTCAAGGTTCAAGCAATGTGTCAGTTGCTTCTTTCTGTTAAGCTGCATCCACACTGAACGCGAGCGAGTGATGCGAGCGAGTGACGCGAGCGAGTGATGCGAGCGAAGTCGCCCAATGTCAAGCCACACCAGACGCGACATGGGAACGATCCAAAAGACTGGAAATAAATACATGACCCCGCCCGTACATTCCTATTGGACATAATACAGATGGGCTGTCCCATTACAAAACAGGTCTTGTTTTGATAAAAGGTTACCACCCTGACCTCCAGCAACTCCATTGTAAAATAAAGGTTGGACTTGTAAAATGTATAGATCAGAGTTATTGAACATCCCTATATATCCAAAGGTTTTACTGTTATCATTATTATTAGTAGTAATTGTACAGTTGCAGTTGTAGTATTTCTTTCTTTTTTTCGTGGTACCAGTCGTAGTAGTCTGATTTGAAGCCCAGTACATCTGCAGGTGTCAGAAGATAGCTGGACAATAGTAGTATAGTTGAACTGAGATTTTTAACACCATTATTTTATTGTTATACATTTATATATACAACCTACTGCAATCTTAATTGTGTTTCTTCAGAAATTCCTTCTTTAATCCTTTTTGTTTATTAACTTTTTAACTACATTGTTGTTAAGCAATACATAATCACCATCTTCATTATTATTATTATTATTATTATTATTATTATTATTATTATTATTATTATTATTATTATTATTATCTGTGTTATTATGCCCAGGTCACCACTTTGTATTATTATTTACCTGTACTTTTTAAACAGTCCAGTGAACTTGACAGAAAATGTTTTTATAAATATGGCTCATAATCTTCAAAACTATGTATGAGCTTGGTAATGTTGGGATGTGTCAAATAGAATACGAACGTATTGCTTTGTTTTACAATGCTATAGAATAGTAGGACCTCGAGAATATTTTTGTTTGTTTGGTGAATCTCCACAAAACGTCAATGGATTCATATGTAAAGGCCTTCTTATCACAGATTTGTGGCACAGAACAATTTAGTGAATAAAACATTATTTATCCTTAAAAAAAAAGCCATTGCTTAAAATTAGGTCACGTGTTCAAGTTGTGTGAATGCGGGGACCTTTTTTGTATCATTTTTAAAATCCAGCAAAAGTGCACATTTTTCATTTAAATGCTGGATAGACTGTATGTAGGTCCGGTTTATTTTTGCCTATTAATAAACCTATTTTTATGCAACTTGCATAATCGGAAAGAAAATGTCTCGGTGCTGCTAAGCCACCCAGGCATTGAAATCATATAATAATGGATACTGCTGTACCTCATAAAATAACTTTTCAGTTTTGAGGCGTGACTTGTTTAAAGACGTGACTTGTTTTGAGGCGTGAGTTTGACGTTCGTCAAGGATGTTAGTTGGTTAGTTTCATTTCAGTCGCGTGATAAAAAAAAAAAAAAAAAAAAAACAGGTTCTATTTTAGCGAAGCAAAATCTTCTCAAAGGGACGTTGCTCGCTGCTGGTGTGGATACTCCTATTTGACTGCAGTGACTTCATATTAAAAAGATAATCTAAATTCGATATTATAAACATAATATATATACTATATACTATATATATATATATATCTATCATATATATCTAATATACACACACAGTGACATATATCATATAATATATCACACACACACACACACACACACACACACACACAACAACAAACAAGCAAAAATAACACAAAATACAAATCCACCAGACAATGACATTTACATGCACAATAGCCAACTAGCTAAATGCCCAAGGTAATCTATTTCCTTTATACAATCTTTCATGAATTAGAAGGACAAGTTCAAGCACTTGATGTTGTTGTTGGCTGTGGCAACTCTGTTTTGGGCCAGTGGTTTGATGTAATGTGCAGAGATAGGTTTAATTATTTACATTTCTTACTGCAGCAAGTAGAATGTTCTGAAGCTGGTCGGAGGTTTTACTAAATTACATTTATAACCTTCACATTAAACACTGAGATGAACTTTCAGTTAACCTAAACTTAATTGACCGGCCGCTGAAAAGTCCTTGTGTGTTTATTTATTAAGTGAAAATAATCCCAACCAATCAATCCTGAATCTAGTATAACTGCCTAGGCACAGTTTATTTATACCAGTAAGCATAAGATCTTCATGGAATCATTTGTCAGCAACAGGTTCAAAACTAACAGGGATGTGGCTACAGCAAGGGATGAATTCAGGTCACAGCATGTTATATTATCTAACCCTTAGGCAGAAGGATAACTCCCATTCCCACTGCTAGTATCCCTCTTATCAACTAATAACTAGCAGTGATATAACAGCATGTCACAATCACCATGAAAATACACATACAACACAGCTATGCTGCCATGATAGTAAACAACACATGAAGTAGAACAATAAGGGGGCTCCTGCAGTGCAAACCACTGGCTTTCTCAGACTTGCATGTGACACATTTTTCGACGAAAAGTTCTTGCCACAGTGTTTTTTTTTTAGTATTTAATACACCACCATTGCATGTTTTAGTTATGGATAAATTACATTTTATTAGCACTATTAGTATTATCACTGGCCCCCTTTTCGTTCTGTTGAAGACTTTGTACTTTCCTTATAAGTAGATACTGCAGAGAAGACACTATATGAGAAATGCTCCTGCTGATTCCTGGAACCTAATTACTCATACTAGTTATAGTTCAAGCTCACTCCAGTGGTCTAGCAGTGATCAATGACCTGCAGTAAAAGAACCAAGATGCAGCATTTTATCTAGCAATGTGTTTGATATATTAGCATATCCTGAAAAACCTGAATATTCTCAGCAAATAAAATGCTACTAGAGCTAGTAGGAGGTAATAAAAAGCATTTGAATGCATTAGTTAGCACTCCTTTAAACGGATACTTTATATCCACATTTTTCTAATATTTATTTTCCAGTTTAATGTATGCCTGGTCATGATTTTTTCAAGCCAACACTGAAGAACCCAATCATTCTTTGTGGAATCTGTACCCTGTTATAAAATCACATTAGTTTGCTTAAACCAGTATCTCAGTCATTCTGTCCTTCAACTTTATTTGTATGTTATTCCTGATGAGAATGCCAAAGTTCTTAATCCACCAGGAATCCTGGGGGTTTTGAAAAGGTATCATTCTCGGTACATCATTTTTTAAATTTGATAAACCACCTATCCAGAAAGAGCTTTCTCAGATGATGACTCAACTGCAGATTAACTGCATTTCAATTCTGATTCTGATTCTGAAACTCATTATCATTCCAAGGTTACATTCCATTGTGAAAATTCAACCTTGACAAATGATAGTACAAAAAGTACATCAAAATTGAAGCGCCTACATTGTCCATCACAGAACCCCTGTAAAAGCTAACCAGTAAATTTGCATCATACACCTTTACAGTGCTTTACCATTCTTACAGTATACAGCAGAATCCCTTTATTTAAAAAAAAAACCCTATAGGACTGAGTAAAAGATCCGTAATAGAGAACTGGCAGAGTCAGCTAGTTTACAGAGCTGGTCAAATGAGGGAGTTTACTGTACTATTACAGTGTTTACAATACATGGTTAATCATGGTTTTAATTACACAGGATTTTTTAACCCAAAAAAGACACTAACAAAAAACATAGTAAAAGAATGTTGTAGTAGCAGTCAACTGGCTGCTGAATACCCCTTGTCTAGACTAAGACAAAACAGTAACACTGCCCCACACAGGTAACAAAAAACTATTTCAACTTATAAACTTGCATTACTTTTAAGAATTGTGCTCTCTCACGTTTGCACCAAGAAACATAGTGCAGCATGAGCAGCTAGGGTGTGTTTGAAAGAGCCTCTGTGTGATGGGTGCAAGACTTCCATGGTCTTCACAGGTCATCTGCTCAGCAGCACAGGGTAGACCCTTGAGCAGACATATCCAAGAGAACATCAAGCAGTAATTAATACAGTATCTCCAATGATACAGCCTCGAGTGCGAGAGACCAGCTGCAGTCAGTACTGTATCATATTCAAAAACATTGCTTTGAATGCTACCCAGACACATTGTTATAGCAGATGTTTTAAAAGCCCCATAGAATAACTTTGTCCAAAGTCAATTCAAGTTGTACAATAAAACACAATAATTTCAAGTTCATTATCTAGTTACAGAATGCAGCTCCTTATAACTTATTTCTTATAAATATACTATATGCCTAGTCACTTTAAAAGGGAACAAATGCCCTACCCCCACCCCAGTTGTTCTCCATTCATAACCATTTTGAACAGCCGATTATAGTCTATTCAGGGATAACAAGGTTGTTAGCAGACTTATAATATTTTGGTAGGCCAGGTTAATAATTACTGTAACAACAGACTATACAGGTATGACCCAGACTTAAGGGAAGTCATTTTGTAACTTTCATTTCTATCAACAAACATCAAAATGAACTTAAACATCACTCAGTTATGGACTACGGCACTAGCTGAAACTTTGGTTTAGTTTTACCTATTCACAAACAAAAGAACAAAACGTGAACACTGCAAGCGAAAGCACATCTAATTGTTACCTCAAAGAGGCCTCTCAAAAACTTTCCATTGCTGTGAACAGCTAAATTCTCCCTGAAGCAAGACTGGACAACTGACATAAATTAAGGGCTCACTTCAGCTCAACAAAACGGAAACATTACATTGTTCATCAGGGAACCAAAGAAAATTTCATGTTCAGTCTTTTCCATTCATGTTATACTTTGCTTACACAGTATTATATTGCTGTACTATAAATAGCTAGGACTGCTGTATTTGTATTTCCACTACCAATAATCCAATGAAAGCAGAAAGAAATACAAAAGAGGAGTTTCAAAGACCAGGAGACCATTAGCATTTAGTTAAGATTATTAATCAGCAATTAGATAATATGTTCTGTTCAGAGAGTCAGAGAGAATAAGGTAGGTTTACACACAGGTCGGGAGAGAGATTTATCACCAAGAATCATTCTGTCTCTGTCACAGGCTAATCACTAGCATCTACAGCAACGGACCCTGCCCATTACTATGACCTGTGTCAGGGAGAGCAGGGCTGTGGTGAAGCCACAGAGGTTGTGTAAAAATAACATTAAAGAAGAAATAATATTGAGCCAATTGTTTAGTGGGGTGTGTATGTTTTCAAATCTGGGTTTAAAGTGATAACTTGCCTTAGCCACTCTTGAAGCGTGTGTCAATGCATTGTCAAGCCCTTCACAGAGACACTATACAAGGTGAGCGAGGGCATGACCCCCTATCAAAATACTGAAAAGAAGACAAACCCCTCTCCCCTCAGCAGCTGCTTAAATTGTAATAATTCCTTAACTTTTAAATACAAACCAAGGGTGTTCTTGGAGTGGGGCTCTAAAATAGCTCACAAAACAGAGTTAAATTCAACCCCTACATTTTGTGGAATCACAATTTGCTACAGAATTATACACAAACTTTTTGATTGTGCAGTGCATGAAAAACAGTGGCAATGGGTATCACAGAGATTATAGGCTGAACAGGAAGCTTTTCAACTTGGTGGCCTTAGAATCAAATCATTTACACCAGTGTAAAGACTTATATTTAATAGGATTTAAAGAAATCCTGGCGACTCCACTGCACAGCACTAAATTGAGAATTATCATCAAGTGAAGACAGAAAACAAGAACATAACACATTCCTTTGTTCTTTCCTTTCATACAGTCACTGTATTGGTAATGTCATTATCATAAGGTTCCTCTATCCTGTTGAATGAAACCACTAGTAGTTGTTTTGTTTTGTTTTTTCATTCCATTTTGCTGAATTAAACAGCCATGTTGCCTACTTTCATCATGACACAATATAAATGTTCCTCATTTGATTGTGTAGCAGAAAAGGATCAATAAGTAATAACATCAAAGTGTTTTTCTGGTAAATAATGCTACACAATTTAACATTGTGAAGGTTTGGCCAATTACTTTGTAATGTACAGGAGCCTGATTTTGCCACCCAGTGAAATTTCATAATGCACACTGAGCAGTGTTTCTCAAGACAAAAGATGGATGGATTTAGATCTCAAACCCAAGTGCACTAGTGGCCATTTTGAAAAAAAAAGCTTTGAAACAGACTTTAAAGTTATAAGTGTAAAAAGTTATCATTATGTTAACAATGAAAATAAGAATTACAGGTACATTATTTAAACAGTTGTAGCAACACGAGCAAGTGGAGCGTTCACATTGTGATATACAAAGCCTATATATATATATATATATATATATATAATATATATCCTAATATATATATATATATATATGTTTTTACAGGATAAGAGGTCATTGTGTAGGCAATGTACACTGCATGACTTGCTTCAATAAGCCGCACAATGTGTACTGTTGTCAAATAATGTACACCTCGGGTGCATGTGAGACTGGACTTTTAAACTTTGTATTCACCTGTATTAAATGATTGCAGTGCAAAATCACTTTACAATCTATAAGAAAACTGAATTAAATGTTAATTTGTTTTTGAATTGAAATGTATTTTTCTTATTTGTTCACTGTTATCCTAAAGTATGAATTTATTATTTTCTGTAAATCTAGCGAGTTTCAGCGCCTACAGCATTTGTCACTGCAGTCTGGAGCTCCACAGACGAGGGCACAATTCTATTTTCTATGTGTCTGAATAATAAGTGTTGTTTAAGTGTTTGAATAATTATCAATTATGTCACCTTATTGAAATGAATAGGGTGACCATGTTTGCCACGCTACAATAATAATTACTCTTTTAATAGAATTTGTATTTCAATACATAAGATTGTGTGATCTGTTATAATAATCTAAACAGTGACAAATCTGTAAAATCGTATAAGCATGTCTGGTAATCTGAACTCCTGAAAATGTGTCTTGCAAGCTTAGGTTTGGCCTCTGTGGTTATGATATCTGAGCATGAGTCTACTAAGGAGACAAAGTGCAAAGGAACTTAAATAGTGACCACAGGCTCACAAATCTATTTAGTGCTGCCTTGAAACTGATGCTGGATTTCTCTGAAGATTAAATCTCATCTCCTCCCCTAATGAATTAGTCAGTCCACACAGTCCATCTGAAAAGCCTGATAAAATGAAAAATTGCATTTTTGTGCAACCAATGCCACAAAATGCTCATGGGTCACTGCAACACGTTTGCTTAGTTTGCAGCTAACATATGTGTGTGGTTACAGTTACTGCAGCAATTTAAAGGTCATATTTCATCTGCGAGTAATGACTTCAGTTTAAATCTTGCCAAAGTAAACATACAGTATTATCACTCAGGAACATTGAGGTGTAACCACGGATACATCGCATGCTAATAGCTTTTGGTGCTTCCAGGCTTGTGCTGTCAGCAGGTTTCAAAACAGCCGTCTAGAAAACTGCCATGGAGTCATTTTTTTTTTTTTAAAGTACTTTTATTGGAAAATACAAATGACACATTACAGGAGCAGAAGATAAATGAACCCTGTGTTTTTTTTTTTTTGTTTTCCTTACCCTACCCCATTTAATAATTCCACTTACAATAGCTCTATTTTGAAAGTGCAGGAGCATTATATTTGTCTAAAAAGCTATTAAATCGGTAATGCTTTATATATACAGTATATATATATATATATATATATATATATATATATATATATATATATATATATATATATATATTATATATATAATAACAATCTATAAATATTTTAATAAAAGCATTATATAGATGGTTTATAACCATGCAATAGCCACACAAAGTACAATAGGTGGCTAAAAACGTTACCCTTTATAAAAACGTTATTCTGTTTATGGCTATTGCATGGTTAGCCCTTTGCAGGCCTATGACGGACCAGGTCTGACATTACAATTTTCCCTCTCCAATCCGATGTTGGACCCTGTCCAACATCATCAAAAAGACATCAAGCACAGGTCTCTAGTTGTTTTTTCTCCGGAAAAAGCCGAGAAAACCTTTCAATGGCCGAGTGACACCAATAGGAGCCGAATGAAGAGAAAAAAGGGGCGTATCTGAGTAATACACATAGCCCCTGCACCAAAGAGATAACACAAATAAAGAAGACTGCTGCTTCCACATTCCAGTGCTCAAAGAATATCACTGACATTTGCAGAGCTTTTTGAGATGTTATAGTAATAAAATAATGACTTGGATTTTAAACAGTGCGTGTAAAATAAACGGTGCATGTGAAAATAAAACGGACCTGACACGCCTGACAAACGCTGAATAAATGGACCCCTAAGGGTTAAGCATCCCAAAGTAGAACAGGTGGCTAGAAACGGTCCCCTGTATAAAACTGATTCTGCCTTTGGCTATTGTATGGTTATAAACCCTCTACAAGGTTTTATTAACACTCTACAACATAGTTCTGAAGCATCTATTATATATTTATAAAACATTTATAAAACATTAATAAGCAGCACCTTAATATAGTGTTACCATTTAATCTCATCTCAAGAGTCCTTCAGCTCTTTAAGATATAATTTATATGCTAGTATAATACAAATTTAAAAAAAAATATATAATGTATATTACCCAAGGCATTTTATTGTGTAAATCAAATTACTCACCCCTACAAAAAAAAAAAAAAAAAAAAAAACGTTACTATTTCCCTTACATTTGACAAGACTCTCATACTTACTAATGCTCATACATTACACTATGCAATAATGTTGTTCTATAACTGAGTTCTCTAAGTGTACCATCAAGTCTCTTTGGGATTTGTAAAAATCAGTTGGCACACCAAAGACTCCCAGAACTCTAACTTGTCAACAGAAGAGGATTCAATATTTCCTAATAAAACCTTTCGATGTAATTAGTCAAATGTCTCCTGGGATTATTGTGGTTCAGTTTTCATTGTAAAGATATAGTGAAATATTTTCACTGTGAACACATTACTTCTTTATTTTAATATTATTTGCTCTGTTATTTGCTATAGGTGGAACCAAAAGAACGGCAACACAATTAATTACCAAAGATAAGTACAGCTTGGGAACTGATTTCCCCTGCTTTCCCATCAAGTCCTGACCTAAATAAATGAAGAATGTGTCAGGTTAATATGTAGCTACTATTACTATCCAGAAGTCATTTTGTCACTGGCTGATAAATATGGTTGGAATCAGACCAGAAAACAATGTCTCCTGTCAGAACAGCATAAAACAAGGGACATCTATAGACAAGCTCTATAACTAGTCCACAAAAACTGTAAAGAAATTTGCCATGTGTGTTATACCTTGTCAGAGACTTAATTGAAATGTAGATGGTTATTAATGGCCATTTTCACCAACCATTACAGATAAATGTGGTGGAAAGGGGATCTGAAAAAGCAACAACTTGGACTACAAGCACAACTGACAGAAAGAAGCGTTAATGCCTGGTTTGTAAACCATATGCACCACTGTAGTTGAATTCCACACATGAGTACCATATGAGGAATTTACTTTCTATTTGAAGTGCAGTTATTTAACTCTTGAAATAAAAAAAAATTGAGGCAGAACCCATCTTTAAGTCAGTCCTGGGAGCAGCAGAACCAATTTATTTAAATCTTTATCAAGATTCTTTATAAACAGTAAAAGAGAAAACTTTCTATATCTTCATCGGAGCTTTTCCGTAAACCTCTGTCAGCAGAGCTCTTCTTGCCAGAAAATAATAATTTTGCTTGAAACCTCGAGCATTTACTGACATTAAATATTGACAACAATAGTGGTAATGGCAAGTAAGTTGTTTATTTTCCTGTGTCATTTGCAATAAAATAATTGCTCAAGCATGAAATGATACGGGATGATATAACCGATTATAAATGGAACAGATCAATGTCTTCTAAAAGTACTTAGTATACCAATATAATTACCATTTAAATCTATTTCAACAAGATATAAAAACATAATGGTTTAGGCTCTCATAAAACACAGAACAATGGTGATCAACAAGCTGATCCATTTCTTTTAATAAGGAACACCTTTAAAAGCCTGTGTTTATGCAAACACATATATGTCATTTTTACCAGACTGTGAAAACAATTTTCTTCACATGGATTGAATAGGATCCACATGGATTTTTAATACTGCCAGACAGGTGTGGATTACTATAGAATACATATTTGCTAAGATCGATCTGAGAATACAGAATGAAACCAAATATTTTTTCAAACACTAAAAAGCAATAAATAGATCATTCACTATACTTTAAAAAAATATATGAAAAAATATGAAAATGAAATCAGATCAATTTTCTCATTAAACACATTATTTTATAAATGGGTTCAGCATGCAATCAACGTACATGTTTTTTTTTTTAAACTTGCACTTGTATGTGTTTCTCTTGGTTGACTGTGAGGACAGTAATATCGTTTCATCTTTGCTCACCTTTATAATAATTAATCTGTAACAATATACTGTGTTGAGTCTATAGATACTAGAACACGGAGAAAAAAAGTAGTTTCACTAAAATGCATCTTTGATTTGTTTGAATATTTTATTCTCAGTATTCCCCATGCACATTTATGAAAATTATTAATTGCAGTTTGGATAGGATTTTTTAATATTAAAACAACCACACAAATAAACTAAGATTATTGAAAATATTAAACCAAACAACCTTTATCAAGCCATTCAGATGTATGCAGAGAACAATGGGGTTGAGTAGATTATCCTGCACGATTTAACAGCATATGCATTCTGCAGAACGATGGATCCCACTTATATTTTAAACAGGTCATAAAGTCCTGGCAATGTTAAAAAGCAACACAATTGAAAAAATGAGAAGTCTATAAATTAACTTAAAAAGTCTATAAAACAACACATCTTCTCTGTTACTCTTTTGCAATATTCTATCATATTCACTCACAGGAAGACTAGAAAATATACATCAAATGTATAACTGAAGCAACAATTGATGTCATAATAATACTACCCCAAAACCTAGAGTCGTGTTACAGAGTTTCAGTCAGATTGAGGTTAAAGGGAAGACCTCCCAACCTTCCACATAGCTAACCACAAATGCAGCCATAAGTAAAAACACCACTCAAGTTGAAAATACTGTTACTGTAGTACCAAAAGCAGCACACAGGAGATAATTGCTAAATACAGAAGAAGTGTTACTATCTTATTCTGTAAGAGCATCTATACAGTAATAGTTAAGAGTCAGCAAAAAAGTGCTACTATTTGTTAATAAAGATTCATACATGTTATACCCTTTAAATCTCTCTCTCTCTCTCTCTCTCTCTCTCTCTCTCTCTCTCTCTCTCTCTCTCTCTCTCTCTCTCTCTCTATATATATATATATATATATATATATATATATATATATATATATATATATATATATATATAGTGCCTATAGAAAGTCTACACCCCCTTTGAACTTTTTTCACATTTTGTTGTGTCAGTGCCTCAGAGTTTCATGCATTTAAATGAGGATTTTTTTTCCACTTATCTACACACCATACTCCACACTGTTAAGGGGAAAAAAGTTTTTATTGAGAAAAAATATATATATTAAAAATACAAAACTGAAAGATCATAATTGGATAAGTCTCCACCCCCAGTCTGCAGTTAATACTTGGTGGAAGCACCTTTGGCAGCAATTACAGCTGTGAGTCTGTTGGGATAGGTCTCTACCAACTTTGCACACCTAGATTTGGCAATATTTGACCATTCTTCTTTACAAAACTGTTCAAGCTCTGTCAAGTTCCTTGGGGAGCTCTGATGGACAGCAATCTTCAAGTCATGCCACAAATTTTTGATTGGATTTAGGTCGGGGCTCTGACTGGGCCACTCAAGGACATTTACTTTTTTGTTCCTTAGCCACTCCAGCATAGCTTTGGCTGTGTGCTTTGGGTCGTTGTCATTCTGAAAGGTGCACTTCCGTCCCAGTTTCAGCTTTCTTACAGAGGGCAGCAGGTTCTCCTCAAGGACTTCTCTGTACTTTGCTCCATTAATTTTCCCTTCTATCCTGACAAGTGCCCCAGTCCCTGCCAATGAGAAACATCCCCATAACATGATGCTGCCACCACCATGCTTCACAGAAGGGATGGTGTTCTTTGGGTGATGCACTGTGCTGGGTTTGTGCCAAACAACGCTTTGCATTTAGGCCAAAATGTTCAATTTTAGTTTCGTCAGACCACAAAAGATTTTGCCACATGGCTACAGAATATCCTATGTTTTTTTTGCATACTTCAAACAGGAGTCAAGGTGGACTTTCTTGAGTAATGGCTTCCTTCTTGCCACCTTACTCTACAGGCCAGATTTGTGGCGTGCTTGGGATATTCTTGTCACATACACACTTTGACCAGTCTTGTCCATAAATGCCTGTATCTCTTGCAAAGTTGCCATTGGCCTCTTGGTAGCCCCTCTGATCATCTCCTTTTTGCTCGGTCATCCAGTTTGGAGGAACAGTCTGATCTAGGTAGGGTCTTAGTGGTGTCACACACCTTCCACTTCTTAATAACCGTCTTTACCATGCTCCAAGGGATATTCAAGGCCTTTCAACAACTTTGTCCAAGAGTTCTTTTGAAAGCGCCTTGGTGCTCATGGTTGAGTCTTTGCTTTGAAATGCACTACCCAGCAGAGGGACCTACAGGAACTGCTGAATTTATCCTGACATGTGAATCACTACAATTTAACACAGGTGGAGGCCACTTAGTGTGTGATTTTGAAGGCGATTGGTTACACCTGAGCTAATTTAGGATTGCTGTTACAAGGGGGGTGGACACTTATCCAACCAAGCTATTTCAGTTTTTATTTTTAATTAATTTTCTAGAATATTTTTTTCACTTGGAAGTTATGGGTTAGGATGTGTAGATAAATGAAAATAAAAAACTATTTTAATGCATTTTAATTCCAGGCTATAAGGCAACAAAAGGTGACATTTTTGAAAGGGGGTGTAGACTATCTATAGCAATATATATATATATATATATATATATATATATATATATATATATATATATATATATATATATATATATATATATATATAATATTTACCATAACATTATATGTGTTCTTAAATGTATTACTGTTGCTCACAGATATACAGCACATTTAATAAAGTTAACAGCATATTTTGGTGCAGTCTCTAAGCAAGCCTTAGTAAGACAGTATGTCTTTTTTGAGGGAAGCATAATGTCTTCCCCCTGAAACATTTGGTTTAATATTGTTAATAGCAAATATTTAACAAACTCCTTGTTTATGGGGGGTAATCACTGCACATCTCTACTGCACCCCTTAGTGGTTATTTTAGACTGACTTCATTGTAGAAATTCCACCAAAATCAGGCTTGCTCAGAGACAGCCCCAAATGTGAATGCTGCAGAAGTTATTAAACACCTCAAATATAAACAGAAAATATATCACAGGCTAATAAATACAGACTATTGTTCTGTACAATATCTAGCTACCCACAAGTGTGAAGATCATCTTGTATACATGGGTAAATACAAGTAATGAAATAGTATTGCTCATTTTAATGTGAAGTCATCTCTGATACACACTATGTGATACAAATCAATATCTACATTATATACATGTTAAATATTATGCAAATTCAGAGGGTATAACGTTTGTATTGAAGAGGTGGATATTTTACAGTATCAGTATCTAGTAGTGATTTTTCCATTTCTATAATAGTATTGGAAATCTTTAGAAATGTCTCACTAAGAGATGTCTAGCCCGAGATATAGATATATATATATATATATATTATATATATATATAAGCTATATATATTAATATATTATATATCTATATATATATACTCTAAGAACCATGCATTGCTTAGGATTCTTGCCTAACCATGCATCATGGATTTTGCTGTACATTGTTGGAGCGTTTGACCATAGATTAATATTTACTAATGGAATTAGTTGCAAACACTCGACATTCTGGAGCGTTCCACTTATGAAACACAATGACCTTTCTGCTTACAGCTTGGTCTCTGAAACAAACCTCGACCAGCTGCTAATTAAGTAACGTCCCTGCAAAGAGTTACATCAAATTAACCTCCGGGCAAAGTCAGTTTCCCCTTTGTTTGTTTGTTTGTTTTTTTACATTTGGAAAAACGTGCAAGACTGGTGGAAACTGGAAAGCCAGTAACAGTGTAAATGTATTAATAACGGTATATTACATTTACCTAACATGCACATACGTTTGTTATGTATGTTCTGTGCAAGTGGCATAGAAAATACTGTTATTTTATTACATTTTCACAATGCATAGTATACTACAATATATATTGTTATATTAACAAAACAGTTTGCATACTAAAAAAACAAACCAGGTTTCTTCTGTTGTATAGAACTGTCACTGTATGCGACTGTAATGTTGTTTGATTTAAGTTACTTGATTTACTTACGTTCCAAGGGTTTCTTTGAATTCAAATACCTTCTTGATTTCATCAACGTGTTTTTTCCATGACACGTTACTGGTCTCTCCGTTTTCCCGAGCCATTGCAAAGGATTAAGAAATGTTGTGACTGCTCCGATTTTACTTCCACGAGCTCTTTCTGCTGTGAGACTTCCTGCTCACACTAACCCAATTGATGACAGCTGCGATTTATTTTATTTTCCCTTTCGATATGTCACCGCCCTTCGTTCTTTTTTTTCCTGTTCTTTCCTTTTTATGCTCTACTTCTATAGCATATGACGCGCCTCGATGCTGACCAGTTGTGCAGTTGTGCAGAACTGCACAGACCAGTTCGGGACGCTGTGGGTTTTTGTCTTCTTTTGAAGTGTCTGCACCTGTTAGGTTCTTCTGTCGTGCAGCCAATGCTACTGTGCGGGGAGTTATTTATGTATCTTAAATCACTCTTGTTATCAGCTAGCGTTTTTCATAATACGCAGATGCTTAGCATCAGTCTTTGGTCAGGTTGCTTACTCCGAGGAAGTATATTTCTTGTACCATGCTGGTTGTGCAATCGGTTGTTATGGCAATGTAATAGAAAACAAGTAAGATGCTGCTTAGTGCTCACTCTGTCAGGTACTGTGTGTGTGTGTGTGTGTGTGTGTGTGTGTGTGTGTGTGTGTGTGTGTGTGTGACTGAATAACTGGAGATAATTCGCATTGCACCAAAACTACACACACGCGCGCGTCAAAGGCAAGGGGATGTGCTTCAAAGAGCAGACAGGATAAAGAGGAAGCATGCTGTTCTGGATTAAACAGAGAACGAGTACGAAACAAACAACAGAACGCTTCAATACATTGTTGTCAACAGTTCATGTCGTCAGTAGCAACTCGTTTTTGTAAATGCCAGTCTATGATTTCCCACAAAGTGCTGCTGCAATAATGTTTAGATTTTAGCGACCCAGTTACAATACATGCCTGTTTGTGTTCGACTTTTCTAGGTAAACGGCAATGTGTTTCACAAAAAACAAAGTTTCTGTCAAGGTTTGTGTAATATAAGAAAGGAGCTTCTTAATGTTAAAGCTGGTATACTTTAAAAATGCTTTTGATCCATAGGCTGTAGACTAGGTGTTTCTGTAGACTTCTTTTATCAGCTGAACTACAGCTTTAAACACAAGGGGATCAGACTAGGCATTGTCCTGCTAAAGTAACCCCATCCTTACTGATTTATAGATAAAAAAGATGAGATGCATTTAGGAGTTTCACATCCCATCTGCTCAGTCATGACATGGCTGGAAGAGTTGTCCTCTTAAGGCTGTTGGTTGTTTTCCTAGAACATACCAGATGGCGCATATATATATATATATATATATATATATATATATATATATATATATATATATATATATATATATATAGTGCCTATACTAAGTATTAACCCCTCCCCCCCAACCCTGACATTTTCAGTTTGTTGTGTTATAACCTGAAATCCTGATGCATTTAAATGGGATTTTGTTTCCTTTGATTTACACAACGCTTTGAAGAGGCACGAACATTTTTATTGTGAAACAACAGTTAATAAAAATAAAAAAAAAAACGGAAATGTCTTGGTAGATCCACCTTACAGCTGTTAGTCTTTTGGGGTAAGTCTCTACCAGGTTTGCACATCTGTATCGTGCAATATTAGCCCATTCTTCTTGGTAAAATTTTTCAAGCTCTGTCAAGTTGGATGGGGATCGTTGGTGGACAGCAGTCTTCAAGTCTTGCCGCAGATTCTCAATCGGATTCAAGTCCAGGCTTTGACTGGGCCACTCTAGGACATTCATTTTCTTGTTTTTAAGCCCCTACAGTATCGCTTTGGCTGTGTGCTTGGGGTCATTGTCCTGGTGAAAGATGAATCTCCATCCCAGTCTTAGGTCTTTTGCAGACTGAAGCAGTATTTCCTCAAGGATTGGCCTGTATTTAGCTTAATCCATTTTACCCTCTGTCCTGAACAAGCTTCCCAGTCCCTGCCAATGAAAAGCATCCCCATAGCATGATGCTGCCACCAGCATGCTTCACAGTAAGGATGGTGTTACCTGGGTGATGTGCTGTGTTGGGTTTGCCCTAGACGTAATGCTTTGCATTTAGGCAAACTGTTCAAGTTTTGTTTCATCGGACCACAGAATCTTTTGCCACATCTTTTCAGAGTCTCCCACATGCCTTTTTGCAAATCAAGATTTCAGGCTGTAACACAACAAACTATGAAAACGTCCAAGTGGGGTGAATACTTCCTATATATATATATGTCGATTACCACATCAGTGATGTTGTGCTTTAATTTGGTAAACTTACTTTCTAATCACCCTGTTATATATGTTTCTGTTGGGGGTTGTTCATCCCATATTGCTAAGTTGGGAGTACCCCAGGGATCTATTATGGGCCCTATTCTTTTTTCTGATCTATACACTACCATTGGGGGAATTGATGCAGAATAGGGAATGGTTTTCATATGTATGTTGACGATATCCAACTATATATTTCTGTTAAATCTCAATTATCTGGAGCTGTCTCAGTGCTTTCAGAATATCTGTCTGGTATCCAAAAGTGGATGATTAATAACTTTTTACAATTAAATGTTAATAAAACAGGATATGTGTGTCAGATAAAAAAAAAAAAATCTTTAAAATCCTGCTTTGGGTAGTCGTTGTCTCGATTAAAGTCGCTCGATGAAGAATCTGGCTGTTACTTTTGTTCTACATTTGCGCTTTGATGCACATATTTGATCTGTCTTGAAAAATATTGCTTGTGTTCGCCCATACTTGGACACAGTTGCAGCAGAATCCTTAATCCATGCTTTTGTTGCATCAAGGTAGGATTACTACAATACTCTTTTTGCCTGGCTTCCAAAAACTACTCAAGCCAAGCTTCCATTGATTCAAAACTCTGCTGATAGAATCTTGACACACACTAGGATGCAACATCACATAACTCTTATTCTATTAGGCCTCCATTGGCTCCCTGTAAGTCAAGAATAGAGTGCAAGGTAATTCTGCTTACTTATAAAGCTTTGCTTGCCCTGGCACCTTCCTATTTGTCTGAATTTATACAGCGTTATGTCCCAAATCGAGCACTGCGCTCTGTTGATGCCTACTTGCTTTGTATACCTTCTTTTCGGACAGTTACTCTTGGTGCAGGCTCCATTTGATGTCTCGCTCCTAAGCTTTGGAACTCTCTTTGGAACCAGGAGTGTTCCCACAATCTCTTTGTTTAAAATTAAATTGAAGACTTTTTTGTTCGACTGGGCTTATAATTAGATATTTTCTTGTCTTTAAGTAGATTTTGTGACGCGCTGAGACACTTTATTATGTATATGGGGTACTATAGAAAAAATACATGCTTGATTGTATGTATGTGTGTGTATATATTATATATATATATATATATATATATATATATATATATATATATATATATATATATATATAGTGGCAGGAAGGTGGTATAGTGAAGATACAATAATAAAAATAGATCCACTGTTAACATTGCGCAGGGTAATGTGCCAAAAAATGCCACAAAACAGTCTAAATGCAGCACATGTTTAAAGGCAAAAAAAAAAACACTACAAGACCCACAAGCACTAGTGAAATCAGGCGATGCATGATGGGTAGCAGGCCCTTATTTAAATCAGCTGGTGGAACTAGTGAAGGGGGGTGTGGAAAGTCGTAAGGCGGAATTGTATACTGAGGAGTGTGTACGAAGATTGGCACGGCTTTGAAAACAGTAGCTTGATGTAATGCTACATGATTCGTGCTGTGTTGGAGCCAAGCTGTAATCAAAGACGTAGACAAAACAGAAAACAAGCGGAATGTTGTAACCTGCTTGAACCAGATTGGACAACAAAGCAATGTTCCAATCCAAACAAAAGTAATGCAGTCGCCTTTACACCCTCAATGCGTGCATATCTCAAGGTAATAATTTACTATGAAGTATTTACCACAATATAACCATTATAATATGGTGGGTCCCCATATCATGCTTAAATTTGATTAAATGAGGGCTAGAGCCTTATCAAGATGTGTATGATTGCTTTTGGTTTTCCAGGAAAAAATAACAGCAATCCAGAGCATACAGATGATGTTCCATCATTGTTCCCACACAAAGTAGCAAAGAGCAAAGAGGTTGATGAGAACAAGATCAAAAGGTTTGAGAGGGCCTTGACAAGGACTGTCAAATGGTAAACCCTAGTCAGGAATGCAGTAAGAAGTAGGGTCAGGAACAGGCACACATATGATTATTTTATGATTTAATGCAGTACGTTCATTCTATATATAGGTGGGAAAAAAACTGGTATGGCAAGAGAAGAAATAAGATATGAAGTAATACTTTCCCTTTGTTTTTCCCTTTCTAATAGGATTCTAAAGAGTATCCTTCCCATACAACTCGTGCAATTCTTAGGTGATGAGGCTGACAATGCAGACATGGCAGTAATAGACAAGATTATTTTAGTTTGTGCTGCACTCAGAAATTTAGGAAATGGTAAGAAAATAACATTAACATTAATATACAACATTTACATTTAAAACTTGTGTCTGTACGCATGCTTGATGGACAATTTGTACAAAACGATATGTTAATGTATTTCAGGTATTGTGTATAAAGATCAGGACAAAAGACAAGTTTGACCAATTAAGGACACAGGCCCAACAGCCAGATCCAGTGTCTCAGGATGTCTTAGAAGCTGTAAGAACTGGTAGTAAAATTATTTAATGATTGAAAATAATCATTATTTTAATGGCATGTTTTCACTCTATAAAGATCTCCTGATACTCCATGTTTGTACATATGCAATATATTAGTCGGTTTGTAAAATAAAAATGTAGTACACAATACAAACATCATTAAAGGTCTTCTATTTTAAACAGTGGCCTCTTTTGTATAGGAAACATAAGTGATAATAACGTGTTAATAAATGACTCAAAAGTGAAAAAAATGTAAGAATCTTCAACCAATTTACTACTATTTTGTATCTGATTAAATTTACATTGCAAACAATTATTCTCAATTGCAAACAAAAACAAAATAGAACAAGATCCAGATAAATACATACAATTCAAATAGTACAATACAGTAGTAAAAAAAGAAACATAACATAAAATGACTGAACCTAACTGTGGCAGGGCAGGGCCCTGTCTGTAAATATTGTTGTGTGGTGATTTGGTGGTGGTTGGCAGGGATGGGGTTAATTTCCTATCCCTGCCAAAATACATGTGAGAATGTGGCTGGAGCTAATTGAGTAATTAGGCTCCAGCCACATGCTATAAAAAGGGGGAAATGCGTTTGTTTGCTGGAGGTGTTTTGTGTTGGGTTTCTGTGTTGTTAAATTTGTTTTGTGTTACAAAGTTCAATGAAGGCTCTGAACAGTTTTTGTTTGACCTTTTATTTTTGGCTCTGTGAGCAGTGTTTTGTTTGTCTTTTTTATTTATTTTTGTTGATTAAAACAGCGCAGCAGCGCTTTAGCTGCAGTTTGACTGTCTCCGAGTCTCTGTCCTCCCAGCTATCCTGTCACACCAACTTACACCTGTTAATGTAAAATACGGTAACACTTTATATTAAGGTGCTTTTGATTCTTCAAGCCCTTTGTTCATGCCAAACCAGAGTTGCTGACTGTGACTGTGTAAACCACTCAAGCATTGCTTTAGCAGTATGCTTAGGTTCAAGGTGAACCTCTGTCCCAGTCTCAAATCTCTGGAAGACTGAAACAGGTTTCCCTCAAGAATTTCCCTGTATTTAGTGCCATCCATCATTCCTTCAATTCTGACCAGTCTCCCAGTCCCTGCCGATGAAAAACATCCCCACAGCATGATGCTGCCACCACCATGCTTCCCTGTGGGGATGGTGTTCTCAGGGTGATGAGAGGTGTTGGGTTTGCGCCAGATATAGCGTTTTCCTTGATGGCCAAAAAGCTCAATTTTAGTCTCATCTGACCAGAGTACCTTCTTCCATATGTTTGGTGAGTCTCCCACATGCCTTTTGGTGAACACCAAACGTGTTTGCTTATTTTATGAGGGTATGAATTAGTACTCCCTGCCTAAAATGTGTATTTTGTTTAATTGTTTAATTATAATTTTATTGTTACTCATCACCTGCACCTGTCTATTGTTGTAAAATAGAGCCAGGAGCAGGGCATTTAAAGAAAACAGCCAGTCTGCTCAGGACTGCTGCTGTGTGAAGGAGCCCGATTGAAGGTGCGCTCAATCGTAACACAAAAGATACTGTGTGAACCTTTTTGACTTCTATGTTAAACTGTGTGTTTATGTTTTTAACAGGCAAACAGCTTAGCAAGTGACATGTAGGGCTGACGGTCATCTTGTTTAACAAAACAACACCATTTTGTGATTTCTATTGTCACCGGGATGACGACTACCAAGTTGGAAGTAAGTTGGTTAAATGGTTTTCAAGCAGAAGCAGTTTGTTTGGTGGGTGTTTCGTCAAATTTGGTGGCAGTTTTTTGATATTCAGTTGTATCATAGTGAATTCTATTTCCCAAAACTTGAAGCAAATTTGGATGTTTATGATATATCCCAAGTTTCAGATCAATCACTTTCACTGCTTCCCAAGAAGATTTCGAAAGGTTGCTAAAAAAAAAAAAATTTGTCAGACGGCCATTTTGGTTCAGGTCAACACCATTTTTATTGAGTCAGTTGTATTGATACAGTGACAGGAATGTTGCTTGTGAAATTTGGAGTTAGTCAAGTAAACAGTTTGTCAACTGAGGCGGTTTTAAATTTAAGATGTAAATATATGTCTGTCGGCCATATTGTTTTTAAAAACATCACCATTTTGACATATTTGTATTCCATTGTCACCAGGACGACGCCTACCAAGTTTGGAGTTTGTTGGTCAAGCGGCTTTCAAATAAACGTAGTTTGCTGTTAGGGGCACGTTTCTGTAAAATTTGTGACAGCCATTTTGATAGTAAAATTTATCACAGCAACTTCTGCTTTGCAAACTTGAAGCGGGTTTGGTTGCTGATGACATATGCAGGTTCCTTTGTAACAAAATATGTTGATCAAATGTATAATGCATGCATTCATGCATGAATTCACATTTCTCACAATCCCCTGGTGGGCAAATATGAGGGTATGAATTAGTAAAGAATAAAAAATGAATTAATTAGTAACAGATGGAGGGGAATTTGGAACCTAAATGTTTCTAAATCATGATGACTTAACACTACTGAATTCAAAATTAATTACTTCAGAATGCAGCTATTTTAAAGTGTCACCATCACTGTTAACTTACTCCATCCATAAATGTTTAAGTCTATATAGAAGTTGTATTTGTTTGAGTGCTATTTTTTGTATTTGGAGTATGAGTATATGTCTTATTTTGAACAGCGTTACTGTGCTGCTTTAAATACAGTATTCTAGTTGCAAACTGCTGCAGGTCTTGCCACAAAAATGTATTCACCCCCTATTCTCAATACATAAAGAGTTGGGCTAAGTTATCAATCATACAAACACAAATCAATACAGGTCTTTGTTATTCTTGTAATATATTCCAAAAGCATTACCACGTCTAATGCTATAAGTTAGTTTCATTAAACGGTTATACATTCCAAGAAAAGACAACGTTTTATTCAGTTTATATCTGTGCCGACCTAATAACAATACTGCATGTAGTTTTTGAACTGTTTTCACCCGTCAGACGAGCAGATATTTCTTTTGATTATAAACTAATGTTATAAAGTTTGCATTACAATTACTTTTGTATTTACTGTACTCTTTTTACATCACCAGTGCAGTTTGTGTTTAATATATGAAATTCTCTTGCTTAACTGTACTCAAGTATGTGCAAGTCTCAATTAGGATTTCTACTTCTAAATACAACATTAGGAAGTAAATGGACATTACTTGTTTTATAGTTTTAAGTAAAATATAACTTAAGTTCATACTTCTGGCAGCAGTTCCAATGCATCATCTACTGGACAGCAATGCATGCTGTGTGGTGTATGAATCCTTAAGAAAGCTTTCAATCTATACAAAAGAAAATGTAAGCTCTTCTTTAGAGTTTTTGTCATCAGAAGTTTAAAAAAGAAATCAGCCAAACAAAATATCTGGAGGGAACATAATCACGAGAGGGAGACAAGCTTTTAAAAATACACATTTAAAACACTGCATTTGTCATAAATGTGTCTTTACAAATTAAGGGAAATTTTACTTTATTAAGAACAACTGCATAACTGTAACTACAAACTACTAAATATTACTATAAAAAACATAATAAAATTCTGAAACTTTTCAATTAGAAGCCTTTCTCTTATGGTAAAAATTTCATATTAAAAAAACTAAGAAAAGTTCATCCACACAATGCCTGAGAATTGAAAGACCATCGTTCGTGAAAGAATGGCTCCCTCCTGTGGCTGAAAAAAAAAAAAAATTCTCTTCAAAGAGGAGTAGTACAGTAGATATGCATGGTTCAGGCTGTCCATCAATAATACAGCACTGCAGCACTGTCATTTATTTGATGGCTTCTTCGTTGTTTTCAAAAATTTGAATCTACTTAAATAATAGTAACCATGGTTTACATCACTAATTATCACTATTGATGATACAAAATAAATCAATCAATCAATCAAATATGGACAGAACAAAATAGAGGCATTTGCTTTTATTTATCAAGTTAACTATATTTAAGCATGATATAACAAAGCCTTTTGTAATCAAACCTCCATATTGTGGTACACAAATCTGTGTTCACAACACTATTAACATGAGGCTGATAAAGTGATATTACAAACATGCTAAATATGTTTCAATTTACAAATAAAGATGGTTAGCTTGTCCCAAAACACACTATGTTAAGTCTTTATAACCATAAAAAGTAAAGTGCAGGTCTATATACAATAATTGTACTATGCATGTATTTTCTTTAATGTGTAGTTTTACACTTACTAGTTTTGTTTCAGCAGTTGTTTTTTTTTTAAGTTCAAGCCAACACTGTGAAAGATGAATGTTTAATAATCTGTACATCTAAATGTATCCATGACCATTTTATATTAAGTTACCCAATTTACAAATACCTTTTCTTTCAAAAGGTATAAAAAACAAATCACTCATTTTCTTTGCTACAGTACCGTTGTTTTCAAGCAAATGACAAACAAAATGTAGACCTAATTTATTCTGTACTTTAAGAAACATTTTTTTAAACATACACGAATACACCAAGCTATTAAATTAATGTTCAGACTAATCAATAAATAAACTAAAACAATATCAAGCGCAGCTACTGGTTGAAAAACCCCGGTGCTATCCTTCAGTTTTCTTTTCTCTCTATTTGTAAAATAGTTTCAGACGTATATTTTTGCATGGTGTATGAAATAAAAAAATCCTCATGCACCCATAATTTTTTGGTTTTTTTTTTTTTTTTTTTTACACGGTTCCAAAAAGACACATTTCTACATGTTTACAGTACCCCTTGCTATGTATTATTTTTTTCAAAAATAAAAAGCAATAAACTTTAGCCATTCCCAATCCTGCTTTGAGGAACAATTTTCCCTACACATCTTCATCAGATTCATCATCTTGTTGATTTTTTTTCTGAAAAAAAAAAAAAAATGACAAACTCAATAGAGCAATAGTGGAAATACAGTATACGGAAATATATTAATACACATTTAATATTCCGAGATCCACACGTATTATTAGTATAGAGCTTTCCCATTTTAATTAGTCTAGAAGTTGTTGTAAGTGACTCTGCAGCTGACGCATAGTTCACACACCCTAGTCTTGTATCTTGTAAAGCGCTTTGTGATGGTGGTCCACTATGAAAGGCACTATATAAAAACAAAAATTATTATTATTTCTTAATTTAAAGCTTAGTTATCTGGTCAAAACATCCCATACAGTAACCTATGTGACCAAGTAATAGCTTAACCAAAGCCTATTCTCTTATTAGTGTCAAAGATCAGCTAAAGAGCAAGGTGACACTTACCAGCTTGAGAAAGTCAATAAGCTTGTATGCATCCTCTCCAGTGGAGAGGTCCACAAAGTCCCTGGGTATCCGATAACTCAAGCAGGGACTCGGCTGGACTGTCACATCGCTGGTGGTATAGCGAAATGCTGGAGAGTCCTTTTAAAATCAACAAAGCAACAAGTACGTTGTACGCCAAAGATTATCTTTGGAAATTTGTACAAGAGACCAATTGAACAAGGAATGGGGAGAAATACTGCATTAAAACAGTAGGAACTGAGGCATTAAAATGTTACACAAAATCAGTTATTTAACCAATGTAATATTGAACAACTTAACAATGATTAAATCCTGTCATGTTTGATTATTAAACTATCAATCCCTGTAAATGCAATTTTATGTCAAAGGGGTTGTAGTAGATTTGCTTCATCAATACATAATTTAATTACCTTAAATTAAAAAGTGACTCTAAACTTGTTACAGAGCAGTTTCTAAAACCCAGATACAGTATTTGGCAGGTTATAGTCTTGTATACTATCTACTCGTCTAAAACCATTTAAGATTATTTATGGGCACAGTTGGAGATAATAAGAGCATTTTAATGTGATGCTCTGTATTTAGAGATGCTTGCGCTGCTGCAGTCCAGTACGAGTATTTACATGTACTACACAACACAATAAAATGTTTTTTGTTTAACTATTACAGGTTATTAATCAGATTATAAATACCTGCTCTGTGGTCTCTCCGCCACAGTTTTCATCTCGAAGATTGGTTCCTGAAGTCAACTCCTCCCAAGTAAACAAAAGTGAATCTGTCACTTCACCAAAGGGGTTAAAATCTATAAGCCACACCCGACCCTACAAGGAAAAACAATTACAAACCATCAGCTACATCAAGTTAAAGGGCCCTTGGCTGCTTTGGTAAAGCAACGCATACAACAGTTGTATATATGGACAGCAATTACTGTATTTAGGGCAAAGGAGTGTAATTTAAACTGTATTTTAATTACTTACCCTACTGTCTCTGTAGACGTCAAACACAACTGAAACAAAAAAAGGGGGGTTAAATCCTGTTATATAACCTATTTAAACAGAGTTGTAGGGTTTATTGAAGAAAGAACGGACATTTAGCTAATTTCTCAGGATCACCTTTAACAGCAGCTTAAAATCACCTGAAACAGTTTTCAATCAGTGTAAAGTTAGACTCAGTTTTTGTGAAAAGCTATAAAACTTTCAGGAATACTCAAATATATTTTTTATAAATGTATTTTCTGTACATACTTACAGTCTTCATCTAGGAACTTATACTGTATGTTCTCCTGGAAGAAATCCTGAATCGATCTACAGGTATCGTCTTCCTGTTTGGAAATGTGATCATAGTATTGCGTGTAGTCCCTCTGTGAGATACCTAAGAAGAGTTTGTTTGTTTTTTATATTTCAGGGGAAATACTTTTCCATTATCCTTTACAGATATTATTTCACACACATGTTAATACAGTAAATACTTTTATTGTGCTGCTTTACATGTGTAAAAAGAAAAAAAGACAAAATGTGCATTGCTTTGTACTGGGTTGTCCTTTTTCACTGACCAGATGGGTACTTTTTGCACTTTACTGATTTCAAATTAAACTACAATCTTGCTACGGAACACATGAAAAGAAATGGTCTTATCCTGGGTAAATTATGCATTTAAAAAATAAAAATGTAGCTGGAGACCTCAGCTTGGCCATCTGCAGAATATGAAGGATGGTAAAATCGGTCATAACCCGGAACAAGGTGTGCATAGATCCTCATTTTCCGTCTGTCTAAATGACAGCAACAGAACTAGCCCAATCCTAATTTTTCTTGTTAAGTATGGTTCTAGTTATCTGTAAAGCTTTACATTCTAAAATCTGATTTACAGTCAGGTTGGACACACAAACAAACATTAGGATGTGAATGGATGTCAAAGATTGTGAGTGATGAGCATTACTGTGAATGCTTTAGAAATTGATAAACTTTGAGTCTACAGTGCATTTGTAAGAACAAAATGAAAATTCACTACATACCTATAAGTTTGTTTTCCTTGACAAAGCACCTGAACTCTCCACCAGGGATTAACTCGCACCATTTTCTAAGAACAAGCTAACAAAATAAATAATTAAACTTTATATTATTCAATTTTTTTTTTTTTAGAAGTACTATATAACCCTCTATTATGTAAAAGGTGTTCTATTGTAATTTGAAACACTTTTAGAACTGAAAAAACAACAACATAAAAAACATATTTTCAATGATATGGGACAATATATTATATTTAAAAATAATTATTTACCTCATAGTTTATCTGTGGATCTGGGGAGTCGTCATTACAATGAATAAATCTGAAAAAAGTTACAAAACATATTTTACTCAAGAGTTAAGCTAATGATTTAAATCAAACAAAGCTGCAAGTAAAGGGTTGTTCTTTGTCCAGTCAAAGCCTTTACTGAGCCTTAGTAACTGCATAAATGCCCAAAATACAGAAATATGTAAATGTGCTATAATAATGTAGTATACATAAAAAGGCTGCAACATGTCCCTATTGTATCCCCCACTCTAAATCGCAAGACTCCTCAGTCTCTATCTAATGCACTGCTTTTCTGCTGCCACTGCAAACCTGCATTCAACCAAGCACAGAATCAATACAAGCAAAAAGCCAACAAGGATGACTAAGGTCATTCCCAATCCCAACTAAATCAAGAGATACAGAGCGACCTTTTCCACTAACGGACACATGAATTGAGTATTATATTATATTAAATATGGGGTTTTGGTCAATAAAAATATCTATATATGTTTTGTTAAATATATTTAAGCAATATATAATCTTAGCTTTCTAAGACTGGATGCCTTGGTTTGGATTCTGCTCAGGTCAGAAGTGGAATTATTTTACTGGACCCCAGTGAGCATTAGTCTACATCACAAAACAGCACAATTAAGAGAGGGCCAGGACTGAATACCAAGGGTATGGATGTGCTTTTGTTACATCTGTATGAACGTTTAAACCATATCTACACACACTCTTACATTACATTCTAATACTGTCAGCCCTGGTTAGTGTTTTCTAAGCAAATAAACCCTAAATAAGCAAATAACATTTTAACATTGCAAAGACTTACAAAATACATATACATCAAAGTATATATTGAAATGTTTATATTTATGGTTGTAATTAAAGTTGCTAGTGGAGATAACTATATAAATAGTGAATACATTTTCGGACAGCATGTTTTTAGAATAGTGCATTTCTTAAAGGTTCATTTAATAACAACAAAACATGAACCTATTACGTTTTTGTTTGTTTGTTTGTTTTTTTAGAAGTAACTTTGCCCAAAATTATATGGTTTAAAAAAAATAATAATTAAAAGAAATTAAAAAGGGATGAACATCACCCACGTCTACAGTGCTAATGCAAAATGGCTACAGGAAAGCGAAAGCGAGTTCTGCTTACAATTTAAAAAAAATTGGAAATACTTTCACTTCTGGAAAAGGTAATTACCAGCGACAAAACAGCACAATATTTTGGAATTGTAAAGAGCTCTGTGATTGATATTAAAAAGTCTGCCTCAGAGACTTAACAGGTTTTTGCGGTCTTTGATAGTAGGGGTGGATCTACCGCTCGAGACGAGGACTTGAGTATTACAATTTCCGAGTACTCTAATCAAACGCCACTCTCCTCTACATACTGTACTAGTGTACACAAACCTCCCAAACACTGCCACAAGCCATATTTTAAATGCCAAACTAACACACAAACAAGTCATCTATTAAGTCATTAATGCAATATTTGTGCAGTTAATTGCATATGGTCAAGTATTACTAAATAACGTAAAGTATTCAAATTCACGTAGCCATACAACTTGACATTAAATTGTAAAAAGAGATGCCTGGCCTGCCTGTTCGAAGTCTCAGAGGTCCTTTACTTTAGTGCAGTAGTTCCAACATACAAATAAAAACTGTACTAAACACAAACGCCCGTTCGGTCCAAAAGCTTACAGAACAATTTCAAGTGAAAAAAGCCTTCCGCCTGTGGGAAGATTGGGGAATGGAGTCCACGAGTCTGTGGTAATTGCAACTTTTGCTCCCTTTGAAAGTTTTGTATGAAAAGCTGTAGCACGACTTTCTTTAAGTTTTCCCAGCCTTGCTGTTATTGTTTTATGGGTCAGCACAGTATTGGGATAATCTTACATCGACTTCAAAACTGCTGCATTCACGATTCACGCACACTGTCCTCATAGGAGATAACGTGATCACGCCTTGTTCGGCCAAATCTATAGCAAATGTTGTTATGGGTATTTTCTTTTTATTGCCATCAGTAGCTCCAGCCACAATAATTCTGAATGTTTTCGTTTTTGTTTTTGTCAAACTACAATTTGTTTGGCATAATTATTTACATTCCACTGTTTTCTCATTCAGTTCCTCAAAATACTACCAAACCTGACTTCCATTTTAAATATAGAACAAAATCAGAAAAAAACTCTTGTTATTAACGTTATTACCCCGCAGTGGAATTGATACCATACCACGCCTACAACAGGCGTGAACACACATAGTGCACCAATGAAGCGCCAGATCGAGCGAGAAAAAAAACCGCCCCAGTGTTAATCTTTCTGTTGCATAGACTAGAAAATCTACTTGGAGTCAACTGCCAACCCCTTCCTTTTTATAATATCCACCCTTACTGTGGCACTAGAGCAGTCTGATACGCGACGGACCACTGATGATAAATTTATGATGATTTATGTCACCAGAAAATGTATGTATTTAGCTTAATAAGACTACTTACGGTTGAGTTAAGTCATGTGCAATGAAGTCTGAACTCTTAAAGAGGAGGAAAATGTCACTCAGGCTCTGGCACTGTAATGAACTGTTCATAGCAATCCAGTTTGCATCCTATTGGGTAAAATAAAAAATGACTCAAATGCTATAAAATGGATCATCAGACCATGTTAAGAATAAAATAAAACATTTAAAAAAAATATTCTGCTGACTGACAATGCCTTTTCCTTTATGTGTAACAATAAGACCTGTAAAAGACATGACCTCAAATATAATAGCGTTTTGAAAGGAACCCGATTTGGAACCACTAAAGCTATCGATCAATGAAGTAGCAAGACGTCACACAGCTTTTTTTATATTTTTTTTTAACCCACAGCATCCCTCACATCCACTCTTACCCTTGGAGAACTCCAGTTCAGTTTGGGAAAGACACTCCCATCCAAAGTGTTGATCGCCTCTTGTACTTTTGATGTAAACTCTGGAAATTCAGGGGCCTAAAGGGGAATATTGTAAGGTCAGTTACAGGTTAATTCACGATATGCAATGCTGTACATTATTATTCTGATATAATAAATTGACCAACAAATAAATAAATACAATTTAAGTTGAAAAAACTATACATTTACACGGATTTTCTAGTACTTACTGTAGCAGTTGCCGTAGTTTCGTCATCTGACCACTAGTATTAGGAAAAAAAAAAAAAAAAATGGATTTCTGGAAATGTTGTTTTTATCATACAATAAATATATGTCTAGAAATCAAGAAATTGTAATTAACTTAAGCTAAGCTTTTAAATTAATACCATATATCATATATTTTGGTGATGACTTTGGATTCCAATACTGAAGCTCTCTGGTGTCAGATGTCAATTATAATAGGGTCAAAATTACTATTTACTTTTTTTACTATTCAAAACAAAATTGATAAAATTAAAAAAAAAAGTATTAATTCTGAAATTAAATTAAAAAAAAAAGCATTTACCTGTATTTCTTCTTCCTCACCACTGTCGTTATTCTGAGAGTGACTTGGCGGCTCTTCTCTGGAACAAATTATATATATATAATGAAGTTTTGAAGCTTTGCAATAAACTTAAGTTACACATTTACTACACTGCACTGCACTGGACTGGACTGACTTTTGTTGTTCCACAAACTAGTTGCCAGGCAAACAGAAATGTTCCCTCACATTTAATATGGATTAATAGTGCCTAGTGCTTGTTAGCGATGCCAATATAAATAAAACACCTGAAGTCGCTAAAATAACATATGAAAAAAAGGAGCAAACTTACCTCCCAGAAACTACAAGTGTTCCGTCATCCAGCAAATAATCTATGACATTCTGTGGCAGTGGAAGAATTAAACTGTAAAAGATGGCACGTTATCATTAATTATACAGCTCGGTGACTCGCTCGCTGTTGTTATTTGTCTGCACGCAACTATTTGAATTGTACAATATTTAACCCACTGTTATGTATCTTGGAGACGTATTATATTAATTACAGAGTGATACTTCTGAGTGTGTAAATAATCAAGACTTCCAGCTTTATCTATGTCTGTCTGTCTGTCTGTCTGTCTGTCTCTCTCTCTCTCTCTCTCTCTCTCTCTCTCTCTCTCTCTCTCTCTCTCTCTCTCTCTCTCTCTCTCTCTCTCTCTCTCTCTATATATATATATATATATATATATATAATATTGTCACTCCACGCCCGCCCAGTGGTTTCTTCTCTAGTGAATGTTATATGAACAATAGTACATATTACCTTTTTATTGTGTGTTTTTTAAATGTCGGATACCAGACAGAAAACTGACAGTTTACAACCTGCTCTTTCTTCATGCTTCTTGCGACAGGAAAAAGAAATAGCTGTCCGATTGAAAAAACACTCCGCCAAAACCGAACGCATTCAGTATGTGTTCCGCCAAGATATTTTTTAACACTTAGTTCTTGAAGCTGCTCAAAATTAGATTGTTTTATTTGTATGCTAACCAATGTATAACTTTGTGTAAAACACAGTTATTACTGCATTATTTTAATTGATAGCTGGTACAGTACAAACTGAATAAAGAGCAGTGCTACGGAAGGATTTGCAAAGAACGCCATTTAAGATTTGATAAGTGATTGATGAAGCGACTGTGTGAACTCATCGCACCGAGTACTTGTTTTGTGCAGGTAAATAATGCAGCAGCTGGAGAATTTTTCTGTTTTGTTTGTAGAACATTTAAAATACACAAATAAACAAAGGTAATTGTTGACGTGCATGTGTGTGTGTATATATATATATATATATATATATATATATATATATATATATATAGATGTGGAGGTAAAAATTTTTCTTATATTATGCATGCGCATGGAAAACCTAATTTTTATTTACTTATTCTGAACATCTGAGCACTACTTCTGTTGATATATTTATGTTTGCTTGCAGAATTTGTGGAGATAGTTCTAGTTCCTCTAAATAAATTGCAGAAGAAAATTGATGGTAAGTTTGCTGTTATTTTACACATGTTGATCATAAACATCAGGGTTGCTTTTGTAATTTCAAGCATGTGGAATTCAGTGTTTCAAAAGTTCAACCAGCCCTTACATCTTTATTGAAGTAATACATTGTTTTGATTTTTTAAGAAATGGTGAAGAAAAAACAAGTAGTGCTGGATGCAAGAGTTTATATCTATGCCATGGGGAGGACACATGCAAAATCAAAACCAACTGAACTGCCTGTTCTGAAGTCCTGAATAAGTCGACATTCCTCTTTTACATATTTGTAATGGATCCAAATAAAGTTCTTAACACAATTCAAAGAAAACAAATACATACATCTTGCCACAATTCCAGAATTAAAACTATCTGTTAAGATTACGGTGCCATGTGTTTTCAACTTTTAAGTCATCATTAGAAACCTGGCTCATTGTTTTTCATCTTCTGTACTTTATATGGCACTTTTTAGGTTTTCACTATACCCAGCAATATATATATAAAGCAATCAAGCCTGTCGATAAGGGCTCTACCGTGTGGTAGATGACCACGGATGGAGTTATGGGCCCATAGGCGAGGGTGCTAATGCAAGTCAAGGTCATTCACCACATGGTAGAGCCCACATCGAGAGGACTCTATCTTTATTAGAAAACAATTTCTTTATTTTCTCTTTAAATAATTAAAAAAAAAAAAAAAAAACCTTTAAAACCTATGTTTACCTCAAACTTATGATATGTCGTTGGTGTAACTTTCCGCTGAGGAAAATAGTCCCTAACAAAATTAGAATAGAAAAACGACACACGTAAAGAATTTTATTACTAAAATTATTATTTGGATAACATTTATTTTTGGGGGGGTCTTACTCTTTCTTATTTTAATTTATCTGGACATGTACAATTGTTGAGTAGTCTGTGTAGTATTGCGCCGGACTCAAAACTTGTTGTTGGAGGCGGGGCGTCATTCAAGCTGGCAGGGAGTGGATTGGCTGGTGCGGAAAGAACTGAGACAGGGTTGGCAGTTTGACTGGATGGCTTTGAGTGAGGGTGTTGTTTCGATCCAGCCGATGGCAGAATTGTGGACCAATTGTGTCTTTCCTGTTGATTTGCTCTCCACTAGCTGCGAATTGAGCCTTCATTACGGTGTCCTGTCACAGACTTATGATTTTGCTTGTGCCAAGACCAGTGTCAGAAAGTATGTTTAAGTAGCTTTTTATGTTATCAAGCGCAGATTGATTTAAAATTTAATTCAGTTAAGCACTTCAAATGCAAAGTAGACGCCCACTAGATCTGGAAGATGATTGGCTGTTCGCAATCAATCATAAAACTGCAAATCATCATGTCACACAAACAAGCCAATCAGTGCCCAGTGTTAATTTGCAATTACCACGTGTGACCACCATGTGTGTAAATATCACGTTTGAAAAGGCAGTTTAAGAGAAAAGCCTAAGACTTTCTTTTTGTGAATGCAATGTTTTTACACTATAAACTTACTTTCCAATTGTATAGAAGTGGATTATCCCCCTGAATAATTACACCCCTTAACAGCAACATTTTTGCAAACAAAATTTAATATGTAACTGACTTAACACCATTTCTTTCCCATGTATTCTTCAGTCATAACTTCTGCACAAGTTATTAAACAGTTGTTTATTATTTACATTTGTTATAGTACATTACTGCTGTAGAACAAAGTACTATGAAATATCTGCACATAAAGTGCTCACAATCACTGTGAACAAAGTACTACTTGCCTTGTTTCAAATCTCATCACCTCCAAAGAACAATTACAATGGTTTTTTAACACAATTTTTTTTAAAAGGAAGTTTAAAGTTGATGCATAAATAGAAAATTTAAAAGAGGCATATCCTAAGTCACTACATGCGCAAGTGCTACCATAGCACTTACATATGGAAATAAGCATTATTTAGTCTATGTTCAGAAACCTTTTTGGCAGATTGCACTCAATTTCACTGCAATTCTGTAGTGTTTTAAACAGGTAAATGCATTGGTTCTTAGCATTACAGGCAACACTTGATACTGAAGAAGTTCATGTAAACATTTTAAGGCAGCTAGCACTAAATGCTGCCCACAGGCTGTGCTTAATATCCCATTACAAAATGGGGCACAGATAAGCAAAAACTACAACAATCTTTTAGAGAAAAACTGATGTAAAACATAAAAAAAAATCCCTTTTGCATTAAATAAGGAGGAGTTCCAAATTGGGCACTTAGAAAAATAAGCCCCCCACCCCTCCAACTTCAGCCTGTTCCTTGACAAAGATTTCAAAATATTGGTAGATGATGGTAACAGCAAGCAAAATCCCTGTGCCTGATCCAATGGCTCCCAAGAAGTCGGCCATAACTGAGAGGGCTCCAATGCACAGACCACCAAAAGCAGCTGCCGTAGGAATATACCTGAAGAAGAACATAATGTAAACCAAACAAAACTTAATCCTTACTAAAAGTACAGCAAGAAGTAGTGTATACAATTATCTTACCTATTGAGCTCATGGACCATGGACGTTTCTCTGTGGCCTCTCATTACCATCTGTTGTTCCTTCAGCTGTTTAGCAACCTATAGTTATAAATATAGTTTGTGTTACAGTCTGATGAAATCTTTAGTGTATACATACAAATACGGCAGGTTAATATAATGCAATATATTTTGTTAATATAACAAAGTTTGCAAGGCCAATGTCAAAAAACTTTTTTTTTTTTTTTTTTTTTTTTTTAAGAAAACTGGTAGCAGAGAAAACCCAACTGTACTATAATTTGTATTTTACATTACAACCATATCATAAAATCCAGTTTCCAAAAAATACATTCCATTTCACTTACATCCTTTGCAGACGAACCAGAAACATCAATCCATGTCTTGGAGAAGAAAGCGCATGATCCCAGCATGAAAATAATGTAAATTATAACATGAATGGGATCTTCAAATATGGCACCCATTGACTCTGGAGGAGAGAGGTAGTAACACAGACCCCCAACTGGATAGGCACGAGCAGGTCCACCTCCGCTTACATCCTGCAAATTCAACATGTTACAAAATTAGGCAAGCAGTTCACAAGCTATACAGTACAGTGGTCAACAAACACCCTGCGGTTTCAGATAATCAATAATTTGCTTTCTAAATGTACTTTTACAAGTTAAAAAAAAAAAAAAAAAAAAAACTTTTTTTTTTTTTTTTTTTAAACCACTTGTCCAAATAAATTTACTATGCTATCCTGTACACTGTTTTACTTGGGTACAACTACAAAATCATTAATGTTAAAACATTAAAAACACATGCAAATAGCTCTGCTTACCGCCCACTGCCCAAGCAGGCTGACCAGAAAGTTCCCACTAAATCGAACAGACAGCATCTGAGAGATGACATAAAGGTTGGAGACCAGGGCAGACTGAAGGATAATTGGAATGTTGGAGGTGTAGAAAAGCTTAATGGGGTAGCTGCTGTACTGTCCTCGGTAACGGGCAGACTTGATTGGAAGATCTACCCGGAATCCCTGAAAAATTCAATTCAAAACTTTAGTTATAAAACTTAAACGTGATTAATGCATTGACAAACAACTAAACAACCGTGTTATATTTCAACCCACCTGAAAATATATAACTACAGCAAAGACAAACACTGTAGCAATCAGGTTCAAGAAATTGGGCAGATTCTGGCGGTAAAAAGCCTCACGAAGAGCACGGACTTTGTCAGCTCTAGTAGCCAGCAGGTGGAAGAGGGCAATCACTGCACCCTCAAATTCCGTTCCTAGAAAGAAAAAGAAAAAAAAAACAGAATATATATGATGTTCACATGATTTCATTTGGCTCTTGTAGTTTGAGTACCCGTTATTCCATAGCTACTACTTTCTCACCTTAACTCGAAAGCTAGAGAGAGAGAGAGAGACACACACGCTTGTGGTTGTTATACATTTTCTGTTTTTTTTTTAGGTGCTTTGCTGTTGGAAAATTATATTCCTTTAAAAGGAATACATACCTCGTCCAGTGTTGATTGTGGTTGGGCTAAAAGCTTTCCAGACAATGGTTTCACAAATGTTTGTAGCAATGAACAGTGAAATTCCAGATCCCAAACCATATCCTTTCTGAAGCAATTCATCTAAGAGCAGCACAATCATGCCAGCAACAAACAGCTAAAAAACAAAAAAGCCTCATTAAAACTTGATCTAAACTGGGATTTAACTCAAGCAAGAAACCTCTGGTGCTATAAACCCACGACTCAGCCACTGCTTAGATGTATACTGCTTGTTTGAGTATTTATAATGTGAGACTACAAAAGTGTAGTAAATAATACAGCCAATAGGTCCAAAGCAAGGAACTGAAATTGTCAGTTTTGTGTTTTTTTTGGACCAATACTGGATATGGATATTCTTTTCTGCAACATAAACTACATTTATACAGGTTATATGACATCACTCACCTGAATAATGATTAGGAGACAGATGCCAGCTCCCATTTCTGCAGGATCTCCATACATTCCAGTCATAACATACACAATGGCCTGACCAATAGTTATAATCATACCAAACACTGGTGGGTAGAAAGAAAAGTTTGTTTTATTTTGTTTTTAAATAAAACAAAGAAAAACATATTAATATATCATGCAGAAATTGCAATGTTTCACTGTTACAGTCAGCGCCGCCTAATCGGGATACTGATAACTGGGATGTCAGGTTAAATTAGATACAACTCTGGGAGACGGTTCTTCCCAATGCTATGTATTACTAGTCAAATACAATTAAGCATGCAAATAAACATGCATTACAGCAGCTTTTATTGTATTAAGCTTGTGTGGTTCCTCATTCAACTATTTAATACTTACATTTCTGTGCTCCATTAAATAGAGCCCTGTCTTTTGGTGTATCTCCAACCTCAATGATTTTAGCACCAGCTAGGAGCTGCATGATCAGGCCTGATGTTACAATTGGAGAGATACCAAGTTCCATCAGGGTACCTGCAAACATATGTAAAACTGATGTCATTCCATCTCCTACAGCCAGGTACAGTTTCAAACAGGTATATTTTCAATAAGAAAGTTAAAATAGAGGTTATTACAAAAACACAGGATGCAAATCATTCCACTTGCAAACTACAGTGTTTATTCATATTGTAAATAAACTTAGCATTAGAACAAGAAAATAATACCCCTGTTGGAGGCCAGGATGACTCTCATCCAGTAGAAAGGATCTGCCGAATCTGATGACATAATTCCAAATAATGGAATCTGCAAAATAAATAAAAGCCATCTAATATTTTACTTTTACTGTATGAAATTATTAAAACAAAAACACCCCATTCTACAGCTTTATAAAGCCATCACATTTTCTGTCCAACAGTGGTCAAAATATGAGATTTAAATTACTAGCATCTTGCGTTAGTAGGTAGTTCATCAGAAACTATGGATTTACATCACCATGCTTCACAAATACAATCTGATAGTAAAACAGTCTGCAGCACTATTTTCAAGACAATTCATCCATTAATCATCCGCCAAATTCTAAAACACCTGTAACTACAGGATTTTAAAAATGTATATTAAGTATATAAGAACATAAGAAAGTTTACAAACGAGAGGAGGCCATTCGGCCAATCTTGCTCGTTTGGTTGTTAGTAGCTTATTGATCCCAGAATCTCATCAAGCAACTTCTTGAAGGATCCCAGGGTGTCAGCTTCAACAACATTACTGGGGAGTTGATTCCAGACCCTCACAATTCTCTGTGTAAAAAAGTGCCTCCTATTTTCTGTTCTGAATGCCCCTTTGTCTAATCTCCATTTGTGACCCCTGGTCCTTGTTTCTTTTTTCAGGCTGAAAAAGTCCCTTGGGTCGACACTGTCAATACCTTTTAGAATTTTGAATGCTTGAATTAGGTCGCCACGTAGTCTTCTTTGTTCAAGACTGAACAGATTCAATTCTTTTAGCCTGTCTGCATATGACATGCCTTTTAAGCCCGGAATAATTCTGGTCGCTCTTCTTTGCACTCTTTCGAGAGCAGAAATATCTTTTTTATAGCGAGGTGACCAGAACTGCACACAATATTCAAGATGAGGTCTTATTAGTGCATTATACAGTTTTAACATTACTTCCCTTGATTTAAATTCATCACTTTTCACAATGTATCCGAGCATCTTGTTAGCCTTTTTTATAGCTTCCCCACATTGTCTAGATGAAGACATTTCTGAGTCAACAAAAACTCCTAGGTCTTTTTCATAGATTCCTTCTCCAATTTCAGTATCTCCCATATGATATTTATAATGTACGTTTTTATTTCCTGCGTGCAGTACCTTACACTTTTCTCTATTAAATGTCATTTGCCATGTGTCTGCCCAGTTCTGAATCTTGTCTAGATCATTTTGAATGACCTTTGCTGCTGCAACAGTGTTTGCCAATATGTACATTACCTGGCAGCATACTAAGAATATAAAAAGCGTTATAGCCGTCCATAGCACCTTCTCCCTAAACTGGATCTGGAAAACAAAATATTTGATTAGATTAAAAAAAAAACACACAACACACACACTATAACTACAGAGCACCAATCATATTAATACTACAATGGAAACTTGAGCTTTCACATCTTAAATAAAATCGCCCGGCTTTTATTTCCCCCAAGCTATTAGGTAAGGAATGGGCATGCTTTTGATCCTTAACACAAAAAAAGAGTTCACAGATTAATTAGACCCTAATTACACAGTACACATGAGCAAAGTTTACTTAATGCAGTACTAACAATTGTTTAAAAGAAATTTTCCATTGTGCTGATGATCTGTTGGCTCTTCACATTTTCTTCCTTTCATGGACAGCTTTATTTTCATCTTTACCCAAATGTCCACAATTTAGGTTAAAACAAATGAGAGAATATATTCTTACCTTTCTTTCGGGCTTCTGTATTTCAGGTAGAACAACGCAGAAGGGCTTTATAACTTCTAAAAACTTAACTAGTAAAAGGAAAAAATACATTTTATATAGAAGATCAAAGTGATATTCTTACATATAACGTTTAGTTCAACCCATAAATTTATTCCTTGTAGTATCACAATGCCAGCATATATATTATATATATATATATATATATATATATATATATATATTATATATATATATATACACACACACACACTGTTGAAGGCGAACTTAAAGTAATTCTACTTTAATTATCTGGTGTGATGTGACAAAAGAATAATCACAGCAAAATACCACCAGCATCATATACTGACTGCATATAAATGTAACATTAATTATTAGAATGAAATTGCGATTTTCAGTCAAATATACTGAATACATAGTATAGTTTAAACACAAATTGGGGATTTGCCTAGCACTCCCATTGTAGTAAAACAACGTTTGCTTTACATACAATCTGAAAAGACAAAAGAAAAAAAAATAACACTCAAACATTCAGTTTGATGCAACGCAACGGTCGGCTGAAAAAGTTTGAGATAAGGTGGATGGAATATAAGAAAATAAACATAACTTTTAAGCCAAACTCAAAGTACTGTAACACACAACTGTGTAATTTTATTAAATTCGGTTCAATTCCATGAAACTTTGTTTCCAACATTTTTTGTGCTTTTTAATTATTATTTACTTTTACTTCTTCGAACCCACATACTTGCTGTATAAAAAACAGAAAGTAGAAAAATGGCTTAAAGGTGAATCGGGTTAGTTCAACTCTCGCAGCAGTTTTTAATTTTAGTAACTGAGTGGTTAGCAGCACTGTGATTGAGTTTTACAGAAACCAAATCACGCTACACTACTGTACTGTACCAACACCTGTTTTACGAAAACGACATTATGGTTCATACGTATACCAAAAATCATATACTTACTTCCCATGTTTGAAAGTACAATTTAAAAGTGCTTGATGAATTAACATTTAGAATGTAAAATATAAGTATGCCCCACTCTGCTGTTCTGCCGATTCTCTTCCCTTCTCTCTGCTGGGGGATGCCAAAAGGAAAGGACACGTCACGTGATGCTTCCAAACAAAATGGCTGTGTAGCCTAAGGATTAGTCTTGGAAAGGTCAACCCACCTAGTAACACGTCAGTGCAAATTGTTAGTATGTATAATTCCCATCTCAACATACACAATACTCTTTATTAATTCAGTCAAATAAGACATAACCTTTTTTTATATAAAATTTGCACTAGGTCAAAAATATTTCCAGGCAATAAAAGACAGCTTGTTAAAATACATATGTACTATTACACGATAAAACTAATATTATTACTATCGTATATTTATATTCTAAACAAATTAAAACCACTTTTTGTTCTCTAAAAAATAGTAGGATCTAACACTGAAACGATTACCAATCTCAGTTTAACAGTAGGCTAGGTTCCTGTGTGACGGCAGCAAATTGCGCAGGACCCTTGCTAGCTCCCTCGCTCTTATTTGGAAGAAGTGGTCGCGGCGAATTTGAAATAATTTACTGTGGTTTTAAATAAAATGTCATATCTGGCTTATGCATATTGTAGTCACATTAATTGTTAAGATGTAGTAACTGTAGTAACTGTATAAAGTTCGTGAAAAAGATTACTATCCCTCGTCTAGTATCTTCAGTGTGAATTGCTAAATGCTTACAGATTGTTTAAACCAATGACTTCGTATTTAACACGCAGGATCGTTTGAAACGTTCCACGCCACTGGTTTAACTGGGGGTTAACCTGATGCTGAAAACGAGTGGGAAAGACTGCTGTTGGCTCAATTTCAGTTGGGACCAATTTATCATAAGCCCACTTCACCTTAGTTGAGCGAGGTACCAGCAGAGGCTTAATTTAGACCTATGTACAGTTTACCTAGGATCATGTCTCCTGAGATCCCTCCCGTCCGTTTCATGTAAAACCTTGGCCCTTATTCAATTCCATATGTAGACTTTGTTCCATCCAGGTTCTTAAAGTTAGTTAATACATTTTCAGAAATGTACTGTCACTACATACATAACTGGTTATATATATATATATATATATATATATATATATATATATGTGTGTGTGTGTGTGTGTGTGTGTGTGTGTGTGTACACTGTAAAGTAAAGCAACAATGGAACACATTAAAATATGTCTTTATTTTTCACAAAGCTCTGCATCACAGAACTCAATGCAATTTGGATAAGCGGCATTTACTTTTTTCACAGAATATTTGGTTTGCAATTCAGTTTAAAACAGTCTTTACATTCACAAATTATAATGTAACAACTTTATTACAGTGTATACACAAATGAAATGATAAATAACACACACATAGACCACAGATAAAGCCACTCTAAGTGTTGTTGTTGGTATATATATATATATATATATATATAGCATATATATGTCAACAGATCTTTCCATTCTTTTGTTTCCGTAATAAATCCTGAAGCAATTTGTTAAATTCTAAATTGAAAACCAATTAAACTAACTTCCACTATCTTTCTGAATAATACATACTGTATATAGTATCAATAACTTCTATTCACACCTTTTATAAATCTGTGGCCTATAAATAGCTATTACTTGAAGGGACAATGTATTACATGTATTTTATTTCTGTTCCAATTAAGTGCATGTTGGTGGTAAAGTTCCGAATACATTACTCCTTATTGTTCAAGGGAAGATTGATGTTACTAATCCTTTCAAATACATTCTATAGGCTCTGAAAGCAGTACGTTTATGTAAGAACCAAAATGTTCAGAGACTTTTCTAGCACTGTTGTGTTAATGTGACTAAGGGCTCTATTCAATAAAACCTTTAGTTGCTAACAAGTGAATGTGAACATCTATACAATTATCCGAATGTGGGATTAGATTTGAGCAAGATTTGCAATGTGTATACAGTTGTATTTATTAACTCCATAGAGTATGTGTTTGTTTTATTGTTGTTAAAAATGAACTATTAGACTCAGGGCCTCTTTGGGAGAAAGGCAGTCAACAGTACATTATTATGGGTCTATTGTAAATAGAACTGCACTATGGGTAAAATTGAGACATTATCCATATTGGGTTGATTTGAGCAAAGAGTTTTAGTATTGAAACAGTTGTTTCTTTTTGCTTTTGGGAAATGCCTAGGACGTTTTTGGTGCAGATATAAGTACTACAATGGTATCACCTTTAGTTTGGATTTAATCCAATCCCTAGCAGATTTCTAGGATGCAATGTATCTCAAAAGATCAAATTTCAGTTTTTATTTTTATTTCCCCCAATAGCTTCCAATTAAAAAAAAAAAAAAAAACCTTCCAAATCCAACTTTAACAGCAGATGTTCCATAACAAAACAGACTGCGTTTGAATTTATCCAACCTTGAGGTTTATGCTATGATTTATCTTCTCTAGCAGGCACAGTACGGACAGCTTTAGGGGTTCCCAATATATCTTTAAGAAAATGTTTGAGACAGTAAAGCTTGCTGCTGCTGCTGGTGGACCATTCCAATCCCAACGGCAGGTGCTGGCAGAGGAGGCCGGCTGACAGGCCGAAGCTGTAGGGAAGAAACAGAACCACACAAGGGACAAGGATTGTGGGGTCTATTATTGAACATTTAATTTAAATTACCAAGATCTTGAATGCAAATTAACAAAAATGGCAAAATTAACAAATGGCAAAAACTTTTGTAGGTGTACATTATATATATATATATATATATATATATAGATATATATATCTTATATATATAGAACAGTAAAATATCTTTTTTTAAAGTAAAATATATGTACACATTGTTTCTGGTGATAGGATTTAATTATCTACTTACCTTACATGACAACTGTTTTTCAAACCTTGGGGCTACAAAAGACCATGGTCCCATGTTCTGAGGTTCTTCCTGACTCCAAATAAAATCTATAATGCAGTTCAAAGTGTGATCAGCAGTGAGAGAATTCATTTTTTCTGGACAACACTGGTAATGTAACTTAAGTAAGAAAAGCAAAGGATACAGCTGTGTACCAAATATTAAGACAATAAGTAAAAGTCTACTGTTTCTATGTAGCTTTAACACTAGAACAGTCATGGCAGTCATTCTGATGGTTTGAGGTTTTCAAATTGAAATTACTCTGCGTGTCTTACAGTTATGCGGCTGTCCATTTATAACTTTTCCTAAATATACGTATAACATACTCTGACGGTGTTTGAAAGGCAGGATTACAAAAATAAGGAATTTATAATCCCACCCACCTAGAACCGCCAAAGCAGTAATTGACCTCCTTTTATTTTTCCTCCTTTTTATTTTGAATATAAACTACAGTATTTTTTATATATATATCAAACATTTCGATCAGAAAACTGCAAAGCAGCAGGCTGCTGCAGCTCAACCTTCAGTGTCACACAGAGTAACACATGCAAGAGAGAACATGTTACTTTCGTTTTAAATTAAACAATTGTTTAGTTTTTACAGTTTTGTATGTACATATTTACTTATACATATACCTGTTTACACACTAGTTTTTTTTTAAATGTTTATTTTATTATAGTTTTTCATTTTTTGAAGTAGTGCTTTACAAGTGTTAAGTTACCGTGGTGGTTCTAGTGTTAACGTAAAAAATCATGACCTTAATATGGCTGCCCTTTAGGTCACAGGTCAATTTTATGGTCAGCACCCGACTAAGCATGGCTTTTATAACCCATCAAATATGAAGTCACTAACTCAAACAGTTTGACAATGTGACGGTGGCAGCTTTGGATAAAACAAAAAAAAAATGGCAGGAAAGGTTCTAGATTTTTTTTGTACGACACCCACAATCAAACTTGAATTAAGGAATCATAGAACATGTGTGTACAGAATTGGTTTCAAACCTGACCTTTTGCATTATTGTACTGGTTCAGCTCTTGCTGCAGCGCCTCCAAAGGGAATGGGCAAAGCTCCTCCACTCGGATCAGGGCAGTGTTTTTCTGAGCCTCTCCAGACGCCTCTCTCTGTTTAAGCAGGGCATAGTAGTGCTTGCCGGAGCACAATACCACTCTACTCACACTATAACAAAGACAAATACGTGATGTGCAAAACAAAGGACTGTTTAAAAAATAAAAAAATGTTGCAAGTGTTCAAGAATAGCTTAAGTCACAAGCTACTGTCAATTAAAAACTGCAATCACATGTTTAAAGATCCAAGAGGAAGTTATCAAATTATTATTTTGACTAGACAGCTTGAAATTAAACTTAAAAATCAACTATGACCCCTTACTTTTTGGGATCCACAGATGGGTCACCAAGAACTGGTCTGAAAGTTGTCCCTGGAGCCAACTCTGAAAAGCTTGACACAGCACCCTGGAACAAGCAGGAAACAGAAATAAGGTTGTTCTTTGAAACTTCTAAAAAAAAAAAATTATTATATATTCTATATTATATATATATATATATATAGTATATATATATATATATATATATATATATATATATAGCGCCAGGCTATTTATAGTTTAAAAACTGCTAATTAAAATGATCCACGAGTGGGAATGTTACCTTTTATTTTTTATAAAAAAATATAGCATTGATTACATGGTGTTAATTCATGGAAAGTTAAATTTTTTCTTCATTATACAGTATGTGCATTATAGAGCAGGAGTAATTATATTTTGCATTTTAGTTAGATGTATGTGTCCCGCGGCGCTCCCCACCCTCTCCCCTGTTTATAATGCTCTTCGTTATAACGCCCATATTGTAGCGCTGTTTATTTGCAAGACATGAATAAACAAACAAACAAACAAAAGCCTAACTTCTGAACGGAGCGGCAACTAAACTTTTTTTCCTTTCAAATCCCTCACTATAAGCTGGACGGCTTACCGGTGACATAAACTCTGTTACACAAACAAGTTTACACAGCTGACTCAAGGTTCACACAGTACCTTTTTCTTTTTGCCAAACAGGTCTCCCCAGCACATGTAGCTTCCTCGGCCCGGCACACAGCCCTGTCTGCAGGGTTTCAAACCCTTTTATGCAGGGTCCTCATTAATTCAATTGGAACCAGCTGTTCTTCTCTGGCTCCTGCCCCTAAACACACACACACACACACACACACACACACACACACACACACACACACACACACACACAGCTCTGGAAAAAATTTAGAGACCACTGCAAATTTTTCTTAAATCAGCATCTCTACATGTATGGCAGCCATTCCATTCCAGTGTCTGTTGAATTCCAACACAGGCGCACCTCATTCTACTGAATGAGGTACTAATTACACCATGTAACAATTTTTTTTTTTTTTTTTGTTCCTAGGTAGTAAGTGTTATTCCCTAATTGCTTATGCCTCAAAAAATGTCTATTATTCCCCACAAACTTTGCTTTTGTGACCAGGACAGTGATATTTCAAAATATCACTATTTCCAATGGGAAAACGGGCAAATGTGTGTCTTTTCGTTCACATAAAGTCAGAAAAAAACAACATATGAATCCAAATTAACATGTATTTATACTAAAGTAATACAAAAATGACTACAAAAGATTTAGAAGTGAGTAGTTTTTCGAGATTTACGATTACACTGTAAATACAGTATAATCGTAAATCTCGAAAAACTGAACCAAATCTTATTTAATGAGGAAAAGTATAAAAACCACTCCTGTGGTCATCACTATCCTGTTGCAATAGGGCCAGCTGGATGGCAAAACAGTGCTAGTAGTACCTCAAAAGTAATTGGAATCAAAAAATAACTATTGACTATGCCCAAAGAGTTGAAAAGGAAAATTTTGAGTGAAGAAAAGAAGGGTTCAATTCTGGCTTTACTGGCAGAGGGATACAGTGAGCGTCGGGTTGCTTCCATCCTTAATTTCAAAGACGGCGGTTCATAAGAACAAGGTCAAGCAGCACACATTGGGGACAACAAAGCTACAGACCGGCAGAGGGTGAAAACGACTCTCCACTGACTGGGATGACCGCCAACTCATTCGAATGTCACTCAGCAACAGTAGAATGACATCAAGTGACCTACAAAAAGAATGGCAAACGGCAGCTGGGGTGAAGTGCACGGCGAGGACGGTTCGAAACAGGCTCCTAGGGGCAGGGCTGAAGTCGTGCAAAGCTAGAAAAAAGCCCTTCATCAATGAGAAGCAAAGAAGAGCCAGGCTGAGGTTTGCAAAAGACCATAAGGATTGGACCATAGAGGATTGGAGTAAGGTTATCTCTGATGAATCCAATTTTCAGCTTTGCCAAACACCTGGTCGTCTAATGGTTAGACGGAGACCTGGAGAGGCCTACAAGCCACAGTGTCTCACACCCACCGTGAAATGTGGTGGAGGATCGGTGATGATCTGAGGGTGCTTCAGCAAGGCTGGAATCGGGCAGATTTGTCTTTGTGTTGGACGCATGAATCAAGCCAAGTACAAGGTTGTCCTGGAAGAAAACTTGCTTCTTTCTGCTCTGACAATGTTCCCCAACTCTGAGGATTGGTTTTTCCAGCAGGACAATTTTTGCGCCAGGAGTGGCATAAAGTCACCCAACATCAATGTGAAAGACTGGTGGAGAGCATGCCAAGAGGCATGAAAGCTGTACTTGAAAATCAGGGTTATTCCACCAAATATTGATTTCTGAACTCTTCCTAAGTTAAAACATGAGTATTGTGTTGTTTAAAAATGAATCTGAACTTATTTTCTTTGCATTATTTGAGGTCTGACAGCACTGCATCTTTTTTGTTATTTTGACCAGTTGTCATTTTCTGCAAATAAATGCTCTAAATGACAATATTTTTATTTGGAATTTGGGAGAAATGTTGTCAGTAGTTTATAGAATAAAACAAAAATGTTTTCATTTTACCCAAACACATACCTATAAATAGTAAAACCAGAGAAACTGATAATTTTGCAGTGGTCTCTTAATTTTTTCCAGAGCTGTATATATAACCTCAATGAAAAGTCTGTTGCACTGTACTGAACAGCGACCAAACAGTTCAGAGTAAATTGAGTTATAAATGAAGAAGTTTTAAACTCTCACCGGAAAGCGGAGGAGCATTTTGGGAGAAGCAACAATCAGGGGTTTGCGAAAGTTCCGGATCATCTGTCTACGCAACAGGTGAAAATACTGCGCAGGAGTGGAGGGATTTACCACTGACATATTGACATTGTCTCCATCCACACCCTCCTCTTTACTGTCACATAACTAAAGGAAAAGGGGAAAAAATGGTTTACATACTTAGTACATTCTTGGTTCCCTGCTATGTTTGACATTCAGATTGTACAGGGTGTTATCTAAACAGCCAAAGTCCAACAATAATGCTATATTATATTATAAATGATATGCCTCCTCTCTAATAATATTCATCATAGAATAATATTCATCATAGAATATTACAAGATTTTTCACAAAGTATAACATGGCTTGGTTGGTTGTTCAAAAACAGACACATTCAAGGAACTTACCTGCAGGAACCGCTCAATACGACAGGAGGAATGTTCTGGGCCTGCACCATCGTATCCGTGTGGTAGCAGGATAACTAGGCCACTCTGAAGCAGCCACTTAGCTTCACCTGCAAACACAAACCACTATATTGGTTAGAAACTAGCATGGGCCATAATTTTTAGATTTTCGCCTGGTTTCACAGACCCTGATTAACATTAGTTCTGGGGATCTGTGAAACCAGCCTTTACATTCTTAAACCTCATTTAACTCGAGCAAGTCTAAAGGGGTAGGCTGGCAAGGAGGCACTTTTTTTTTTCTCTCAAAATATTGCAAAGATAATAAATCTTAAGATAACATTCAAACTACTGGAATAAAAGGGGAGGACTTATAACTTACAAACAAACAGTATAAAACAAGGAAGATGCTCTTTTGGCATATAGCAGAAGAAAATCATTACATATGGAATATATAGGGTGCTGTATGACACAAGCTCATAAATACTGACTAGCGTATATATATATATCTATATATATTATATATATATCTATAGTATATATATAATATATATAAATTTTTTTTTTTTTTTTTTACTATATTTTCATAATATGTAGTCAAAAAGGTATACTTAAATAGTATTGGTAATTTTACTGCAACACCATTTTCATTGCCAATGTCATTTTCACAAACTATTTGATACAAGCCATCTGACACAAACTATCTGATGCAAATATATTTCAAATGGCTGTATCACATGAATATCAGGGTGGATTTTTTAATTTTTCTTACCTCCTGAGATAAAGGTGTCAAATATAATTTGAGCTCCATTAAAAAAATCTCCAAACTGGGCTTCCCAGATTGGTAACAGCATTGGGCTCTCAATGCTCATTCCATATTCAAAACCAAGGACAGCCTCTTCAGACAAAGGACTGTTGCATACCTAATTACACAAGAATGTGGTTTACTTACAGAAATGATAAAAAAAAATAATACTAGGGGTTTTAATCTTGAAATATTCTATTGATCAATGAATCATCCGTTCTATTGATTGATGTATCACACCTTTCCTAGTGATGTGAAATTGTACTGAAAGACAATCACAAGTAATCACTTTTAGTGATGTAATCTGACATTTTCTTTTAAGCTGCACTGCTCATTCGCCAAGTGCCATGTCTAAAAGAAACAGACTAAAAACACATCAATAGCATTTATATTACTATAAATGACCAGTTGCACTACAACACAGAATACAGTATTTAATCCTGCAAGTTTCACTAACAAAGGTAACTTACTGCGTGCTGTTTTATTTAGATTAGCGGAAGAAAAACTACACTATAGCTGTTCATTTTTTGATACTGTCTGAAAGAAATATGCTGAATAAAAAGAAAAATCAGCTTACTTGCGACTACGATATGATAAACTTGTAGTACTGCCGTGAAAGGAAAGCAACAGTGAGCAAATGCTGCAAGTTCATTTTTTGACTTTTTTTTTTTATTCTGAGATATTGTGAAATAGTGTGTATACCTTCCAGTTGCCCTTTTGCCAAGGTCTTAGAAATGCCCTCTGCTATTTTTCAAGATTTCTTTTTCATGCACTTTTTTTTTTTTTTTTTGAGCCAGCACTTAGGTAGATCATGTTAATCAATCAATTATTTTTAAAACCCTTAAATAAAAATCTCTACCAAAATAAACTGAGAAAGTATATATTGTTACTAGTACATTTCCTCCAAATACCACAATGTTGCAAAGATCTTCATGTTACCTCCAAGAAACCCTTTTGTTCAGGCACTATGTCATTGAGAGGGATGTACATATCATTGGTTTCCTGACAGACTACCATTGCATGACGCTGGCTGAAAGTACCACGTCCAACATCCTGTCCACAGATACGTATATGAAACCCTTTAGAGGAGAAAAAAAACAAGTTGTAGCTGCTAAAATAAAAATAATGTGTGACCATTTTGCTTAATTACCACCAGTGTGCAATTAAAATACAGTTGATGGCTATTTATTCTGGCAAAAGGTTATTTTCTTCTGTAGGTTTCAAGAGAAATTATATTTAAAATTGACAGGAATGGCTCAAGTAAAAAAGGCTTTGGTAGTGTACTGTAGGGTTGGGGCGGTTTACGATCGGTAATATCGTATTGAACAGGAATCACAATTTTTTTTTTTTTTTAAATCGCATTATAAAATGTATGCTAAAATGTATTTGTTTAATTATTCAACATGTAATTCCATGTATTCTATCTGTTCTAGTAATATTTAATTAGTATGTCTTGTAGTGTTTTGGAGCGGCCGCCACTTCCGCCCTAAAGATGGCTGTGAGGCTTTTGCATGATTCCGTTGAGAAAAGGCGGCGAGTGAAAGCAGCAGTGAGCACTCTCTTTTAAAACAGCTTAACAAAAAAGAAAAATGCTCAGTATCTATTTCAGTATTCTTGAAGAAAATGGAGGTACTGTATGTGCAAAATATGCTTCACTAAGGTTATCATACTAACAGAAAACAACTGTGGACTATTTTAGAAAATAGCAGGTAGGCTTTGTGTTTTTCTTGTAGCCACGCCTACACTAAACTACTCTATGTAAATGTATTGTTTCATTATTGTATGCAGTATATGTAAGGTACTGTATGGTATTGTAGCTTGTTAATGCAGAACTATTTTGTTGTTTTGTATACTATTAAGTAGTTGAGTAAAAAGTGTGCTAAATTCCCTTAGTTTCAACTTAAAATAATATTTTATTCATTCCAAATTCTACAGTAATGTGTTCACAGAAGGCTTTACTGATTTTGTGTGTTAACGTTATTATTTAGAGTAGCCAATAGGATAGAGTTAAAAAAAAATTCACTGGATATTCATTTGATTTACTTTTTGTATACTGTACAGTATACATTCTTAATGTAACGTGTACAAAGAATACAACACAGAAATTGTATTTTAGCAAAACGAAGCAGCAAAAAGGGAAATACATTTAAAATAAATGAAGCAACATAAATGTGAATGCGTTATTATTATTTTTTTAACCAGACACTTAATTATCCCAGGCAAACTGTACTCGGTTTAACGAGGGATTTTAAATTAGTCTTTCGATGGGCATGTAACAAAATGTAATCCTCCGTGTTACAATCATACCTTGACAGAGAAGGGAACCAAATGCCATTGCTTCAACAGTAGACCAATCTAATTTTGTTCCCTCTTCCAGTTTCTGCAGTCTGGCCTGAAAAAAAGTTTAAGGTGAATATTGATATGAAAGTTTACTTTTTACAGTACTTGCTGTTTCAACATTAAAATCATTGCATATATCTTGCATCCAAACACCCCAGTTTTCTTTACTATGCATAACAAACTTTGCAGTAAACTGCAGTTTTTTCCTGTGATATAAATTCCTGTTCCCCTAAAGAGACTGTGTTTTTCAGTACACAACACGTTCTGTCCAGACCAGTGACGTGCGCAATGTGACGTACTGCTCTATCACTATTGTAGAATCATTTGTTTAGTTTTATTTTAAATAGCACTTTGATATAGTCATTACTTTCATACATTTTGTGCAATTTTAAGGTCATTATTATTTTATTAGATTGTAGCATAAATGCAAAAAAAAAAAAAAAAAGTGATTCAATTTATATGTAAACTACATTGTGGCATATGCTTTTATGTATTCTAGTGACCTTTACAGTGACTTTCAGGTCTGATTCGTTAAGGCTTCACCTGCTTATGCGTCCTGTGAAGATGACTGTGGAGGTGGATATCCTCAGGGATGAATACAGACTTGGCTCCCACGAACTGCAGCAGGTCAGTGGAGAGCCCCGTGTCCCAGGTCGTGATCTTAGCCTGAGGCTCCACCAGCTCCTTCCAATGGCCCTGCAGGTTGGTGGGAGGTGGGCTGTACAGTGTCATGTTGGTCAAGTGCTCGTTCATTTTGGTGTAGTACGACGTCTTTATCTCTGAAATTTCCTGCTCGGTCAGGAGTCCTTCTGCTACCAAGCTGTCTGCATATGAGTCAGGAATACTCTTCCGGGATCTGCAGTGTAAACATAACAAAATAAATAGGAAGGAATCCACGATCCTTGCCACATAATAGAACAGATTGCAATTGCCACTAATGACAATGATACAACATCTGTGGTCTACCTGCACGCAGCATTTTGTTTCATAAAAAAGCTACTCAGGATATTGATAGCCCCTCTAAAGATGTTTACAGGCTTTCTTATTTAGATGAGAGGGGAGTGAAAAAAAATACACTGAAAAATGATTTTAACCAAGTTAAATTACAGTACCATTCCTCCCCCACTGTCCAACAGTTACGGTAGATTAGCTTGCGACTTCAAGTAAGGTTTTAATAACATGCCCTATTTAATAAAATAGCTAACATTTTACATTTCAGATTATTCCCTTCCAGGCAGATTGAAAGGCGGCATACCTGATTATTTTGTACATGGCAGGATTGGTAAAGAAAGGCTCATCCAGCTCATTATGACCCCACTGTCTGTAACACAGCAGATCGACAATCACATCCTTACGGAATCTCTGCTGATATGCCATGGCCAATCGGGTAGCTCGAAGCACTTCCTCTGCATCATCTCCATTAACGTGCATCACAGCACAGCCAACCATCTTACCTGTTCAACATGAACAGAAGTAACTGTATTGTTTAATGGAACTGATATATGAAATTGACTGCATTTTAAAGAAGCAGTGTACTGATCTTGGACATACCAATATCACTGCAGTACAATGAGGATCTTCCTCTCTCAGCTGGAGTGGTATAACCCACTTGGTTATTTACAATCAGATGGATGCTTCCACCTACTCTAAAGTGGGGGAGGTTTGAAATAGTGAATGTCTCAGGAACAATTCCTTGGCCAGAGAATGCGGCATCTCCATGGATCTGTAATTAAATACAAAAGAAGATATTATGGTATGTGCAGTGCTGTTTATTCTTGTATTATTATTGTAGTTATTAATTTATCCCCAGGGACAATGCTCCTCATAAACTCTTAATAATACATTAACAATGTTTGCATTTACAAAGTGCCTGTCATGCAAGCACTGTACTGTACCTTCAAGCACACACCTTATACACAAAACGAACATTCGAGTCATCTCTAAAACGATCACTTCTGAAATTATATAGGTAATACTTACAGTACTAAAATTTGAAAAAAAAAATCCATTTAGTTTTTTTGTAGCAATTGTGGACACAAGGAAAACTTCCAAGGCACCACAGAGCCATGAAATTTGTAGTACACTTACCTGCAGGCAGAGGACTTTGTCTCCTGGCTGAGCTGAGCTGTTAGGGGAATAGTCCCCGTCTTGCTTGTATTGCTGCCTTCCTCGAGTTTTTCCCACAGTGACTGGGTTAATGGCCTCCAGGTGAGAAGGGTTAGGCAGCATGGTCACGTGGAGAGGGTGCCCAGAGCCAAAATCCAGATCCACAGAGGAGGTCAGATGCGACAGCACGTCTCCAATGGCTGGGGAGTTTTCAGGAAACTCACTCAGCCCTTTGATCTTACGAAACATCAGCTTTAGGAAGAAAATCACAGTTCAATTTATTCATGAAAGCCACCCAAGTGATATTATAGTTGTTAAAACAGAACAAAAATGGTAATACATAAATGTTTCCCATACAGAAATAGTGTACTTTGCAATCCTCAAAATAGTCACCTCGGGTGGGAACTGAAGGAGGCCCGTTAGGAGGTTTAGTCTTCCTCTGTGAGGCATGCCTGTGATGACATCAGTCACTCCACTGTAAGCAGCGAGACGAAAGAGCTCATAAAAGAATCCCATCATGCTCTCTGCCCCTTCTCCACCATACCGCTTCACTGTGGCAAACTTGGTAGCCAAGAAGTGGTCAAATTCCTAAAACAATATAATTTAAATGCAGGCAATGCTATGAGTTAAATGGAATATGTGTGGTAGAGTACAGTACTGATACCTTATTAGCACATAAAAAGGCACACAAGCTAATACTTTTGTATAAAGTGGCTTATTTGAAAAAGCTGTTACCACTGCTTTCAAATATAAGCCCATGACCCTTTGTCTGGATAAAATGCAGTGGTTGAAGTTGAGTTCAAATGCAAGACATATGACTTAATTTTATAAATTTGCACTACTTTTTAATAGCATATTGTTGTAGGTGGATTTATTTATTTTTTTTAAATTTAGTTGTCGCCAATGTTTTGGTTGTATAGGCCTAGCTTTGAACCTGTGACCTACAGGCTATAGGGTGCATCCTGCATGCCATGTGGAGCGCCTTTACTGGATGTGCCACTCGGGAGCCCCCAGTGGATTTTGCTTTTGTCTTTTACTTGAATTATTTTCTAAAATAGTTCTGCATTATATCCAGGGAACAACTTTGTAAATAGAGATATTTTCTCATTAGTTTTGGAATATTTAATTACTCTATTTGTTTTCTTGACAAGTTTGCTCTTGGGATCAAATTCAGTTTAATTTTTGAATACCTAACGATTTTGATATTCTTCCCAGTGTTACCTGGGATTGGAGCATTAATGTAGCCAGCTGTCTCCTCTCCTGTGGAGTGAATACTTCTTTCTTCAGCTCCTCAAACCTCTGAGCAAACCACTCCCTCTCCTCCAGTGTCTGCAGTTGACTCGTCTCGATGGACATGTGGCCACAGTACGTATGATTGAGGTATTGCAACACATCTTCTAATGAACCCTCTGCCTTCCCAAAATGCAATAAGCCTTTAGACAAACCACAGGCATACAAAAGATAAGTATTTGATGTATTTAAAATGATCCAGATGTAGTAATAGATTATTTTAACATGTTTAACAATGCTGAGCTACCAAAATGATTGTTGAAACTGTAAACCATTTCAACGCACAACATTTTATTGGATCAGTGAATATATACTCTGAATTGGTATGGATCAAATGGTTCTGCAAGCATCACTATAAAATGAACAAATCAAGTGTTTTAAATGTAGTAAGGGTCACTGTCATCTAACGAACACCTACTGTCTATTGCTGTTTAAAAATAGTATCATACACATATGTAGTCATGAAAAAGTGGTTTCCTTTTTTTTTTTTTTTTTTTATTAAACAGAGCTATATACCACTTGTATTGAAAGGTCCATCAATGACTTCTGTTAAGATCTGAACCTCGGGCACTACATCCATCGCTGCCTCTCCGGAGAATAAAGGGTTCACTCTTGCTGCTTTGTGCCCGTGTGCTCTGTACGCTTCAACTAGCCGAGCCAATCCATGATCTACCAAAACATGGAACACAATCTTTATTAACGACTGAAGCCTGCTATCGGTCTGTTCTATGTTAATGATTGTCTGTGTTGCAGACTTCAAGTACTGTAACAGTTTATGATGGGGGAGGATTATATAGGCAAAGTGTGACATACAGATGGACATTTCATTGCTACTTCTGATGATATACGAGTCATGGTAATCAACTCTATTCATCATACTGACAGTTCAAATTCTGAAAGAGTTTATTTTTTACTCTTAGGACACTGACGAGCAGTCAACTGTTGTTACTAATATTAACACATTCAAAACATACTCATATAGAATTTAGAACAGTTACATTCACATTAAAATTGAAGCAAAACTAAACAGGTTTATTTTAATCAATTTACCAAATGATATGTGGCATATATTTGTCCAGTATAACAAACCGAAGTCCAGTCCAGTTTTTGATACTCCAACGTGGAAATAATGTGTCTGTTTCTACTAGCGAAAACTTCCAAAGTTCACACATATTTCACACACATTTCTTATGACATATACACAACTTTAATTAAATTGACACAGTTCGATTAATGACATAATACACTGACCTTGTATGCAGGCATTGTTCATTTCTGTCTTGCTCAATTTCAAACCGCTTTCAGTCTTCGTGGGTTTGTATCCATAAACCCCTCTTTGAGTGTGATACACATTACGTAAAAGCGGCCGAATGGCATTTGGGGATCTTTTTGCCGCTAAACTGCAGGTTTTCGCTAAAAAAAAGGCAGACATGTTTAATGATACAGCTTTTGCCTAAATATTTGTACTATTCTTGTGCTGATATAATGACTCTCGAGTCAAGCAGCCATAACCGATCCCTCAACCGTGTACAAAGCAGACAACACCTCCAAATCTGATTGGCCAAATGTGCATTGGAATATTTTTACACGCAAGACAAGAGATTTGCGACACCTACAGTAGAAGAGGACCTGTCTGAATCACACTGGTTTATTTCTCTGGTATATTATCTTTGATGTTTATTTTGTTATTAAAATGAACGTAATAGAGAGCTCCTGAGTTGTAGTTACGTGAGAAACATACTTAAATAGATTTAAAAAAAAGAAAATCCATATATTCTGCTTTAGTTCTTTATTCTAGCATAAATGCAGGTTTTTTTTTTTCCAGAATGCATTGTTACCCCGAAGATGGTGTTTGCAGACAGAAATGCATGTTACCCATTTTAAATCAAATACAAAAAAAAGAAACAGACACAAATTAATTTATAATTATAGTAGAATATATGTATACTATAATTATATTTGTATAATATTTAATATTATGATGTTCTGTTTGTCATACCAGTACATGTAATGCATTGTAAATTATATTATAAAAAAGTGTCCAGTAATATGTGCGTGGATAAATAAAAAGTATGAAAATAGATACTGAGGAGTTAGTGCCAAACAGCGGTAAATTGGAATTTTTTAATGCGTACTGACCAAAGCATTATATAGTACTGTATGCTTTACATTCTAATTTGTTAAAATATCTGTTTAAACAGATGCTTGTTACAACGCTGTCTCCATCCAATACCAGCACCATTACCATGCTCAGAACTATAACATCACTATTCTCGTCTATTGAGTATTTTTTTTCCTCTCGGGCCTTTTTGCAGGGTATGGCAGAAGGAGCGCCTGTTATATGTCTAAGACACAGTTCTCTCAAAAAATAACGATACAGGAGAAATGTGACTAAGAATAATCTGTATTTGAAAAAAATTATGTTTGGTCTATGTTTATGGGATATATTTTAGTAATTGTTTACACTATTATTTATTTAGTTCAGGCACTAGTTTTGGGTAATCGTTCGTGGAGGTCTTTTAACAAGGTTTTTATTTACCTGGAAACAAGTCTGATGTTTACAGAAATTGAAGGTAAACCTATTCTAATATTGATTACATTTTACGTTGTATGTATTTGTTTATTTGTTGCATTATAGTAATAGCTTGATTTGACATTTGACATGCAGCACTGTTACTTTATTGAAGTGCAAATCACAAAAACAGATAACTACCATACATATTTATTTATTTTTTTACTTTCCTTATTGCTACTACTACAAGGCCTGTATTGTAAACGCAGTTATTCAGGTCTGGCAGTTGTAGAACTATTTTTAATCAAAGCTACTGTGTAAAAGTTAAGTTTGCCATAACATTCTTTTCCCCCGTACTCATGTTGTGTAGATCGAGAGGCAAGATTTCGTTACTGGTGTAGTGCCTTTTCTTAGTTTATTTTCAAAACAGATAGTGAGCGACATTTTAAAGAAACATAATAAATACATCCAAAGTGTGTACAAACCCAATTAATTCTCGATGGCAGTCAATACGCATTATACGTATGTTATTATTATTATTGTTATTGTTGTTGTTTTTATTATTGTTGTCGTGTATTTTTTTGTATTTATGTGTGGTTAAGTGCAAATTAATTAAAATCAAGTCGGTTTTTCAATCCGATTAGTTCTGCATTTTAGTTTACAAATGAATGCAACATGTTCACATTTTGGTTTCCGCAGTAGCTGGCAGCTTCCAGTCAGTTTTTCATAACATGCCAAGACACCCATTGAAAACACTGTATGGTGTGTGCTGTATTTTCAAAGCATTTTTTCTTTAATTCCATACAATATATATTTTAATCAATTCCTATTCATATTCCCTTTAAATCAATTTCAGTTACAAGTCCTGCAAGGAATTGTAGTTGATTAAAACGGAATGGGGATTGTAATTGAAATTGATTAGAAGAGAATGGGAATTGTAATTGAAATTACAACGGACCCCCTACCATACTTGTCTTTAAATGCAAATGTTGAAGTGAGAAACAAATGACAAAGCTAGAAACAAACTACATAATATAAGTATCTCAATCTCTCGAAATATAAACTGAAGTATATTAAATAGCTTCTGTATGTTATTGTTTTTTAACAGGTTTGCTTTTCAGAATTGCTACCTTCTGAGTTCATACTGTAGGTGAGCTCTTACCTGAATGCATGCAGAGAAGGGAACTTATGACACACATTTAGTAAACGGACCTTAGAAGTAAATAATCTCCATGGCTAGGTTTTAATAAAAGTCTTACCATTTGTCTTAATTTAGTTTATTTCTATATGACCTGACCAAAGCAAGATATTGTATTGTCATGCTTTTGGTGCCTACTACATCAGAAATTGATTTTGTTGTTCATCTGTATTACTTGTAACCCCCAGCACTGGGTGCATTTGAAAAGGGCTGAATCCTGCAGGGATATGGCTTGTATGTGGTGTACATTTCTTAAACACTTTTGTATTTACCTTGGTATGTTGTTTGTTATTTTTTACAGTATGCCTGCAGAACGCAAGAAGTTGGTAAACATGGATGAGAAAGAGGCGAGTTCTGTCAGCAGCAAAGACAAAGAGAGTGGAGATAGGCGACCTGCCTCCACTAGGGAGAAGGGAAAGGATGATTGCAAACTCGGCAGCAAGAAGGACAATCTGAAGGCTGCAGAGGAAAAGAAGAGGAGACTGGAGGAAGAGAAGCGTAAGAAGGAAGAAAAGGAATGGAAGAAGAAAGAAGAGGAGAAGCTGAAAGCTGAAGAGGACCAGAAACAGAAAGAGGAGGAAGAGAAAAGAATGCAGGAGGAGGAGGAAAAGAGGCTGCAGGAGGAAGAAGAAAGAAGACAGCATGAAGAAGCAGCAGCACAAGTAAAGTAAGAGCTCAATTTACATGTTACAGTAAATACTGCCCAGGTCTAGATTGTGTTTGCACTACTGCAAGGTTTACCCTCACTTTTTCTGCATGGAGAAACTGTAAATATTAAAACTAGTAGACCACTTAGTGCTAAATTGGATCTAATGTTTTGCATACATATAAGAATCGTCATATTGGAATGCAGTTAGTTTAAACTGATAAAAGTGCGACCCAGAATAAATGATCGGCTCTATGCTTTATTAATATTTTTAATGTATAGAATTATTTTGATGTGACTTGTACTTGCTGCAAACACCTTACTGTGTAAGGTTTACTTTATTTTTTCTTTGGTGGTCTATTTGAGTGAAATATAGAAATACTCAAACTTAATAAATTAAATGACAAATTAAAAATCTTGCTTGATGTCTTCTCAATTTGTTTTAGAGAAAAAGAAGAAGCACATCAGTTACATCAGGAGGCGTGGGAGCGCCACCAATCCCGGAAAGAGCTTCGCAGCAAGAACCAGAATGCCCAGGATGGCCGTCCTGAGGAAACATTTTTCAGCAGGCTTGATTCTAGCCTCAAGAAGAACACTGCCTTTGTCAAGAAGCTGAAAACTATGACAGAGCAGCAGAGAGACTCTCTCTCCAGTGATTTCAGTAGCCTCAACCTTAGCAAGTATATTGCAGAGGCTGTTGGCTCCGTTGTGGAGGCAAAGTTAAAAATATCTGATGTTAACTGTGCTGTTCATCTGTGTTCTCTCTTCCACCAGCGCTATGCTGAATTTGCATCTTTGCTTCTCCAATCCTGGAAAAAGCACTTTGAAGCAAGAAAAGAGGAGAAAACTCCCAATGTAAGCAAGCTGAGAACCGACCTCCGCTTCATCGCTGAGTTGACGATTGTCGGGATTTTTACTGATAAAGAGGGTTTGTCCCTCATCTATGAGCAGCTGAAAAACATCATCAACACAGACCGTGAGACACACATGCATGTTTCAGTGGTGATCAGTTTTTGCAAGCACTGTGGGGATGACATTGCTGGGCTTGTGCCCAGGAAGGTGAAACTGGCTGCTGAGAAGTTTAGCTTGAGTTTCCCTCTGAGTGAGATCATCAATTCTGAGAAGCAGCAACCCTTCCAGAACCTGCTAAGGGAGTACTTCACTTCCCTGACCAAACACCTGAAGAAAGACCACAGAGAGTTGCAGAACACAGAGAGACAAAACAGGTGATTACATTATTTATGTGTGTGCTAGCACTCTCGTGATTCATGTCACCAGAAGTCCTCGATAGAATTACAGCCTTATTATGCACAGTTCGGTGTACTTTCTTCTTCTTCTTCTTCTTCTTCTTCTTCTTCTTCTTCTTCTTCTTCTTCTTCTTCTTATTATTATTATAATTATTATTTATTATACACATGTTGTTATTATTATTATTATTATTATTATTAATAATAATAATAATAATAACATGTGTATAATTTGTGTCCATAGCTGAAATTAGATAATAAACATTAACTGCATTATATTAACTGCAATTTACCAAATTGTATTTATATATTTTATTTGTGTAAAGCCTTGAGATTCTGATATATGGATTCTTGTGTATCTGCGCAGGCGTATTCTGCATTCCAAGGGGGAGCTGAGTGAAGACAGACACAAGCAATTTGAAGAGTTTGCTACATCTTATCAAAAGCTGCTTGCTAACACTCAGTCTTTGTCAGACCTTCTGGATGAAAACATGCCAGAACTTCCACAAGATAAAACTGTACAAGAAGGTAGCATCTACACGTAGTGAATCTGTGTATTAGCACATGTTATTGAGAGTATCAGAATCTGGTATTTATTTACAGTGGATTTAGGTCATGTAGATGGCTCTTATTTTGTACCTGGTTGTAGGGAATTTATGTTCTGAAACATGCTATATTCACTCAGTTTGGATAACAGCATTCTTATCTCTTTCATTTTTACAAACTAACTGAATCTCACTGATCACTGCTATTTCAAGTACTTGACTTGGGTGGGAATTGGTTCTGCATAGTGCCATTTCCTCTGTTTTAATTAGCTGAAAAGCCACATTTTAAACTTTAATCTAGTAAATCTGCATTCAGTGGCTCCAGTCAATGGGTGGAGAAATAATTACTGATTCCTAGTGGGTATTTTATTAAAGAAACAGTAGCTTATTACCTTTTGTCATCTTAGTAAGGCCACATAACTTGTGGTTTATTTAAAACAACACCACTGGCCTAAGTGCGTCATCATGTTTCCTATTTCTACAATCTACAGTATGCCTTGGCACCACTAGATGGCTCCTTTTTCCAGTTTATCAGTGATTTTAGGCTAGTACAAAAATATTGCCTGGTTTAAAAAAATATATAGATTTCATTATTAGACTGTTCTATATTACAACAAATACGTTTTTACAAGCACTTTTCTACCAGGGGTTTCAAAAGAGAACTAGAAAGAAGAGGAGAAAGTATGGAAGTGAAGATACAAAAATCAACCAAAAGAGGCTTATTTTGTTGGTCCTTATTGCCTTTTTGTATTCATAAGTTTTGTTTGTGTTCTTGTTAAATTGTTTGAAATGTATTCTTCACAGAGCATGGTCCTGGCATTGACATCTTTACTCCTGGCAAGCCTGGAGAGTATGACCTGGAAGGAGGAATCTGGGAGGATGAAGACGCACGCAACTTCTATGAAAATATGGTCGATCTGAAAGCCTTTGTACCTGCAATATTGTTTAAAGATAACGAGAAGAGTTCTCAGAACAAAGACAACAAGGAAGAAGCAAAAGGTATTCATAGTGTTTCTAAGTGTATAAAAATGTTAAATTCCATGATAACCGCAACATCAAACTTGAGTTTGCAAATTGCTGACAGTGTTGTCTTGTTTTAAAATTGAATCGTGCACTTTGAAAAAGAAGGTAGTTGCATACAAACCCTTTGCGTGATAAGTTATAATTAGAAACATTTAACAGGTACAGAATAGTGACCTGAAATCATTATTGGTCTTTAATGCCAATGGCTATTTCTTTAAATGAATAGTTCACCAAAATAGGCTTTGCATTGGTGATACACACAGCTAAAAGTATGTAACTTAGACCGGGCTAGGTCTAAAATGAAAAACTTCCAGTGATTTCATGGAAAATCTGAAGTATTAGTAGAAAATCAGGGCTGCCTGTTGTGTTACCAAACCCGGCAAACCTGATTGAACATTTTACATAATAGAAAATGTATGTTTGTATTTGTCACCTTTAGTCAAATAAATATTTCTGTTGAATGTTAGACATTTTCTGTCGAAGCATGCATTTTTATTTCCGGAATTCAAATTAAATGAAACTAAATTGTCATGTCTGTCTGTTTAAACGCACAAGGAATGAATCATTTTGCAATTCATTGTAATTAATTGGAAAACAATTGCGCCTCATTTACATGACAAACTCCATCAAGTTTGGAGGAGTCCATGGCAATACCCCAAATCCAATTCCAGCTTAAAACTCCATGTAGGATATATCGAGGATTTTGAAATCAAATCCTGAAAAAGGTAGCTTGAATCTGATTAGATTGTGCATATAAATAGGCAATTCTGTATAAGAAGAAAAAGGTGAAAATAATCTGGTTATCAGTCATAAGTCTTATACTACTTCCAATTATTGCCAGCATAAAAAGGTCTCTAAAAAGTGGTCTATCATTTATACTTGTTTTAAGCTGATTAGAATATTCTGTCACTTCAGTGCAATGAATTGTGTATTTATTGCATTTGAAGTGAATCTGTGTGAAACTTTTTTTTTTTTTTACCAGAAGTTAAAGATGGGAAGGATAACAAAGATGCGCCAAGTACAGAAGAGCTGGAGATGGAGCTGGAGACCCTGGATATTAATGACGATACTCTGGAGATGGAAGCAGTAGATGAGGCAGAGGTGGATGACCTTACAAAAAAATTACTTGATGAACAAGGTGAAGCTTCCTTGTATGCAGTATGTATTTTGTATTGTCGATTGGCAAGCAGCATCTTCTTTGGCAACTCTTAATCCACTGTTATTATAACATGCGTTTTATTAGTGATAAATACAATAGATTGTTAAACATCTAAAAGCATGTCTGTAAACACATTATATATAGATGAGAATTCAGATCAGTTATGGTTTGCTATTCTAGTGTTATTCTATGAAGTGATTATTTTGTGACCATTTATTTCTTTTTTTAGAACAAGAAGATGAAGAAGCAAGCACAGGCTCCCACCTGAAGCTGATAGTGGATGCCTTTCTTCAACAATTACCAAACTGTGTCAACAGAGACTTGATAGACAAGGTGCAATTTAGTTTGCTTATTCCCTTTTTCCCTTCAGTAAAATAAATTATGAACAAAATAACAAATTCAAACCTCTTAAGCCTGCCGCACATAGCCCGGGCTTTCTACAAGTAATGTGTTTTTTGAGTAATTATTGACATTTTTCTAATTTTTTTTTGTATATCTTGCACAATTAGGAAAGCTTCACAAATGGATAACAATGTCTTGTTTGTACTGTTTTCCACAGGCTGCAATGGATTTCTGTATGAATATGAACACCAAATCTAACAGAAGAAAGCTTGTCCGAGCCCTTTTCACAGTTCCCAGGCAGCGGTAATACTCTTTTTACAAATGATTGAAAAATAACAAAAGCTTTTTAAATATTCTTTTTACCATGAAAAACCAAAAACCAAATCAATTTTGTATTTTGTTGTGCTTTTTTCACTTTTAAATCTGAATATACAACCCTGCTGGGGGGAAAATATATACACACGCAGTGGTTTGCAGAAGTATTCGCCCCCTACCAATAATGTCACATTTTGTTGAATTACAAATAGTGTATGCAGTTTTTCAAACACACTTTTTTTATTCAAAGCTGTAGTGGTTAAACTGAATACTGTTACAAGACGATTAGGTTAAATGTAAGCAAAACTTGCAAAGAATGTACAAAATGAAATTTATTGGTTGCATAAGTATTCAGCCCCTTAAGTCAGTACTTGGTAGAAGCCCCTTTTGCAGCAATTATTGCTATGACTCTTTTTGGATAGGTCTCTGTTAGTTCCAGTTCTGATAAATTTGTTGGGGATCGTTGATGGACTGCAATCTTAGTCTCGTCATAAATTTTTGATTTGGACTTTGACTGGGACACTCAAGAACATTTAATTCCCTTCTTGCTCACCCACTCCAGTGTGGCTTTGGCTTTGTGCTTCGGGTCATTCTCCTGCTGAAATGTGAATTTCCTCCCCAGTTTCAGAGTCTTTGCTGACTCAAAACAGGTTTTCCTCAAGGATTTGCCTGTGCTTTGCACCATCCATTCTCCCATCTATCCTGACAAGTTTCCCAGTTCCTGCTGAAGAGAAGCATCCCCATTACATGATGCTGCCACCACCATGCTTGATAGTGGGGATGGTGTTCACTGGGATGGTGTTGAGTAATGGCTTCTTTCTTGCCACCTTCCTGAGTTGGGGATGGAGGGGGGTGATGCTGGGACGCCAGAATCACTGTTGAGCCCTCTTGAGGTGTCGTGGGCTAGTCAACGAAACACCGAGGATGGAAGGTGCCCACTTGAAGACCCCAAAGATGTACCGTACTTAGCTCAAACCATATGTTGTCATGCTGATGCGCTGGGGAGACCGCATTGGGTTGATCCCCGGAGCCAGCATTTCAGCCTTTGTCTGTGATGATGCACTGGGGAGGCAAAATGAGCTGATCCCTGGAGCCAGCATTACACTTCAGTAATCAACACCAGACAGAAGGATATCTACATCATCAGGTGGAAAACAACGCAAATAGATGGAGATGCAGATGGATCACATTAGTTTACTGCAAAGTTACGTCTTAGTTGGTGCTTATCTTGGCGAGAGTCAAGTTCAAATCAGCATGAAGTTCAACATCTGCTCTCATGTAATGGAAATCATGTTGCTTCCTGGTATCTGTGTACATCTTGTGCTGAATGGTCTATGGTCTGATTGCAGTTAGACCAGAGCTTTCCAAGGTTTTTATTAACATTTTTTTATATACCAAGCATCAAAAGAAATGTATCACTATTATAACACATTTATTAAAAGAGGTATATAAATGATGGACATTGAAATGTTTTTGGTTTCTTTTTAATCACGATCATCCATGACCATGACACGCTTGAGTGACTGTGACTGAAGGATATGCCCTTAATCACCCAATTAGTGAGACAGTTGATTGGACACTGGATATGGAGTGGTTTCACTGTTGAATTACAAGCTTTAATAAAAGCAATGAAGAAAATCACAGAAGAAAAAAAAACAAAAACAGTATGCCACGTCTGTCAAGACAGCAGAGCCTTCATGCAAATGGCATGTTGGAGGCTGGACTAGGGCAGCGTAATGTGGCCTTGGGTGGTCACAGCCAGCAATTTCGAACCTGGTGGGTCAGTATAACCAGACACACTGTGTCAATGACGGGCCACGAACTGGGAAACCAAGAGTCACAACACCTGCCCAAGATCGACAGATCGTTTTGCAGCATCTGCGTGATGTCAGTTGTTAATCAGCACAATAAAAATTGCACCTGCTCTAAAAGAGAGTTTGTCATTTTTAGATCACATCTAGTGAATTTTATCTAAATATAAGTGATCAGTTTCTTTTGATGCTCAAATATAAGTAATACGTTTCTTTTGTTGCTCGGTATGTATAAAAGAGCCATACCAATGACCTAGAGAGTTCTTATACACTGATATACATACACATATGGAGAGATAGAGATTGGAGGATTGAACCTACTCTGTTTATTTTATTAGTTAGCCATGGTTTCTTCCACTCCACAAGCCACGAGTGACGTCACAGAGGCCATGGCTAATGAGTAAAAAATAAATGTAATAATTTCAGTTGGTCTGTGGCATATTTAGAGCTTCTGTTTTTAATTTTTTGTATTAATTACATTTTCAGTGCTTATTTTTAGCTATTTTCAAGTTTAATGTAAATCTTTTAAATTATTGTTTTCGGTTACTTTCCAAAGTTATAGTTTCATTTTTTTTTTCTGTCACAATATGTATGAAGTCGAAAGTACTTGCACACTTCAAATGTACCTTCTTGCTTCTCTGCTGTCTCCCAAAACAAAATCCTTATGGTGACAGCCATATTCTTCTGGAGTTTCTGTGTGCTTTTTTTTTTTTTATATTCCACGAGCATGTAGATACACCTTATGATGGAACTGTAATATAGCTTTAAATCTCACAAGCAAGAACAATCCTCTTCTAATAATAATTGTAATTTTGTTTTAAATCTTGCACACATGTTGCAGTCCTCCAATAGAAATGTAGGAATGTGCTACCACACAGTAGTGGGGTGGGTTTAAAGTATTCAGAACGAATCAATGCAAGATACAAGTCAGGAAGGAGGGACATTGCCCAACTTCACTGAAAGTTTTATTTTTTGTTTTTTGTAGGTTACTGTATTCTATTTATGTTTTTGCAGGGAAAGGGGTAAAGTCAATGAACTGAGTAACAATTTCCTGTGTTTTTCCAGTGTTTTATTGGATATACACCAATTTTTCTTTTTTTTTTGTACCGGGTGTTTTAAACAGTGCAATGATAATCTGTTGTCATCTCAGTCATTATTTTTTCTTATGAAACGCCAAACAGGTTATATTAAGCTGTGACAGGCAAAAAGTCAAGATAATCGGTTATACTGAAGTTGTGCTTGTAATAAGCACAAATAACATGATTTATCTACGAAAAATATATACTTAAACACAACTTTATTTATTTGCATTTGGACTGCACTTGCTTGTACTAGAAACTACAGATTGTCTTGGTAGTCTTTTCATAGTCATTAAGAGCCTTCAAAATCTGAAGAGCCAGATAGAGGAGGTTAGCGAGCCATCTGTTAGACAGCCCTGAGATAGACCATAAGACAGAAGTTAATAGAAAGCAGAGAAACTAACAAAGTAGAAGCATAAAGCAAAGATGGAGTGAAAAAAGATACAGGTGTGAATGCTGCTAGTGCTAATGAGTGGTACAGAAATTGATTTTAGTCTTGTGTTTAATGTCTTACCTAACTGGTTCAACCAGATTTGTGAGGCATTTTGGTTCTTCCTGGAAGGGAGGGGTGTTTACCTGGTAAGGTTCCTTTCAGTACTGAATTAAAAAATATTTATGGTGGGTGGCACACCCTGCATAACTCCTTATACATAGATGTTGGCGTCACACACCTTGCTCACTACCTGCATTTAGTGTGTTGTTATTGTGCATAATATCCATAGCAGCTGTCATCTTCCCTTATTGGTCATTTGCCTTTCCAGATGGCAGATGTTCACACTGATCAGGCACCAGCAGGCCCTAAATGCCTTACAGGCACACCTGATTACTTGCATGTAATGTGGTTCTGCCCTTTTGCATAACATTGCTTTGTGATTTGACTGTGCGGTTTCTTAATAGTTACAAATAAAGTACTGAATGTACCAAGGTGCTGAGTCAAACTTGAGAAAGGACAACATAACATGTAATTGTACAAGGATGAGAATAAGACACCCATTGCTGGCTTTACTATGTTTAATAAGACACACCTGAATTTGTTACCTATACACTGGGGCTAATCAGGCACATAATACAACCTGGAATGGGTGAAACTGCTATGTAATAGGAGTCTTATTTACATCCCTGGTATATATAAACTGGAATGGCAACTTTTGATCTCCAAAGTTTCCTGATGATGTTGACTATGAAAAAGATGGCTGCTGTCAAGTCTTTGTTGTCTTATTTGTAATAGTTTAAGATATCGTCCTAATGTGGTCCCTGTTGAATAAAACATAATTAATCTGAATAGTAACCACTTGGAAATGCTGTTATGGTATGCTGTTATTCTCCTATGTTACAGTGTTCCAATTTTTGGATTAAAGCAATCCTTTGTTCTAATTATTTTGACCAGGTTGTAACCAACTCTACTTTTTCAGTGATTTAATTCTCTCTGTCTAAGTTTACTTTGCAACTTGATGGACTACGCGTAGTCAATATGGTTTAACTAGAAAAGTACATAAAGGACCTGTTGCTGACTTAGAACATAAGAAAGTTTACAAATGAGAGGAGGCTATTCGGCCCATCTTTTTCTTTTGGTTGTTAGTAGCTTATTGATCCCAGAATCTCATTAAGCAGCTTCTTGAAGGATCCCAGGGTGTCAGCTTCAACAACATTACTGGGGAGTTGGTTCCAGACCCTGACATAGATTTTCATAGATTCCTTCTTCAGTATCTCCCATATGATATTTATAATGCACGTTTTTATTGCCTGCGTGCAGTTCCTTACACTTTTTTCTCTATTAAATGTCATTTGCAAGGTGTCTGCCCAGTTCTGAATCTTGTCTAGATCATTTTGAAGGACCTTTGCTGCTGCAACAATGTTTGCCACTCCTCCTATTTTTGTGTCATTTTCAAATTTAACAAGCTTGGTTACTATACTAGAATCTAAGTGTCACCTTCCAGGGAGAGTGTTGGGTAGACTTGAATTAAATAATTGTTTTTTTGTCCCCTTTTCTTTGTGCTGTTCCCTCGTTTTCGCTATTAGCCCGCAGAAGTGATCTGTAAAATTTCCTTTTTTTTTAAGAAAACAGCCTTGATCATTGGCATATTAAGGGAGCATTCTCGAAATATGCAGTGACTAGTCATTTTTACAGTTTAACCAACAAAAGGAGAAAAAGCTGAAATGTTTGGGGATACCCACATACTGTAAGGGGCTTTATACATTAAAAATGGGGCTTGTAGGGTAGATCCAAAAAAAACCTTTTATATATTTACAAAATACCTTTATAGAATTGCAAAATACGTTGGTTAAAACTATAAATGAGTCAATCAGTGAACTGGTCACTAACCAGTATTTGCATTTCATGTTGATATTTGGTTTGTAACTTGTATTTATTTGACCAATTGAAAATTATCATTTTCACAGGCTGGATTTACTTCCGTTTTATGCTCGCCTTGTTGCTACATTGCATCCTTGCATGTCTGATGTTGCAGAGGACCTTTGCTCTATGCTAAAAGGAGACTTCAGATTTCATGTGAGTATTTAATCTTTTTTCCATCCAAATTATTTCCAACCCACACATACAGTGCCTATAGAAAGTGTACACCCCCTTGAACTTTTTCACTTTTTGTTGCGTCAGTGTCTCGGTTTCATGCATTTAAATTTTTTTCCACTTATCTACAAACCATACTTCACACTGTTAAGGGGAAAAAAAGTTTTTATTTAGAAAAAAATTATATAGTCTCCACCCCCCTAAGTTAATGCTTGGTGGAAGCACCTTTGGCAGCAATTACAGCTGTGAATCTGTTGGGATAGGTCTTTGCACACCTAGATTTGGCAGTATTTGACCATTCTTCTTTACAAAACTGTTCAAGCTCTGTCAAGTTCCTTGGGGAGCATTGATGGACAACAGTCTTCAAGTCATGCCACAAATTTTCCATTGGATTTAGGTCGGGTTCCTGACTGGGCCACTCAAGGATATTAACCTTTTTGTTCCTTAGCCACTCCAGTGTAGCTTTGGCTGTGTGCTTTCAGTCATAGTCATGCTGAAAGGTGAACTTCCATCCCAGTTTCAGCTTTCTTACAGAGGACAGCAGGTTTTCCTCACTCCGTTCATTTTCTCTTCTATCCTGATAAGTGCCCCAGTCCCTGCCGATGAGAAACATCCCCGTAACATGATGCTGCCACCACCATGCTTCACAGTAGGGATGGTGTTCTATGGGTGATGCACTATGTTGGGTTTGCGCCAAACATAACGCTTTGCATTTAGGCCAGAAAGTTCCATTTTAGTTTTGTCAGACCACAAAACTTTATTTCACATGGCTACAGAATCTCCCGAGTGTTTTTTTGCATACTTCAATAGGGATACTAGGGGGTCTTTCGTGAGTAACGGCTTCCTTCTTGCCACCCTACCATGCAGGCCAGATTTGTGGAGTGCTTGGGATATTGTTGTCACATGCACACTTTGACCAGTCTTGGCCATAAAAGCCTGTAGCTCTTGCAAAGTTTCCATTGGCCACTTGGTAGCCTCTCTGATCAGTCTCCTTCTTGCTCGGTCATCCAGTTTGAAGGGACAGCCTGATTTGGAAAAATACCATATTGTAGTGGAGTTCTATTTTTGTTTTTCTCTTTTTATTTAAGGTACGGAAGAAGGACCAGATCAATATTGAAACAAAAAACAAGACTGTAAGATTTATAGGAGAGCTGACAAAGTTCAAGATGTTTTCTAAATCTGACACTCTTCACTGTTTAAAGGTTGGTGGCTTAATTTACTTTTTTCAACAAATGTTTAGGTATTAGTTTGTGGTACAGTGCTTGAAAAGTGAAACCTTTCACGTCAGTAGGATCATAGAAACCATTTCAGGTACATATTTGGTTTTATAAACATGTATACAGAATGTGTTGGTGACCCATGAAATTGAAATCTGTATATTAATTGTTTCGATGTGTTGTACGTATCTTTCTCAAGGGAGCTTGTGTTTTTAAATCAAAACATTGGATAGGTATAACATAGGTCTTTGACGGCATGACAACTACTTGTTGTTTATATTCAAATCCATGATTTATTCATACTTGAGGTAAGGGTGTTCTGTATATTATGACATCATTTTAAATGGTATCTTTAAATCTATATTAATTCTAATTGACTATTTTTTTTGAACAAATGTTTTTTTTTTATTTATTTATTTATTTATTTAATGGGAAAATGTAACATTACTTTATATATATATATATATCATGCAATGCTGGCTCTGAGGATCAGCCTTGATTTGGCTCCCCAGCACATCAGCATGCACAACTTTTTAATTAATTTTATTTAATTATTTTTAAGTTTTATACAGTTTATTGGAATTAATTAGTTCATTCTTTTCTGTTGAGTCCCGCTGGTATAATTGTGTTCAGTCTGTTTATCCATTTACTTTCTTTTATTCTTCTATATGTCGCATTGTCTAATTTTAGCTGTTCTAATACTACAAACGTTACATCATTTCATGTCTTGAGTGGTGAAGTGCTGTACTATTGGTTCAGTTCATTTTTTATTTCTAATTAATGAAAGGTGGTTCTGAATTCTTTAATATAAAGCTGTTCAGGTCTGTCCAACATTTTTTATTTCATCACATTTTTTACAGGCTGTTTCATAAACATATGTATATGTGTGTGTGTGTGTGTGTGTGTATGTATATATATATATATATATATATATATATATATATATATATATTATATATATGGTATACAGTGCCTATAGAAAGTCTACACCCCCTTGAACTTTTTTTATCACATTTTGTTGTGTCAGTGCCTCAGAGTTTCATGCATTTAAATGAGGATTTTTTTTCACTTATCTACACACCGTACTCCACACTGTTAAGGGGGGAAAAGCTTTTTATTGAGAAACATTATTTATTAAAAATACAAAACTGAAAGATCAAAATTCGAGAAGTGTCCCCCCGCCCCCCGAGTTAATACTTGGTGGAAGCACCTTTGGCAGCAATTAGAGCTGTGAGTCTGTTGAGATAGGTCTCTACCAACTTTGCACATCTAAATTTGGCAATATTTGACCATTCTTCTTTACAAAACTGTTCAAGATCTATCAAGTTCCTTGGGGAGCATTGATGGACAACAGTCTTCAAGTCATGCCACAAATTTTCAGTTGGATTTAGGTTGGGGCTCTGACTGGGCCACTCAAGGATATTTACCTTTTTGTTCCTTAGCCACTCCAGTGTAGTTTTACCTGTGTGCTTTAGGTTGTTGTCATGCTGAAAGGAGAATTTACGTCCCTGTTTCAGCTTTCTTGCAGAGGGCATCAGGTTTTCCCTCAAGGACTTCTCTGTACTTTGCTCCATTAATTTTCCCTTTTATCCCTTTTAAGTGACCCAGACCCGGCTGATGAGAAACATCCCCATAACATGATGCTGCCACCACCATGCTTCACAGTCGGGATGGTGTTCTTTGGGTGATGCGCTGTGTTGGGTTTGCGCCAAACATAATGCTTTGCATTTAGGCCAAAAAGTTCCATTTTAGTTTTGTCAGACCACAAAACTTTATGCCACATGGCTACAGAATCTCCTGAGTGTTTTTTTGCGTACTTTAAACGGGATTCAAGGTGGGCTTTCCTGAGTAATGGCTTCCTTCTTGTCACCTTACCATACAGGCCAGATTTGTGGAGTGCTTGGGTTATTGTTGTCACATGCACATTTTGACCAGTCTTGGCCATAAAATCCTGTAGCTCTTGCAAAGTTGCCATTGGCCTCTTGGTAGCCTCTCTGATCAGTCTCCTTCTTGCTCTGTCATCCAGTTTGGATGCCATACACCTTCCACTTCTTAATAATCGTCTTGGCCATGCTCCAAGAGATATTCAAGGACTTTGATATTTTTATACTCATCCCCTGATCTGTGCCTTTCAACAACTTTGTCCCAGAGTTCTTTTGAAAGCGCTTTGGTGCTCATGGTTGAGTCTTTACTTTGAAATGCACTACCCAGCAGAAGGAACCTACAGAACTTGCTGAATTTATCCTGAAATCATGTGAATCACTACAGTTTAACACAGGTGGAGGCCACTTAACTTGGTGTGTGATTTTGAAGGCGATTGGTTACACCTGAGCTAATTTAGGATTGCTATTACAAGGGGGGTGGACACTTGTCCAACCAAGCTATTTCAGTTTTTATTTTTAATTAATTTTCTACAAAGTTCTAGAATATTTTTTTTCACTTGGAAGTTGTGGGGTAGGATGTCTATGCATTTTAATTCCAGGCTATAAGGCAACAAAAGGTGAACATTTTGAAAGGGAGTGTAGACTTTCTAGAGGCACTGTGTGTGTGTATATATATATATGTGTGTGTGTGTGTGTGTGTGTGTGTGTGTGTGTGTGTGTGTGTGTGTGTGTGTGTGTGTGTATATATATATATATATATATATATATATACAGCTCTGGAAAAAATTAAGAGACCACTGCAAAATTATCAGTTTCTCTGGTTTTACTATTTATAGGTATGTGTTTGGGTAAAATGAACATTTTTGTTTTATTCTATAAACTACTGACAACATTTCTCCCAAATTCCAAATAAAAATATTGTCATTTAGAGCATTTATTTGCAGAAAATGACAACTGGTCAAAATAACAAAAAAGATGCAGTGTTGTCAGACCTCAAATAATGCAAAGAAAATAAGTTCAGATTCATTTTTAAACAACACAATACTAATGTTTTAACTTAGGAAGAGTTCAGAAATCAATATTTGGTGGAATAATCCTGATTTTCAAGCACAGCTTTCATGCGTCTTGGCATGCTCTCCACCAGTCTTTCACATTGATGTTGGGTGACTTTATGCCACTCCTTTCTGCAAATAAATGCTCTAAATGACAATATTTTGTGTATTTATATAATATAATTATGTGTATATATATATATTTAAATGAGTATAATGCTGCACTTAAATGCAGACTTTCTCAAATGCAGTTCATGTCAGAAGTTATGAACTGTATTAACATTTTGATGCCCCTGTACATATTGATTCCCATCATGGGATAGAAATAGGCCAGTTTGAGTAGCAGAGGTTCATTTAGCATTAGTCGACAAGAGGTCAACTATTATAATGTAATTGATTACAAAACTGATTTGTGACACATTAATTGGTTGTAATTTGAGTGAGTAGTTGAATCCTCCAGAACAAGTTATATCTAAACACTGTCAAAATTTGGCAATGGGATGCATGTGTAGTATCTGTCCTGAATTCAGATTAAGTAAAGAGCTTGGAAAGTTTATATAGTTATTTGAGACCTGAACATATCTTAACATTTATTGGTATTTTGACTCACTCTAGCAAATATTCATGACAGGAAGAGTAAAGAGTATGTATTTAATGGAAATTCATCATGCTCATAAATGGCTAATTTGTACCAAAGAGAGATGAGGCCGAGCACTCACGTCCTCCAAAACGAGTCAGCTGTTTAGGCGTCAGCCGTCCACTCTTTTTAGCTCTGCAAGCCAGCTGCATAGCCATATTCAGAACTTACAGCGTCGGAGGACCACACAGTTCTGAATTGCGTACAGGCTGGCCTGCAGGCACCCGGCCAGCCACGGGGGTCGCTGGTGTGCGGTGAGCCAAGGACTCCCCAACCAAGCTAACCGCTACCCCGCATGGGCAGCGCTTGGCCAATTGTGCGCCGCCCCCTGGGAACTCCTGTCCATGGTCGTCTGTGGCATAGCATGGATTCGAACCGGCGATCTCCAAGCTGTAGGTTGCAAATTGTATTTTTTTGTTCAGCCATTTATCAATCATTTTTTTGTTACCATCTTGCTGAGGATTTGTTGAAAACAAACAAAAATACCTTTATTCTCAATGCTATTTTTACACAGATGCTACTATCTGACTTCTCTCATCACCACATTGAAATGGCCTGTACACTTCTGGAGACATCTGGCCGATTTCTCTTCAGGACACCAGAATCCCACTTGAGGACCAGTGTCCTTTTGGTAAGCTAGATGCTTAGATTCATGTAATGTGTATTGAATTGCATTTTGTAAAATATAACCTTATGTATCAAATGTTAAATCCAAAATTTGCTTTTTGACCCCTGCAGTGGATAAACAGTAAAGATCTAGAAAATAATTAAAAGCTTAATTTCTGCCACAGTATTAAAGAAAAAATAGAAAATAAAAAACAACTGTACATTTATTATTTAAAAAAACAAAAAACAAGAACACATTTATGGATTACCAGTTTCTGTAAAAGCTTTTTTTTCTTTTTTCTTTTTTTTATTTTAATATGTTCTTGTTCTTCGGGTAAGTCCTCTTACTTTCAAGGACAACACAGCAAATCATTTATATTTATTTCCAAAAATGATTAAACACACTGTCAGCAGTTACATACAGGCCTCTGATAAAGTAACACATTGGACACAAATTCAGAAGGCGGGAGAATACCTTCTGGGCATGAATCTAAATCCAATGGCAGATAATATTTCAAATATTAAACATTTGTTTGTCTGTCAGTAGAAGTTGATTTTTAATTAGAAGACCTGAAAACTATTGGAAATCGGTTCTTTAGTTTCTGGTGAAAATTGGTTCAAATTATGCAATAGGTCGTTTATAGTCAAATACATAATAACAGAAGGAAATTAACTTTTTAATGTAAGAATGTAATCTAACCACCAATTGGGGTTTATTAGTTTTCATTCTGACAAGGAAACATTTTCTTTTGAGCAGACAAATAAAGGGGTCATTTTCTAATGTATTACTTGTCAGTAACAGATGAATTCATAAATGGCAACTATCGTGGTTTCTAAGTTTCTTAATTTGTCACATCTATTGGGTTATTTCCATTTGGAACATTTTGATGAATGTTTCAATGAGCAGTTATCAGTGTCATCATGTAACAGGTAGTCGTCAGAAACTTGTGGTCCATGTTGTCATTTATTTATTCTTTTACCTATTCAGAATGACAATATTTAACATGGGTGTATGTTCTGTTTCTATAGCTGGAAGGCTCTATTGTCTGTTTGGAATTTTGGATTTAAATGAAGGCTTTTAAAGGTCTAAAAAAGCTGCATTGTTTGAGACAATGAAGCCCTTTTTCTAAGTACCCCAAGTGCAAATAGAAAAACCTCCTTCAAGGACATAAAAGTCAGAGAAACATATGATCTATAAAATGTATACTTTGTATGTTTTATTTGTTACCACAGAATAGGTTTCTGATGCTAGCAGTTTGTTTCCATTAACCTAATGCAGAACCTCTTTAGATAGAACCCAACAATAGCCCCCTGTCATGCTATTGGATTGCAATTCCAAATGTTGTGTTTTTGTCAGCTATTTCTTTGAATCTTTTCAAATACATATTTTATTCCATCTTTGGTTTGGTTGATACCCAAATAATTGTTTTGACAGATTTCTCTTCCTCCCATTATTTGTTTGGGGCAATACGATTCCTTTATCAAAGATAATGATTGTATGTTCTGGCTTTCTGCCCTTCTGTTATAAAAATATTGAAATAGAAGCACAGTATCAGGTCAGAAACTGCCAGTTACATAGCTAGATGTTCACAGAACCAAGACACTAATTACATTTTTCTGTTTGTGCAGGAACAAATGATGCGGAAGAAACAAGCCATGCACTTAGATGCCCGCTATGTCACCATGGTAGAGAATGCATATTATTATTGTAACCCACCACCAGTTGAAAAAACTGTGAGGAAAAAGCGACCACCACTTCAAGAGTATATTCGCAAACTCCTTTACAAGGACCTGTCCAAAGTCACCACAGAAAAGGTAAAAACATTACAAAAGATATAAGTGGATGTATTGCCGTAAGTAATCAGGCTGTCTTTGTTTGCCAGATAATCCATTTAGATAAAAGTCCAGTCCTATACAGGTATGCACTGGGGTATCTTGAGAAAAAGGGCTCAGCTTGTTCATAGTGTTGAACACAGATACAAGAATATAAACTTATATTATGACATCTGCTTTAATCTAGGCTGTCTTTGCTTTAACTGGCTAATCAAATATAGCTAGAATTGTCATCTATTTTATATACAGGCTGGGGGGGGAATAAAAAAACAAATAATAATTCACTAGATGACAGACAAAAGTGAAAAATAGTTTTTGGTCTCACAGGTCGGACCTATCATATTTCACATACTGCAATTTCAGTCTCAAACACTCCTAATCACCATATTGACCTCAAGGTTCTAATAATTAAACCTGTCAGCTAAGTAGGATCTGGAGTATCATTAATAAACAAGCGCTGAGGACCAGACAAAGGAAATTAGTCAAATGTTTATCTTTTCTTGATTTTAGGTGCTACGACAGATGAGAAAATTGCCCTGGCAGGAACCAGAGGCAAAAAATTATTTAATCTGTTGTATGGTTAACATCTGGAATTTAAAGTACAACAGTATCCACTGTGTAGCGAACCTGCTAGCAGGGCTGGTGGCATATCAGGAGGATGTGGGCATCCATGTGGTGGATGGGGTGCTTGAGGACATCAGACTGGGAATGGAGGTGAACTTGTTTTATATATTGTTCTGTTCTCCTGAGGGGAAGAAAAAAAGATGTACTGCTTATTTGTCGTGTACCTTGGTGGTTTATTAAGTATATCATAATAGGGTCCATTATAGAACAAATAATCATAATTTCCTAAATTTTTTTTGCTGGAAGTAATAAGTGTGTGGTCTTGCGTGGTAAGTAATTATTGATATTCTTCAGAGTGGTTACAGCAGACAGATGGGGCTTTTTCATAGAGAAGCAGAATCGCAAGCCCTTTTGTACACTTAAAAATAGCCTGTAATCTTTAGTACAGGTTTGACTGTATTTTCTTTTTTATGCAGAATGTAAAATCATACTGTTTTTGTTTTTTTTGCAGGTTAACCAGCCCAAGTTCAATCAAAGACGAATCAGCAGTGCTAAATTTTTGGGGGAATTGTACAACTATAGAATGGTAGAATCAGCAGTGATCTTCCGGACGTTGTATTCCTTTATTTCATTTGGTGTAAGTCCTGATGGAACTGCCAGTCCACTAGATCCTCCAGAGCATCTGTTCCGAATCCGTTTGGTTTGTACTGTTCTGGATACATGTGGACAATACTTTGACAGAGGATCAAGCAAAAGAAAACTTGACTGTTTTCTTATCTACTTCCAGGTATGCAAGTAAAATAATGTGATATATTCTTAATTGTGTACAACAGTAATCTTTTAAGATTAAAATGGATGTAGATTTTGATGATATACATATTTACTATATCTTTGAAAGTAGAGGAGAAACTTGTTGCTTTTTCCCCGAATCCTACTGTACTTCTAAATGGTGTAGAATGGTCAAGAGTTGGCCTCTTAATACATGCAAATACACAGAGTACCCCAAAACCAGATGGAACTGAGATAGATACTAGAGGGTTATCATCCTGTTTAATTTATGATTGACGATGATGATGATGATGATGATGGAGGTTTTTTTTTGGACTGTTGGATTTGTGTTTTTGTTTTAGCGTTATATCTGGTGGAAGAAGAGTTTAGATATCTGGACCGAAGGCCATCCATTCCCTATTGATATTGATTACATGCTCAGTGATACCTTAGAGCTGCTGCGACCAAAGATGAAACTGTGTTGCTCTCTGGAAGAGGCTGTTCGGCAAGTGACTGTCTTGGAGCGTGAGTTCCTGGTTAAACTAGGTGAGCACATTCCAGTAGTTTTACAATTCATATAATTGGTGCCCAATGAAAGTGTTACTGAACACCCTTTAGTGTTTACAACAAACACAAAAAAAGTTAAAAAATGTCAATTCTATTATCCTAGGTCTTGTTTTGCTTATTGATGTTAGATGCTTGATGTTCTGAAAAAAAGTTAAATCTGAAAAATATATATTGAGTATTGAAAAAACAGAATATTTCTACCAGAGGGAATATCTCTTCTTGGAATTCTTGCAGGTCTCATGGTGCTGGTCTGTAACAATATATTTACATGAGAAGTGGGCAATGACAGGTTCAACTCAATTCAGGCATGTTTCACTACATTGTGCACTCACAGCTCACTTGAAGGGTTAAGTTAATGTACTGTACAGAGAAGTTCTAGAAACCTTGTTAAGGTATTTTTCCAGCTAAAAAGGTATGTGTCTTGTTGTTTCATCTGATGTTTTTCTTCCTTTTCTTCTGAATAATTGTTTAGCCTACAATGGGATCTTTTATTTATTTTGGTTTTGCATTGTGAAGGTCAAACATTCTTCAGGTGTGGTGATTTCTTGCTTTTTATTTGTTTCTTTTCAGGTCTCTCTCTCTATTTCTCTCTCTCATATATATAGTTTTTTTAAAACTTTTTTTGTAGCATGATCTGTCTTTTCTCTTTTATGTAGCTTTTATAATTATTACAATCACCAAGGATCAGACTTTTCTGACTGAGAGATCAGATTCAAACTCTTAAGTTGTATCAGTGCATGTATTTATTTACTTTATCAAATGTCCTGAGCAATAATAGAGATGATTTACTGAAATAAAAAGGCGGTATATTAATATTTACAAATAGACAAGTACATTCAAGTATTATTCAAGTTTAAGATCTGTTTTCAGTGAAAAGTCATAAACAAGGCATAACTATTTGCATGCCACTACTATTCTTTAAAGGTTAGTACACAGTGTCCTCTTTAAAATAAAGTACAAAGGATAATTCTGCTTTTTGTCAGAAGTTCACTCCACCTGTTTTCAGCCTTACAATAAGTGTAGTTGAAATTTAGCTTTCTGTGTATGCTTTTCCTTAGCACTGGCCTCCCCAGAAAAGCATTCCCTTGGCTAATTAGGATTTCAGTTGGGGTTTGCTCTTCTGTTTTGATGTGACAAACCATTCATCACTGAAGTTCACAGCTAACATATTTCCTTTTTTCAGAACTGAAATGTTGACATTGAATATTTCTTTTCTAAAAACTTATTTAGGGCTAGCTAATGACAAAGACTCAAAAGATTCGAGCGGTATTAGAGAAGGAGAAGCCATGGAAGAGGAAGATGAAGATGATGATGAGGAAGGTGGTGAGACTGAGGAGCAGTCTGGAAATGAGAGTGAAATGAATGAGCCTGAAGAAGAGGTATGGTTTGAGCAATGGCAAGACCCATTGAATGCTGTACTACTTTTTGCTTTCACCTTTCCAGAAACTCATTTTGAGGGTTAAATGAAGAACAAATAGCTTGTCTAGTCATTCTGCATAGGTTGATAATCTACAGTAAGCACCATAAACATTGAGACAGCATTGAACACAAGAAAATGTTATACATGTGTAAGATATTATATAGATGAAAACAATTAACGGCAAGCCAGTTCATAATACTTCCATGTAATATATTTAATTTTAGAAACTGTCCATTTTAGACTTTAAAAGCAAGAATAATTCTATAATTGTATTGTATATTAAGAAAAATAAATTAATATTATTTTACTGTTTTTATAATATTTTCAGATCCTAAACTGTATGATAACACTGTCTTTGGTGATTATGTATACTTATCTTTTTTAAATGAAAATACATAGTTTCAGGAGTGTGTACAGATATAGAACTTGTTGGAAGACCAATAACTTGCATATGCTTTGCAATGGTTTCATTAGGGCAATTGTAGGTTTGAGCTGTAAAGCTCTGGAATCAACATTACCAACTTGGGTCGATAAGACCAGTGGCATTTGTTTAATCTCTAGTCCAGCATTTAGTATTTTCAACTAGAAAGACTGAATCTAGCATGTAGACCAAAGCCAGTGATGTAATGCATCTGTGGTTCATGCAAATAAAGAGCCATAGCCTATTATAAAAATACAGTAAACACCCTTTGAGAGAATCTCAAAGCTTTATCTTTAAGGACATGAGGGATTCCATTGTGTATTTCTTATTTTGTATAAATACTGTAGCAGACTACAGTTTCAACATGTAACTATAGTAGTGTTCATGTAGCGTATTGTTTAAGGAAACAAACCCATAATTATTTCAAAACAAATAGAATCATTAAAAGCTGATTGTAAGAAAGTCACCAAACAGCATTTTAACAGCATTGATCAGTAGCAGGAAATCAGTTTTTAGAAGTCTGAAAGGTGCTTTCCGTGAGTGGCAATAATCAGATAAAATAAAAATAGTGTATGCAAATTTCAGATTAAAAACAAATGTCAGTTGATCAAAAATGGTGATTTACTGAGGATTTAGGGTTTTAATAAGCAGGATTAAAGCTAAATTGGGTCATTCCACACTGAAGGGATTACATTTTGTGATCTTCCCCAACTCACCATATTTTGATATTGCATATACCTGGAAATGTTTTAGGAAGAATCCCAAAATATTAGCTCTTAATTTATGGAAAGTTGTGGCCTATAATGGGGAGGTGCCCATGATGGATGAAAACGAGTACTGAAAAGGGGTAATGTTTGAAAAGTCAGATCTTCGAATTAGTCAAGATATCTTCTTGATGTGTGCTGCACACATAGAGCTACTCTTCAAGTTTAGTATTGTGTCAACTGGTGACAATATATGTTAATGTAAAGAGAAACGATTTAGAAAACAAAATGCAATGATGTCAATAAAAATGCCATATTGTACTTGCTTGAACTCCTGACCCCCCCTCCCATAGCTTTATGATATCATAAAAGCACAAGTGTGTATCTGCTATCCCTTGGATATCTATTAGAGTTAATATTTTGGGATTCTTCCTAAAACACTTCCAGGTACATTCATATGTGAAATAAGAATCTGAGACAGTGAGGTGGATCCATATGATGTGGAATGAGCCAATTATAACTCAGTTGTTTTGCTCATTCACTCTGAGCTAAGGAACATTTTCTTTATTTTCAACCTTGGAATGCTGCTAGAAACATTGCAGAGTGTACTGTAAATTACCCTTTTGCTTTTTACAGGAGGGATCGGAGAACGAGGAGGAAGAGGGTGAGAGAGAGGAGGAAGAGGAGGAGAACACTGACTACCTGACTGATTCTAATAAAGAAAACGAAACTGATGAAGAAAACAATGTAAGTACACATAAAATCTTGTTTAGAAATCGATCTATTTGAAAACATGAACCATATAGTCTCATCCAAACTATGAAAAATGTGTACAGTTTGTTCCAATTATTATGTTTGTTTTCTTAACTTTTTAAAAAAAAGTTATGATTTGTCCAGATTACAATATTGATTTTTGTGATATTAGTTTCTTGATTTTATCCAATTTTAAAACCCCAAATCAATCAGCTTTACTTCACCACTCTGTTCAATATTTACTTCAGCTTTACTTCACAACTCTATTCAATAAGAGACACCCTACACCCTAAGTATTTACGTATGGTGAAATTAGTTATGAAGTCCACTTTAAAAAGCCTTTCAATATTAGGATTTTTTTTTTATTATTATTAAATATGACTGAACACCTGTTGACTATACTGTATTTTTTTAATTCTTATGTTTTTCAATCTGAAAGGAGGTAACGATAAAGGGTGGAGGTCTCAAACATGTTGCCTGTGCAGAGGATGAAGACTTCATCCAGGCCTTGGATAAGATGATGCTGGAGAACCTTCAGGTAATAATACTTAACATATGTTGCCAAGCAGCAGATATGCAAATAAACAGTTACATCTGTAAGAATGATATGGTAAAACTCCAATGGTATTTTGTTGCTATTATAACCACCACAGTTAATTTATTGAATTGTGAAATTAGTCTTTTATTAGTGTCTGTTTTATTTTCTTAATTCTCTGAACTTCCCCTGTGCTGGTAAATAGGTTTACCCTGGGAAATCAAATGCAGTTTCTGCCTCACCCACTTTATTGCTGAGGCCGTGAAATCTGAAACACTGACTCTGTTCAGTTTATATGGCTGTAGTAACTGCTACCCCTCTGAGGGGGGTTGAAGTATATAATGCTTGAATCAGATATTTATTCTCTGTAACAACTATACATACATATATATTTGTTCTCTTAGCAACGCAGTGGCGAGTCAGTAAAAGTACACCAGCTGGATGTAGCCATTCCTCTGCAGCTGAAGAGCCAGCTAAAGAAAGGACCCCCACCTACAGGAGGGGGGGAAGGAGACACTGAGATTGTAGACACCATGCAGTTTGTGATGTTAACGAGGAAGGGCAACAAGCAGCAGGTACAGTGTTATTAACTTTTTTTCTTTGTATTATTATTGTAGGAGGATACAGAACTTGAAAATTTAAATTATGCATTCACAATTACATTTGTACCTAGATCTTAACTTTCCATCCAATTGAGATGAACGGTGTCATGAATACCAGACCTGCTTTTTCATGGTACTGACTGATTTAGACTGTATTGAAAGCTTAGAAATGTGTTAAAATAAGTTATTCCACATTGTCAGGGGGCTATATGTGTGCTGGCACTTGTTCTGTATTATTGCAGTTATTTGCCACTGTAATTTTTATAATTGTATCAAATAATATTAAGTTCCACTCAGTTTCATCCAGATTATATTTTTTGTGAAGGACATCCAGGTGTCAGAAGAGCAGGCAGCTCATTTGTAAATATCACCTCATCCTTCAATAACATTTATATATTTAGAATTTGAATTGATATATATATATATATATATATATATATATATATATATATATATATATATATATATATATATATATATATATATATATATATATATATGTGTGTGTGTGTGTGTGTGTGTGTGTGTGTGTGTGTGTGAATTTTTGTTCATTAAATAGAAACTTGAGAAAATAACTGCCCTGAGAGATCCTAGAATACTAGGGAGTCTGAAACTGAAATCACTGAGTGAAGGAATTGCAAGACTTTTTTTTTTTTTTTTTTCCGTATAATGAAATGACACACACACAAAAAGAAAAATATTCCTCACGTTCTTTGGCCGTTTAGTTTAGGGCACTCGGTCAGTAGAATTTCCTGAACCACACCCATGCTAGATCTTAATCTTCTTTCCTTCTTTAGAACAGTGGGAGTGCTTGTATATATCCGAAATCCAAAATGCAGCCACATGTACGCCCTAACAAAGGGTGTCCTTTTATAAGCTTTTGCCTTTTTAAAAATAATATCTTAAGTACATTTTCGCATTGGCAACCCTTTCTAGTCCAAAAATGTACCTATTAAATAAATGTAAACTTAATTAAACATTTAAGAATGTTTAAATATTCGATTTCTAGGTAAGCTTGCAAACAAAAATTTAACCCTCTTTCCTTTTTACAGCGTTCAGTTTTTTAAAATAACCATGGGAAAAAAAATGTACTTAAATGAAGATAGGCCTCATATTGGCTGAAAAGAGCAAGTCATTTTTTATAGGGGATTAACATTTGTCCTCGGGTCGATGTAAAGCTAATGAGTCAAATGCTCTTATCTCTGTTGAAATTAATATTAAGTGACAGTTGATCATTGTTTATTTAAAGCTAATTAAATGCTTTTCGTGTGGGTTAAACAGAACTGGAGTGATTAGCAGAGTTTAAAAGAGAGAATTTGTATGTAAACATTTCTATTGTGTGCTTTTTATACAGGACCAGTACTGTGCACTCGACTTGTAAAAATATTGACTTTCAGTTTCCACAGACATCTTGATTTCTTTTACGGCCTATTAAATTGCAAGAAAACATACTGCAGTGGAATTTGTGGTTTTGGGATTGAAACCATGTCTTGTTCTAAAAGGTGTTTTAATGTTGCTGTAAAGGGAGTTGGCTTTTCCTGCACAAATAAGCAAAAAATAATAAGAAATGTGGAACTGTAAGCGCCAAAACTAAATTGAGAAAAAAAAAGAAAAAAAAACATTGGTCAGAGGGTTGAGGGTGCTTTCTCAGTTTGATCAATGGTACACGTAAGTAAGTAAACTACATAGGGCCAGATAGAAGAAGGCAAGCAGGATTGTTTCATATGAAAACAAGATTAACTGTCCAGAGAATGATGGATCACATTTTAGGGTTGATTGTGGCTCTTTCCTAACCATTATTTAGCTGGGTAAACATCTAGAGTACCATCTCTTGTTCTTTTTGAAGTATTTGTTAACATTCCCCTGATGTAAACTTTGCATTCAAATGATATCATTATGCAAGTACATAATTTGTGCCTGATGTCTGACTATTAAACTGTAATACATTTGCTTAAGACAGTTTCATAGCATCATCTGCTATCCTTTAAACCTCTTTTAAATTCAGTTTTAGTTTTAAGAGGCTGCTATCCTAAAACAAATTACCTCTAATGATGGTAAATGATGGGTTTTGGCACTTTACGTAGAGTTAGGATTAAGTAAGTGCAAGCACTTTTCATATTTTGTTATTTGGTACTTTTTAAAAGCTGTTATAAAGATAGCACTGCCCTGATTATATTTTATTCCTTGTGTTTTTCTTCTAAATAAACTGGTTATAAGTAACAAAAAATATTATTGTTTGTTTGATCAAGCATATTCAACTGTAACATATAACACAAATACAAGTTAATTAAAGTGTGTGCCACTGTGGTTCAGTACAGTTTTGGGTTCATGCCAAGTAGCTGTACATTTAAAGTCACTGACTTCTATTTTAGAGTAAGACTAACCAACTGTTTTTTTTTTGTTTGTTTAAATATCATGTTTTTATCATTTTGTTTTTTGTAATTAGGAATGCATGGTAGCATTTGTAACTAATTTATGAATAACACACTTCAGTCAGTCAGTCTGCCAGTCAAAGGCCCTCGGGGAAACTTTTTAGTGTTAGTAATCTGGAGAGTTATGAGAGCATGAAATTGTCTGTGGGTAACAGCTAATTGAACCATGTCTTCATTCTGGCTAATGAGAGATTCAATTATTTATGTGGTTGCTTATTACGAGTGATGTCCTTGACCGTTATTGGTAATCTGACACACAATTGTATTTAGCACTGTAATAGCTTCTTGGTCTGTGCTGTCACATTGCCCTTAGAAATATTTTAGCCTTGATTAATAAACAGCATGATGTTTTCAGTAAATGTGCGTTCAGTAATTAATTCAAACCTGTTTAAGACAACGTGTGGGGAGGGTGATGGGAAAACTACAAAAAGTTTCTCCATCTTAATGAAACAGTTTTCTAAATGAGAAATAGAATCCATGCAAGTTTTCTGTTATCCAGTGTTTTTGTTAATTTTTTTTTTGTTTTCTTTTTGCAGTTTAAGATCCTAAATGTTCCGTTGTCATCCCATCTTGCTGCCAACCACTTCAGTCAGCAGCAAGTGGAGCAGGAGGAGAGGATGCGCATGAAGAAACTCACCCTGGACATTAATGAACGGCAAGAGCAGGAGGATTATCAGGGTGACTATTCCATTGCACTTGTATTTGGGTAGCACCCCAGTCATGCAACAGGCATTCAAAATAGGATTTTCAAGGGAAGATTAGAAAAGGCTCACAATTATCTGGCTTATGATTTGCAGTTCCTTGTATAACCATACAGCTAAATGAAGTACATTTGATATGGGGCACTGGATGCAGTGGTTGTGCAGCAAAAATGCTTTGAAAAATGTACTTTTTAATGGTACAACATATCTTAAATTAACTATTGTCAAGTTCTGAGAAAGCTGAAACAGGACTGCTAAATACATGATACTTACCTAGAACTTGCAAACAATTGATTCCTCGTGGTCTTTTCTTTTTGTTTTTGATAATTTGAAAAGAGGTGTAATTTAACTGAATGGGAATGTAAACTGCCCTGGTATGTGACTGAGCAACACGTAAAGAGTTGCTATTGCCAGACTTTAATTGCAAGTTTAATTAACTATGACCCCCTTTAATAAGTTACTGTTTCAGTCTGTTTAGCTTCAAGGCAACATCAGAAAGAAGGAATGATTTTTCTTGCTGTGTTTTGATGATTTATTTTATTAGTTGGAATGGGGAGTCTTGGGTACAGATGTTGTTCAGCTGGGTAACGTCAGAAGGATAAGTGTAGGGGCAGTATGACATCACATGCAGATGTAGATTGTACAGAAAATTGGATGCATGCTTTTTTAAAGATTAACACAAATTGGAAGACAGACTAAACATGTTTGTCTGGATACACAATCCAGGGAAAGGTATAAAACAGCAAATCCTTGTTTTAGGTGTATATTTTTCTTTTACGTCATGCATATTTACTTTCAATAAAGACATTTAACAATTAGGTTTTTAAATATGATGTTTGCCGATTTGAATAAGTGGCTTTAACCATAGCCATACAATTGTAATGGGATTGACAACTTGACACACAAAACATCAATCACAGCCCATCAGGAACTTTTTCTTGGTATTCATGGCTTCAGTTTATGGATCCATTAAATGTTTTAAAAGTGAATTCTGTTGTTTGCAGAGATGTTGCAATCCCTAGCACAGCGCCCAGCCCCTGCTAACACAAACCGGGAAAGGAGGCCCCGTTACCAACATCCCAAAGGAGCGCCGAACGCCGATCTCATCTTCAAGACTGGAGGAAGGTAGGAGAACTTTTAAACTTGCTGTCATGATGAGAACATGTTGCTGTTATAGTAAGATTTAATTGATACCAACTGTAAACTGTTATCTTCCATTTCTACACTATTTACAGTATGCAACATTTACAGCATGGATCCACTATAATACACTACAAACTACAAAATCATATTTGCTGAGTAAAATATTTAAGTTCATTGAAATTTGGTAGTAAGCAGTCATTTTCACAATTTAGTATGCACAGAGTAAAAAAGAAAAAGGTGCTGTAACTGATTTATGTTTTCTTTTATTGTAAAAAAGTACATTAAGAAAGATGATTTACCTCTGTTTTTCAGGTACACATACAAGTGAACAGAGGCAACAGATGTTTTCATATGACCGTATTTTCTTAAGTGTTTTGAAATAAAAACAGGACTTTTTGAAATTGATTAAGGATTGTTTGTAAGCCTGGGTTGTGTAGAAATGTCTTCACCTTGTGTTCACTGCCTGTCTGGTGTCTGCAGAGTCCCTTCGTATGCCTAATCCAGGTACTGTTGCTCACTGTGCTGCAATACTGTTCATCATATTTAGTTTTTATACTGTTAAGAATTTCATCCAATAAACATTATAATGCCTCTACTTTTGCCTTAAATAGTGAGGCATATTGGTAGTGTAAATATAGTGCTGCACTAACAGGTTGATGGCATCATGAATGTCATCATGTTGATGGAGTTTGTAAAGAAAGAAACGTTATACATTGGTTGCACAGTTGAATGAAAAAAAGTATTTATTTACAGGTGTTGCATTTATGTGTAGTTGTCCTGTAAGCCACATTCCCTTCCCTTATTTCTTTTTACATGTACAATTACACACACAAAAAAAAAGAAAGCTGATCCATCAACATCAACAGTAGTGTAGGCAATAAAAGCTGCTTTACTGCCTAGTGTCAGATTCAGCATAAATTCAACAACAACAAAAAAAAAGTAACGTGCTCAGGGTATGTATGCACTCACTGCACACTGTTCTTTTCCCCTTTACATTCTTTGTAAGCATACTTTTCATGCTTTCTTTAAATAAATTGTATGTGAGCTTCTGAAAATTGTGTTTTGTATATTTTGAGTCTTTTCCAAAAAATATGGTGTTAATCCCTGTTTACAAAGCTAGTAGAACATACAAATAAAACAAAGGTACAGCAGTCCCTGTTTATCCGTATCAGAATATCTATGCTGAATAAACAGTTGACAAATATGGCAAAACTAAGGCATGGTAAGGAAGAAGCACAAGCAGACACACTCGGTGCCAGCATTGTACACAACTTTATCCCCTAAAAGCATCTTTACCCTCCCCATAGCCATGTGTTTAAGGTAGTGCTGTGCTCAATAGGGTTATATAGGATATAGTGTATAATTGCGTCAGCCATTTAACAAACATAAGTAACAATGTTTTGATTGGTGAGCTGTGTATTTACTTCCATGTCAAGAAAAGTTTATGTGAATAAAATACATTAACAGTGAAAAACCTATTACTGTGGCCATTTTTGTAAACAGTACAGTGTGAAGTTGCCAGACCAGTGGGAATTTAAAACTTTTTGTAGCCTGCAAAATACAAATAATTTTGTACTGGGTAAATATAATGTAAAGTTTACTTTAACTAGCTATAGTAATCAAGTGGTTTTCACTATATTTATAATGTCTGTTTTATTGTTGTTATTGTAGTTGTATTTTTAAATATAATTATTTTAATATGGAAATGGACCTCGTGTTTACAAATATATATATAAATATATCTATATAGAATATATATATATATATATATATTATATATATATATATATAATATATATTATCTAAAAAAAAAGAAATTTATTGTTGCATCAATCACGGTAACACGGTTGGTGTTTGCAACCATGGCTTTATTACATTCTATTTTTGATGTCCAACACGACTTGGTTTCAGTTGATTTTGGCTTGCTTGTTTCTCCCTCATAGTTTTGTTATTGAAGTCTGAAGCTTGTCATTTGAAAAAATTATTTCAGCATTTCTTTTCATGCAAAAACACAATTTAAAATGTATTATTATTATTAAGTAAGATCATTTTCAAGACCTCCAACTGTATCAGAAATGATTACGCTGCCAAAATAAAGTATTTGAAATATGACCACCTGTGATGGGCAAACAACTTTTTAATGTCTGTATTGATGAATGCATTATATACAAAAATGCAAAAAGCTTGTGGAAGATTGGAGATGGAAAGTGGTGCAGTATGTGGGAGGCGTAACTGCAGTGGCTAAGAAAAACAGGAAAACACAACACTGAATTAAACTGCTGCAGGATGAAATAAGGATTTAAAGAACGCACCAGACTGGGTTCTGTATTTGAAACAACATTTGGTTTAGTCACATTTCTAACCCTACGTGAAATATAAAAAGACAGCAAATCAGAAGGAGAGAAAGAAGATCTTCAGGAATACCATCGGTAGGATTTGGCAGATCTTGTGAAGTGCTGGCAAGAACTTGGAGATGCGATAGCTGGTGAAGCTGATTTCACACCTTAACCATATTTGTTTTGACTTGTTTTTCAGGAGACGCTGATAGAAGCAGCGAGTGTTGGTTCAGTTTACCCACTCTGTCTCTAATACTGTGGGTAATGACGTCCTCAATCACTTGAATGAGAACAGCAGACACATCTCACCATGGCTGGAGAGTGATCAGAACGGGGGGCTCCCTTTCGTCCAAGCTAGGGGTCATTCCTGCCAGACCAACAGCAGAATAAAGTGGCATCCTAAACAATTACACTTATCGCGAGAATGAGCACATTTGTCAGATAGCCCAATTATACCCGAGTAGCTGGACTGGAGGTAGAAGAGTAAAGGCGCGCAGAGGGATCATTTCTCGTGTCCAAGACGTTTCGAGTTAAACACACTGGTCTTTTGTTTTCAGAAATCTTTACAAATTAACATTATTCTGATACTAATGCTCCTGTAAGAGAAAAAACTGAGAAAAATACATTCACCAGAGAGGGAAAGTATACGTATACATGTAGGTAAGGGCTAACCAGCAGCTAATGAACTGTGCAAGTGAGTTAACAATGGTCTGTCAGCAGGTATGTTGATCAAAGGGAAAGCAGAAGCTAGGAAGCATTACCACGTTTTTTTTTTCCTCTGCTGCTTATGGCTATATCAAATTAGAATGATAGGTATATTGCAAGTGAAAGAAGGCTTCAAGTTGTTTGTGTTTAGAATTTGACTGACTTATTTGTGTGTACACTTTTAAAATAAGTGTGCTACACCCTGGGACAGAACTGTGATGTACACTTAAGTTACAAACTTTACAAACTGTGTAAAAATTTGGTCTCAAGGGAGAGAACCATCATGGTCCATCAACCAGCTAGTTGTAAAAATAATAAATAAATAAAAATTGTTTGTAATTAGATTAAATGGGTTCAATAAATCATCTACAGCTTTTTTCCCCTAGTTCCATTGAAATAAGTACAACTGCCATGCAAGCATTGAGAATACAACTCCAACTTTGTAAATTCTGTTGAAAAAATACATATTTTCATTTCATTTCATGTTAAAGTCTTTGCTTGTAGAAGTGTTGTTATTGTTTGTTTAATTCAAGAGCTGCATGGCTTTACTCATCAGCTGTAAACATTTGTGACCTGCCAATATTGTAGTAAACTGTTATGACAGAAATAGTCTTGTGTCATTCTTTTCGCTAAAGGAACTGCACTAAACTAAAATTAGTGTTCATTAACATAATTGTGAATGTAACAGAGTAGCAGTATGACCCTATCTGATTATAAAGACAAAGGCACGCTTCATAAATAATTGTATGCAGCTGTTTTGCCCTGTAAGGTATTTTTTATACCTGTGTCTGCTTAAAAATAATGTTGAACAAATATGACACGCCAGTAAAAGTAAAATAAAGCTGTTGATTTTTAAAAACATTTTTAAATGATCAATTCGAAACAGAGCTGTTTAATCATTGTAACATTGCCTTTTATAGTAGTTAGCATTGTAGTCTGAGCACAGTTAAGCTCACTTGTGTTGCAAAAGTACAAATCAATGTAAAGGTATATTCACATTCATGACATTGAGCAGAGCTTTTTCTACCAAGCATGCAGTTTTTAAGGATACCTGTGCAGCTCATTAAAAGTGTAGGTTAAAGTATCAAACCATGAATATTGAATATATGCTTGTTATTGGGAAAGGTCTGTGTCTAGTCCAACCCCCTAAACATATAGATTGAGAAAGATGAATAAAAATAATTTTTGTGCAGTGAAATCGTTTGAAAATATATTTGTATGTATTATTACCTGTGCCCTCCATTAGACAAATACAAATTCTAGGATCAATATTTCATATTTTAAGTGCACTTTTAACACAAAGGCCCAAATCAATATTTAAACTGAATTTTTGATAAAGACAAAATGTTAGTGGCTGAAAATGTCCCCCGTTCATTTGTTGTTTGCCTGTTTCCATCCAACAGCTGAACTTGTCATTAAGGATATAAATCTTAAATCCATATACCTTTTAGCCAATTTTGATCTTCTGCAATGTGGTGAGTTTACCGCCTTATGGTTACTTTCAATTCCAAATATTCATTTCCTTATGTTCTGTTAGTTTATTTATTTATTTATTATTATTATTTATTATTATTATTATTATTATTATTATTTTATTTTTATTTTAACTTAAAAGTCAATAATATGTTATATGAAAACAAGTGGAGTTCATCATCTTCAGTCTTGAGTCCGTTGGCTTAACCAATGCTTGGTACTCTTCACACAAAATGTGACACAAGTAATGTCTGCTAGGTTGTAAAGTGCCTTTCAGTGACCAGCAGTTTATGAACTGGCAAGTAGACAACCACAAATAAGGTCAGACTGCACTTTTGGAAATGTTTTGATTTTGTGAGAAAAAAAGGAATGACCAAGAAATTCTGCTTAAATGTCACACTAATAAAACAGGGGATAAGGAGTTACTAGCTTTAACTTTAAACGATCAAAAATCTACTGTAGCCTATAAAAATGTTGTGGAAACACACTTATTTTTTGCTACTATCTGCTACTATCTGTCCAATCTATTTTTAAACATGAAGTACTTAATGTGCAGTACATATATTCTGACCTAACTCATTCTATCAGTTTTCAAACAGCATTGTATAGTTATTCCTATTCGCCATTCCATAATTAATTATATATTATATATATATATATATATATATATATATATATATATATATATATATATATATAATCATAATCATTATTGCGACTCCTTGGTTCATACGTTATGAATAGTAAACAGGATGCATTAAGTATAAACATTAGGAATGGCGTACATGCAAATCAATAACTTGCACATCATTTTATCCTTAAACCAATTCAATAAACATTAGAATGTATGCCTCTGCCCGTTTAGTTAAGGAATTCACACTAGAATGTTACTCGATCCAAGAAACCTGAGACTCCAGTCCTCTCAGATCTGCTGATGTCGTGGAACATCTACTGTCTACAAGTTCCAGAGAATGCAAAGGTTGAAGTTTTACAATTATATTCTTTTCACTTACTTTCACAGCAACTTAATCAGTTCTGGAGTAAAATTAATGTTTTTCTGGAGCAAATGCGCAGTATATCTGTCCAAAACATGTTTATGGCCGCAAGAGGTTAAAAAAAAAAAAAACACTGATATACTAGATATAGACAGTGAACAGAATGTCTGTGGATTTTGACAAATTCAATTTTTTTTTAAATAAAGTTTAACCAATATTTAAAATGTTCTAAAGTCTTGTAGAGCTTTTTTTATCTTGATTCTTTTTGGGCAAGGTGTGGTCCTTTTTTTTTTGGTGACCTGGAGTCCTATTTTATAATTTCCTTGTTCCTTCTAAGTGTTCTGAATGGTTACATTTATGGAGTTAACTACAATCAGCCTTGTCATTACAACTGTACAGGTTTTAGTTAACATGGTTTTAATTAACATGGTTTTAAATAACGGCCACACAATGTTCTATTTATTCAGTGTCTTTGCTGTGCTGTTTCACATGGGTAATGTTGACACAAGCCCTGTTATCTGCTGGACTGGCACAACCTGTTGGAGTGGAAGTTTCCTGCTGACTTCAGATTTCATCAGATAGCATGCTCGAATTTTAATACTGGCATGCAAACTGTCTACAGACAGAAAGGTTATGATCATGTCTCTCCTCTCCAATTACAGGACATACATATCATTTTTGTGTGCCTTATTTATAACTGCTTTTAGTCTATTAAGGTCTTACATGTACTGTAAGCTAACCAAGTTACTTTTTATCCCTTTAGTTTTACCAGTAAAGCAACAGTATCGGTAAAATGTTTGGGAATGAAAGATAAATTCCTAACAAACACCTTTAATTGAAATTATTTTGTTGTACTCTGTGACAAAGTTAATAATCTAAAACGTGTCTAAACTCTACTGTCTATTTGGATAGGAGAAAAGACTGATTATACTGTGTGATATGACTACCACAATGCTTAGATTTTGCTACTCTAGTCAATACAGCCTGTATCCATACAGAATTACAGTATGAACCATCAAACAACAGGATTACTATAGAAGGTAATAATAAATACAGTGATATAAATATCACAGTACCTATAACAGTATAATATTTAAGTAACTAATGTATTTTAGAATGTTAAGTAATATAGAATGCCAACAGTAGTTCTTTCTATAGCAATAGTGACACTGTATTCACAAATGATAATCAATAGGAACATTTTAACACATTGTTGGACAAAAATGTTATGTTCCAGGAAACTAAGAACAGCTTTTGGCATGTCTCTTTAAAACTGTGCCACGCAGATGGCTGTCTGGACTATGAGAGTGATAGTGTCCGTTACACAACTTTATTTAAAACCTGGGGGTTCACAAAAGGTTGTGCTCTAGCATCAGCAGGTTTCTGTTTGCAGTCTTACTGAGTTTGGATTAAACAAACACAAAATCTGTCTGTTTTAAATGCAACCTGCTGTCTCCAACCAGAGAAAGACTGCCTCAGTTCAATTTCACAAACCTGTTAGTAACATATCTACTACTTCAAGGCTGTAAAAACAAAATTGCAGCTGTCAGTTTTCTGGAAAAGTAGAATACTATACATGTACAAATGTGTTACAAATGCCCACGCATGTTCTTTATATCCTTAAATTCTGATAAAGAATGTTGTAACCAAGACCCATCACAGCTGGATAAGAACCTTTGCTGAGGGGTTACCAGGAGTCTATTTTATAGAATGCAAGTGTAACATGGCAACTTCTCTTTATTCAAACATAAGCTTTTATCATTATCTATAAATAGCAGTTATTACTATTCACTATACAGTTAGATATTGTTTTGATAAGGACCATTATATATCATAACAGGAAAGCCATTGAAATGTTTCTTTTGATTAGTACTATACCTCCCAATTCAATTAAAAATAAATGGGCGTTTCTTAGTCTATTGGGAGAGTAACTGTCCTGTAATTTCAGACAGCTGTACGATTTTATTTAATGAAGTGCAGTAAATGGGTTGGTTGGAGTGAAAACTATGAAATGATTCCTATACACTGGTATGTAGTATAATTGTATCACATGAAACAAAGCCAGTGACATGAATGCTTTCCATCTCGCAAAAGCAGTCAGGATATCCTTAAAATGGAACCTACATGAATGCAATCCCCATGTTATACAGCACAAAAACAATATCACTTGAGGTTATTTTTCAACAGATTTATTGTTTGTTTAAATAGTACAGTACAATATTTCACTTATCTGTATCTGTTACACCGGGTCATACTGCATGTCCTGTTAGACATTCCAAGAGCTGTTTTTGAAGCTGATCAAGGCAGGTTTTCTGCTACTGGCCATGGAGGATAAAACAACCTGCTATCCTGGTTCAGTGGAACTAGTAAACTGAAGTCCATTTTACACAGTGCAATTAAACATCTAGTGTGAATGTTAAGGTTCTACAGACTTCACCACTGTCTTGGTACTAAAATAAGGTCTGGTTTAACACCAGTTATAGTAGTATATCGGTTTAAATTAAACCCTACTTCTTATGCACAATCAAAGTTACAAAAAATGCATGCAGTAGCTACAGACTGGAATCACATACTTGTTACAGATACCAGCAAATTTTCTAAAAACTGGTTTAAAATCTGTCCGTTTGATGTTTTGTTTCCTATAGTAAAATTGCCACTTGCTAAACCTCAAACCATCTCAGTGCTTCACTGAAGCGAGCCAAACATGTTTTTCTGTTTTTATAGCCTTGTTTATTTTAGGCTGCCAAGGAATGTCTAGCCATCCTGTTTGATGTAGAGAGCACAGAAACAGCAGCTCATCAAAGGAGTCTTGGCTGGGATTTCAATGAAACCCATTTACAACAGGCCTCAGAATAATCTAGGAAATATTAACAAATTAAAATATTGTTCCAATACTTAAGGCAACAGTAATTACAGCACAATTTCCCTCAAATCTACCTAGTTGGCTAAATAACTATCTCACCAGAGAGCAACACTTGAATGAGGCACTGTTAAAAGAATACTGAAGATAACGTCAGGCAAAACTGATGGCATGTCAGAAATGAATTAAAACAGATTATCCCTCTTTTGATTATGCATCTCTCGTCTAAAAAAAAATGTACTGTACTTTTCCTATGTGCTTATACCTGAAGTTTACCACTTCTCAGATATTTACCATGCTTTCCTTTGCTTTTCCATACTTCACAATAATGTACTAAACATTGCTATGCTCATACCATGTTATTCTGTATCACAGTAATCTTTTATAAGGGAAAAGAGGCTTTTTAGTCCTAGGGGACAGCCTTTGGACTTATCAAAAGCTCCTCCTACATAGACTATGTACAGAATGCAGTAGTCCAACAAGCATATTTTATTTTATTTGGAAATCTAAGAGTTTAACATCTAATACTGGTATGATATGTTTACTAATTAGGCAACGGTTTACTGTAGTAAGTTTAATTGACATGTAAGATTCTGACTTCCTTTGCTACCTTTACAGACACAGCATACTTTTAAATTTCAAAGCAAAAATACATATTCATAACCACCTCTCTTCCAGCTGACTTAAATAAATATGGAACAAGACGCACACTGCAGATATTCAAACCCAAGATCACAGGTTCTTAGTAACATTAGGCCAAATATAAAAATAACATACATTTTCTAAATAAAATAATTACACAAAAACATAAAAAATGTATTAAACTGTTTATAAAGTGAAATTGATAATAACAAAGTTATATTTTACAAAATAGAATGCAGGCCTGTAAGGTTACCTATTAAAAGCGAATACACAAGTAATAGTACCAGATATATGTAAATTGCTTTTTTTCTGATGCCTTCATTTTCCCCTTCACACACACACACAGAGACTGTAGATGTACGTATGTGTGTATATATACCATTCCCTTTATATTCCACTAATAAATCTTTATTTTATGAAGAAAATACATCTAAAGCAATATACGGAGAACACACACACACACACACACACACATATATATATATATATATATATATATATATATATATATATATATATATATATATATATATATGGGTATGAAAGTATAATACCTTTCATAATAAATATAGTTTGTTTATAAAAACAAATATTTTCTAGGATGTTAGAAGGGCCTATTAGAATAATAATGTATTTTTTTTTTTTTTTAAAGATACATATATACAGTTGGAGTCAAGTTTACATACCCCAAAAATGTTTAAAAAACAAACAATTATAGGAAAAATCTATTTGTAGTAAAAGTGTGGCTTTTGTGTTAAGAAATGGATGTCTACAATTATTTATTTCAGCAATTTTTTAGATCGGGACTTTGACTAGGCCATTCCAGAACCTTGACTATATTCCTCTTTAACCATTCTGAAGCAGATGTTGATGTGTGCTTTGGATTGTAGTGTTGGAGCGTCCAGTTCCGCTTTAAACCAAGTTTTGTAATGGAGGGTTTCAGATAAATGGCCAGTATCTTTTGGTATGCTCTGTAATCCATTTTACCATGTATTGGAGCTAAATTTCCTGTGCCATTAGAGGAAAAACAGTCCCATTGGGATAGTCAAATGCTTGGAAATCTCCTTGTATCTTTCTCCAGCTTTATGACAATAAATAATGGTCTGCCTGAGGTCTTCAGATAGTACTTTACTTTTTCATTTCACCTAACCATTTTATACACTAAGAATGTTACAATCCTACAATCCAGCATTTCTGCATCATCATACTGAAATGTCCAGCACCTTATAGACAATACTACCATAGCATCAAAGGGTATGCATACTTTTAAATGAGCATTTTTGCAATTGCTGAAACTTGTAACTTTTTTCTTCATCCACAAACCAAAACTTTTGCTACAAAAGATTTTTCCTGAAATTATTTTTTTCAAGAAACTATAAAATTTCAGTTGGGGTATGTAAACATTTGACTACAACTGTGTGTGTGTGTATGTATGTGTTACACACACATTTTATTTATATATATACACACACACACACACAAAATACATGGAATATGGCTATATTTGCATCCAAAGCCATTCTAAAGAAAGGCATAATACCACAGTAGTCACATCAAGTGATAATACCTCTAGAGGAAAATATACTTGAACTTTGACCCTTTTGACTGCGAGACAATCACTTTCAATTCAAACACAAAATGTCTCGTTTTCAATCACTCAACAACAGCCACAGTACAGAAATGTTCACTGAGCAACAAAATGAGAATATGTTAAAAAATAATGATGTAAAGCTGATACATTCGTATCTTAGAGAAACAGATAGAAACATCATAGAACGTTGGTACAGCACTGAAACACTACGTTAAAAAAAAAAAAAAAAAAAAAAAAAACTGTACTGCTGAACCTCATCTTCTTTAATATTAGCATCACAAGGGTATCCATGCATTATAAAAAAAAAAATAATAATAGATGGGCCTCTTTAGTGAGACAGAAAACAATTCCATCTATTATCCTGTAGCTCATTGAAGCCCATCTATCGATCGATCTATCTATATCTATTGATTAAACTTGCTTCTGTTTTCAGTGCTACAGTTAGGTGTACGATTTGGTAATCAACACATACAATATAGAGATGTAGCATCAGTCTGACAGCAGATGACCAGAGACAGCCATGGGGGAAAAAGACTCCTATTGCATAGCAGTTTCACCCATTTCAGGTTTTAATACAAACCTGACATGTCATAATATATTGGTAACAACCTCAGGGGTGTCTTGTTAAACTTAATAAAACCAGGAATGGATCTAACTGCTATGTAATAAGAGATATTTAGCAGTGGGGAAAAAAAAAATATATTAGGTGAAACCAATATAATAATGAATACATGTTGCATTTTGTTACCAACAATGTTGGTGATCAATACAGAAAGATATGAAATGTTTGAGCATCAAAAGAAACGTATCACTTATAGTTGGATAAAATTCACTAGATGTGATTGAAAAATGACAAACTGTTTTAGAGCAGGTGTAGTGACTTTTTACTGTACCGATTAACAACTGACATCACGAAGATGCTGCAAAATGATCTGTCGATCTTGGGCAGGGGTTGTGACTCTTGTTCTCTCAGTTCCTGGCCTGTCATTGACAGAATGTGTCTGGTTATACCATCTCGTCAGGTTTGAAATTGCTGGCTGTGAGCACCCAAGACAGTAAGCCACAGTACACTGCCCTAGTCTAGCCTCCAACATGCCGATTTCACAAATGCACTGCTCTCTTGACAGATGTGGCTTTTTTTTCCTGTGATTTTCTTTATTGCGTTTATTCAAGCTTGCAATTCAACAGCTGTCCAATCAACTGGATCACTATTTAGGTTTTTAAGTGCATGTGCTTCAGTCGCAGTCACTCAAGCGTGACATGGTAAAGGATGAATTTTTTTTTTGAAAATAAGTGTTATAATAGTGATAAGTTTCTTTTGTTGCTTGGTATATGCATATATATAATATATATATATATATATATATATATATATATATATATATATATATATATATATATATGTGTGTGTGTGTGTGTGTGTATATATATATATATATATATATATATATATATATATATATATATATATATATATATATATATATACACAAAGTTGCATAGTAACAGATGTAATTAAATTATTCAGATAGGTCTTTTTGGTAAACCCTGAAAGGTGGCAGGATGCAGTAAAATCTCCATTTTCATCATCCAGTTTTCAATGCCTGTTTTTCAGATTTTTTCATGACTACACCACTGCACCTGTTGACCCAAAAATCACACACTCTACAGTATGTATATTTCTGTTTCCAATAAAGAAATATTTTTTTTACTTTAGAAGACCGAGTTTTCTCAGGGCTTCCCTTCTTGATTCATCAGTGGAACCGCGGCCAGAGAACTGAACTGTAACTCCTTGTGGTCTAAAACCAGATGTTGTGGGCATAGAGCAAGTCCTCTTTATGTCTAGGAACGAGCTTTTGTTTCCACTAAAACTCTTGGATCCATTGTGGTGAGAAAACATTCCTGTGGAACGAGAGTTCGGTTCAAATGTGACTGACTTCACCCCAGAGTAAGCAGGCAGAGCTCCTGTTTCAGCACTACTGTCACTGTTTTGAGGTGCGTTGGACATAATCTCAGTGTTGATTGAAGGACTGTAACTCGGAGGCACAACCACAGACTTGTAACCAATTCCCGCATGGTGATCAGCAGAGGCTCCTTTTTTGGCAATGTTTTGATCATTTGGAGGTCCATCAGACAATGCCTCAGTTTTGCTAGGAGAGGCTTGGCTTGGTTTCACAATCATGGGCTTGTAATCACCCTGCACATACAGATCAACCCAAGCTTCTTTTTTGGCACTGCTGCAATCACTTTGAGGTTCATTAGAAACTGTTTGAGTTTTGCTTGTAAGAACTTGACCGGGTTTCACAAATATGGAGTTGTAGCCAGTCTGCCTGTGGTCATCAGTTACGTTCTTCTCTTTCATGAGACCCAGTTTGGACAGAGCTTCAGTCCTGGTTTGTTCAGGTGCTGGGTCTCTAAAGGATAATCTCCTGTTTGGTGCCTTTCTCATTGCAATTTCCTCCAGTTCAGGAGAGAAGTGAGGAGCCCCGGTTAGGTTGGCTAGCATCTGTACTTTGCGTTCCTGCACATTGACAGAGGCTTTTGAGATGGTCTGGTTACATTCCTTGCCACTCCCTAGGATAATGATGTTGCTTGGAAACCTACCAGGCTTTGGAACAGTCCCTAGTTTGCCCAAGTCATCAGCAGATAAGGGAGGGCTTTTGTCCCTCTCAAAACTCCTTCTCCTGTCATACTGAATTGAGTTTGGAGACGTGTTCCCGTTCCCTGCCTGTCTCTCTGCAATCTTCTGGGCAATTACGACAGGAGTGGGAATAGAGCCTATAGGGGGAAAAAAAGCAAATGAGTGTTGGCTGTGGTCTGTCAGAGTGTCTGGCAAGGGTCTGTCCCGATTTGGAGATGTTACCATAGGCGGAGGAGGAGGGTAATAGTCTAAAGGGTGGTCGTTTTCAGTTATCTCTTGTTTTAGTTTAAATTCATCCCGCTGCTTTGTGTAGATCTTCTCAACTGAAAATAAATAAATAAATAAAGTAGGCCATGAACACACACTTTATATATGAATGACCAAACAAACAAAGGGGCTGCTTCTCCACAATTAACCAGATGTAATACTAATCATCATATTCTTGTCAGCCTGATGTTATTTGGTTCCTACTATATCACTGTGTCTACTGCATTATGAAGCAGTAAACCAATCAAACTGCAAGACCCACAATGATCCAACTAGATCACAGTTGTACAATTCAGGTTGCTCAGTTATGTTCAAATGTTTTTTTGTGTAATATCTTTACCTGGCAATGGGGAATGGTTAATAGTATTTCCATATTCTGCTTGTGCAGGGTTTATTTGAACCAGATCAATGATTTCTGCATTTGGGCTTGGAGCTCTTTCCTCTATAAAAGTCGGGGTAGACCTGTCATTCACAGCAGTACTGTCCCCAGAACACAGGTCTTGTTTTTCCAAACAAGTTTCCAAAGAATCGATGGTTTCCTCAAAGAACATTAGGCACTCCTTTTCCTCATGGGTCAGGGACTTTAGGGCATCATCCTCCTGTAGGAACAAGATAACAAAAACAATTTTAGTTACTTGATATATTTGAGGTGTCTCAGTCCATATTAATCTCCTCAGATTGAAGAGTGAACAATCCTCTATCATGGGCCTAAAATCAACTTATTGATGCTTATCCACTTTGTCATATTTACATTGCTTGAGGTGGTCAATGGTCTGAACAGATAAACAGCCATCGTCAGTCAACACATCATTTTCATGGCAACATAAACAAAACAAATAAACAAAAGCAGAATAGCGTGGGTAAGCTATTAAAAAAAGGAATGTTATATATCAATTTTTTATCTTTTAATGAATGGCGCTACAGAACTGTAGTGTACTGTAAACTTCCCTGTGCTCGCTTTGTCCTCTATTAGATACATACACACATTATATATATATATATATATATATATATATATATATATATATATATATATATATATATATATATATATATATACACACACACACACACACACACATTATATATATTACACACACACACACATATACACACACAGTGACTACAGAATGTCTACACCCCCTTTCAAAATTCACCTTTTAGTTGCCTGGAATTAAAATGCATTAAATAGTTTTTTTTTATTTATCTACACATCCTTCCCCACAACTTCCAAGTGAAAAAAATATTATAGAAATTTGTATTAAATTAATTAAAAATAAAAACTGAAATAGCTTGGTTGGATAAGTGTCCACCCCCTTGTAATAGCAATCCTAAATTAGCTCAGGTGTAACCAATCACCTTCAAAATCACACACCAAGTTAAGTGGCCTCCACCTGTGTTAAACTGTAGTGAGTCACATGATTTCAGGATAAATTCAGCAAGTCCTGTAGGTTCCCTCTGCTGGGTAGTGCATTTCAAAGCAACGACTCAACCATGAGCACCAAGGTGCTCTCAAAAGAACTCTGGGACAAAGTTGTTGAAAGGCATAGATGAGGGGATAGGTATAAAAAAAAAAATATATATCGAAGGTCTTGAATATCCCTTGGCGCATGGTCAAGACGATTATTAAGAAGTCAAAGGTGTATGGCACCACCAAGACCCTGCCCAGATCAGACCGTCTCTCCAAACTGGATGATTTGGCAACTTTGCAAGAGCTACAGACTTTTATGGCCAAGACTGGTCAAAGTGTGCATGTGACAACAATATCCCAAGCACACCATAAATCTGGCCTGTATTTTACTCAAGAAACCCCACCTTGAATCCCATTTTAAGTATGCAAAAAAACAGGAGATTCTGTATCCATGTGGCAAAACGTTTTGTGGTCTGATGAAACCAAAATGGAAGATTTTGGCCTAAATGCAAAGTGTAATGTTTGGCGCAAACCCAACACACCGCATCACCCAAAGAACACCATCCCTGCTGTGAAGCATGGTGGAGGCAGCATCATGTTATGGGGATGTTTCTCATCGGCAGGGACTGGGGCACTTGTCAGGATAGAAGGGGAAATGAATGGAGTAAAGTACAGAGAAGTCCTTGAGGAAAACCTGCTGCCCTCTGCAAGAAAGCTGAAACTGGGAAGGAAGTTCACCTTTCAGCATGACAACGACCCAAAGCTAAGTTGGAGCGGCTAAGGAACAAAAAGGTAAATGTCCTTGAGTGGCCTAAATCCAATCAAAGATTTGTGGCATGACTTGAAGATTGCTGTCCATCAAAACTCCAAGGAACTTGACAAAGCTTGAACAGTTTTGTAAAGAAGAATGGTCAAATATTGCCAAATCTAGGTGTGCAAAGTTGGTAGAGACCTATCCCAACAGACTCACAGCTGTAATTGCTGCCAAAGGTGCTTCCACCAAGTATTAACTCAGGAGGTGGAGACTTATCCAATTATGATCTTTCAGTTTTGTATTTTCAATATATAATCTTTTTCTCAATAAAAACTTTTTTTTCCCTTAACAGTGTGGAGTATGGTGTGTAGCTAAGTGGAAAAAAATCCTCATTTAAATGCATGAAACTCTGAGGCACTGACACAACAAAATGTGAAAAAAGTTCAAGGGGGTGTACACTTTCTATAGGCACTGTACATATGTGGAAAATTGAAAAAAATATGTTTAAGTGGGGAAGCATGTAACACCAACGACAAAAATACCCAACAGGTCCGGCATACATGCAGTCACGTGAGATGCTGACTTTTAATCCACACCCACTATAGCGCTTCAGTGGCAGCACAACATTTCACACAGGTGAAAAGACGGCTCACAGCGGGCATAAAATATGACAGCTCTACGAAGGTACAGGAAAGTCACACAGACCAAAACGCCGCATCAGTGTCAATTCTGAGCCGTCATAACTCGTCTGTGCGAAAGGGGTACTAGTAACCAAAACAGAAAAAAAAAAAGTTAGACAGATCAGAGAACAGGTTTACAAAAACAAAATCTATAAAACTATGTCTCAAATGCATCCTTGTGTCACAACAATGTGCATTCACTCACTGTGCCACCTCATAGGGTAAACACAATGTTTTGTGAGGCAAAGGAAAGTTAAGACCATCAGTAGGTGTGCAGGGCAAGCACAAACTCATTGGTCAGCATTCATTTGATTGTTTACCATCTCTAAGATTATATTTATGTAAAAAATGGCTAAATGCTTGAAATACAAAGACCATCATTAAAGGTTTTTAATTGACCCTAGTTATCAGAACTGAAGTTACAGCTAAACATAAAGCAGGTGTTCCACAGACAATATGTCATATCTCTGTATTAATCTTTATTGTAACAAAGCTACATTCATAAAGCTGAAACTCTACACAAGGTATCAAGTTACAAGTTTGAACTTGTGGTGTTAGGAATAAGAAATATCTACAACAAGGTTAAGTGATACAGGTACCAACAAAGACAGGGATAAGTGGAACTGTACATGCAGTAACTGGCTGGGTTTTTCTTTTCCTGTTGAATTTAAGATCCCCCATCCCTCCATTAGCAGTATGCTGTAAGCTAGGCATACAGAGTCCATTAGACTACTGTTTAAGAAGAATATTTACTGCATTGGGTGGTTTGTGTTTTTCTATTGATTACAAATGAGAATGTCAACCTTCAGTAAAACCCTTTCAAAAACAAAAAGATGATGAACTCATTTTAAGAGATGCTGCCAAAATTTTAAAATAAAACAAACAAAATAACCCTCACATTCCTCATCTCATTAACAATGTATTTCAGCCAGTACCCAGTTAAATAGCCAAAGGGACTGAATGAAGGTAAACCCTTTCCCCCACCAGTCAGACTAATGCATTTTCTATTCATTTCTAATATTTCTTTTGTACACCTATAAAAAAATAAAATCAAAACCCTTTTACAAAATCGGCAGGAAAAACTGTAGGAGAAACAAGTGACCTTCCAAGGCACAAGCAAGCAGTACACTATAATGCACGCTCTATAAAATCCTCTCCCGATACTGCTGTAAATACAAAAAAGAGCTAACCCTGTTGGGTTCAAACTAAACCCTGTACAACTTAAATGCAATTTCAAAGTAGTATGCTAGCAAGAGAAAAAAAAATGCATAAAACCAAAGCATAAAAATAACCTGGTGTGGTGAGACTGCCTTTAACTCCAAAGCTGCCAAAAACAAATCTCTCTCTCTCTCTCTCTTTCTCTCTCTCTCTCTCTGTATGTATATATATATATATATATATATATATATATATATATATATATATATATATATATATATATATATATATATGAGAGAGAGAGAGAGAGAGAGAGAGAGAGAGAGAGAGAGAGAGAGAGAGAGAGAGAGAGAGAGAGAGAGAGAGAGATAAAATTGAGAACGTGAATGAAACTTTGTGACTATTTTTGCAGTCAGCAATGAACACATGACACTGTGCGCAGCAAGAGCCCTGCACACAAATAGAAGGGGCAGGGCAAAGCCCTGTTATAAAATGTAGTATTTTATATTTGAATTATGATTTATTTAGATATATATGACGGCAAAAAAGCTGTGCATTTTGTTTTGATTGTTTATTTTTAAAACCAGTTACTGTTCTTCCTCCTCATGCTGTCATTTTACAATCTTTGATGTAAAAAAAAAAATAAAGTACCCTGACAAATTATAAAAAAAGAATACAAACCCATGCTGACAAAAAAAGACTGACTTGTTGAAGTAAATCATCTACCTAAATAACTATCAATAAGCGATCACATGTTTATAATATATATATATCTATATATATATATATATATATATATATATATATATATATATATATATATATATATATAACAATATATAACGGCAAACAGCAAACACGACAAATCATAAATATACAGTAGTCTGTCATGACTGGCTGGACCACAAAGTGGATAAGTAAAAAGTCAGATAAACGAATCCTGTTTTAAACACCATTATACGCAGCTGTAACAATTACTACATTCACACAATTACTGTTCTGAGGTTCCATCTTGCCCAGCTGCACTGGCTACCTGTAAAGTTCAGGATTATTTTCACAACTGTCCTGCTCACTTACAATGCCCTTCATCACACAGGTCCTTAAGTACCTCCTTAACCTTCTGACCCACTATGTTCCTGGCTGCAAGCTGAAGTCCTCCGACTCTGGCCTGGTTGTTATCCCCAAGCAAAAGTGCACCACACTTGGACAACGCTCATTTAGCTTCATGGCTCAGACTCTCTGGAACTCTCTCCCAGCTTTGGGGCTTGATGCTCCCACCATCACTTGCATTAAATCAACTCTCAAGACCCACCTGTTCTCTCTTGCTTTTAGTGCTCTTTAAGCCTGATATCTGCTATTAACTGCTGCTGCTATTTCACTATTATGTTACTATCATGTATTATGCACTTTCCAGTGCATTTATTGTACCATTTCATGTATTATGCTACCATCATGTATTATGTACTTTCCACTGTATATCATGTATTATGCTTTTCTCTGTATTTGAAGTATTATGACTTTTCTTGTTGTTACTGCATCTTGTAAAGCGCTTTGTGATGGCGGTCCACTATGAAAGGCGCTATATAAAATAAAGATCGATTGATTGATTATAAATAAATGTAGTCCTATTTGCGATCTGGAGCCTTGAAGTGATTTTCAAGCGCTCGCTAAAGTATGAAATATTCCTGGAAATATATACCATTGCTTTCATTTACAGTATGTGTGCTCAAATAGTATGACATTCAGATGCCAGTAAAAATTTTGCCTTCATTATCCAATCACAAGACAGCAAGACAAATACAGTAGGTTACAAGCTAAATTCTGATACTCCCAGAAGTTTCATCACAGATACCTAAAATACAAGTGGGGGATAATAAGTTATTTGTGGATAACTTACAAAAACACACACACACACACACACACACAGTCACCAATTAAACCCACTGAGTCATAAAATTACTAAAAGGAAACATTCCAACTGTATTGCATTATAAAATGCCATTCACCACTGAGGGTAATATAAAAAAAGTCAGAGTTGGCCTAAAACATAGCTTAACTGTATAATACCACATTCAAAGGGTTTCTGTCACTGAAATTATCCAGTTAACTTTTTTGTATTGCTTTTAGAAAATGGAACTCCTCATGAATAAGTCTGAACACTTACAAGAGTGGAGCTCTGTGAAAGAGAATTTTTTCTGAGGCCGTCGTGGCTTCCATTCATACCAAAATGCAGCCGAGTTTTGGAGGCAATCTGACATTCCATTGTTTCTGAACTGGAGTCAATATACTGTCTTGGCATTGTACTCCAAATGGTTTCTTCAAGCCCACTGTGCCATACCAAGCTTCTGAAAATGAAAAGTGTTACAGAGAATTGTGTTCATATACTTTTCTGCAATTTAAAAACAGACACGGCTCAAACAAGTACATTCATAGTCTTGATCAAAAAGGTTTTGTTTCAGGGCTGCAGAGCAGGATGGAACCAGAGACCTTTTATTCTAAAGAAACAAGAGGCAGGAACTTATAGACACAGTCCTAATAACACATTCTAATGACAGGTGAGCAGGGGTGAAATTCTGCCACTATTCACCAGTACCGGGACTTATTTTGATGCCGGTACTGGGAACCGGGACTTATTTAATCTGCTTTTCATCCAGTGAGGATGCATTCCATCCACTCGCGCAACGTTTCTCAAATGCGCTTTCATCCAGCAAAGTTCGTGCTGCTCGCATTCTGTTTCCACACTGCTTCTGTTAGCTGCTATTGGCCACCATTAACGTCAGTATAATCAGTGCATGTTGATTGGCCGAGCTTTCATTACGATCTGATTTCATTTGGGCTTATTTCACAAATCTCCGCCTATTTCGCTTTGTGTCAGTGCTCATTCATTGATCAACGGGAGAAGACCTTAGCACTAGTGCAACATGAAAAAGGCGGTACGGAGTAATTATCATTATTATGAAGTAATAATTATTTTCTTTAATGTGGTGAAGAAACCATCTGAATATTTGAACGATCATTGCTGCACATGAATTTGAAGCCAAAAATCCACATCTGTGTTCACAATTAATTACATAGTTGATAAATAGTAGGGATTAACATTAAAAAAAGAATCAAAGTGCTGCTTCAGAGTTGGTAAGCAAGTCAGAATCGGGCTACAGATAGAGGTGTGCTTCACGCTTTTCAAACACTGGCCCAACTTGCAAGGTACACGTTAAGCATAGTGATCAACGTTTTGTTTTGTTGTGATCCTAGTATTTTCTGTTATGAGGGCTGTAAAACGAAAACCAAAACGGTGAGGTGTTTCTTCTTTGTACAATATCCCCTTTTCTAAAACATTTTGAAGAGTTTATTTGTTAAATGTGAGTTTTCACTTGCATGTACATCTAAAAAAAAAGGCATAAGTAAACCATAATAATGATATTACTTTATGAAAATGTGTCTTTTGCCAATGCTTACAATGCTTACAGTATTTTCAGCTTCCTTGTTTTATGGTGAATTGGTTAATTGATCAGTTTTTTTTTTTTTTTTTTTTAAGGCTTACTTTGTGTTTCTAAATGTATCGTGTATCAAGATGTATATTTTTAAAAAGTACTTATTCATTGGGACTCAAACTGTCTCCATTTTTATATGTTTGTACCCGGCTGTGCATATGAGTACCTGCACTTTTTTGTTGAGAATTTCACCCCTGCATGTGAAGATTACACGCATTGTAGTTACCTCTTTCAGTGCTCTCAAATAACAAATCACAGGGTCACAAATAGCAGAAACCTTGGAAACAATACTTCCACTTCCCCACGTGGAGGTTGTTATTGCAATTATATATCACTTAAGTACTAAACATCATTTGTATGCGTCTTTGACTGGGGACAATCAAAACACATTCAGTTCCGCCGGGACTATAATCTGTACCATGTAATCAAATCGTTTATATTATTAAGTTGTCCACTATTGTACAGGACATGCACTAATTAAAATATGTATACGTATTTCTGCGTATTTATATATTTTACACTGAACTTGTATACAAAAATAATGCTTTTAGGTACTTTGTCTCTATAATACTTAAAATATGTTTAAGTACTTCTCATAATGATTTAAATTCGTTTATAGTTGTTTGGGTGATGGGTGAGAGGAGAGCTGAAGCAGGACAACATCAGTGACAGCTGAATCTTGTCTCATTTGGATCGTTGGGGAGATTTTGCTTCATATAGCATCTTGTGCATGATTGTGGACCCAGAGGTTTTTATTGATACTGAGGTAAATGCAGCAGGTCAGCAATTGTGACTGAGAAAAATAAATAAATAAATAAATAAATAAATCAGACTGTCATCCAATTGTTATGACATATTTGATATGAGCCTACCTTAGCACAACCTGCTGAGAGAATCCACATGTAACTCATGGTAAGCTGTGTTCTGACCTCTGATTGGGCTAATGAATAATTTATGTAAGTGCCAAATGTGATGAAACTTTGCACGGACATAGGGTACAAATATTCCACATACACATCACTTTTCACAGTACCTTGATATTCTTAGCTATTGCTGGCTATACTTCTGAAACACTTAAATAAATAAATAAAATGTAATTTTCTACTGAATGTAGGTCATGGTAACCTATCTATTCATAAGAATAAAACTTCCATTCTTGATTGGGGTGTGTTATTCATTATCTTGTTTGATTTCCGGTTTCTTCCTTTCTCATTTTTCAGAAACTGACCTTGTGTTCAAAATAAAGCATTATAAAAGTACCCTGTGATGCCGTCAGATATCATATTTAGCTTTAATAGGTCTGATGAAATATGTATACGTATTTCTGCGTTTTGAAATCGCCCAACTTCAAGAAATATCAGCGGTACAGGTAAGCTACAGTATCTAAATTTGTGTTGTCCGGCAGCGTCCGCACCTGCTGAGACACTGCAGTAGACACAAACAGCAATAGGTTTGTTCTGAATCTGGGAGACCATTTACTTATTTCTAATAAATGACTTTTAATAAGATTAAGCTGCAAAGTCTATTATGTAGATAACAAACACAGATAGATAGTGTTATAGTACTGCCCAATTTTTCCAAACGTCTTTGGTAATTAACTACTCGGTCAGATAAGTTACAGTACTAGTTAGCTTCAACATAACGCGTTCTGCATAAAATATTTGTAGGCTATATTATTCTAGATCACCATATAAACAAACCCTTTCTGGGAACCACAAGATTTCAAAATAAAATTTGTTTAAATGCAAAGATGGCAAAAAAAAAAAAAAACTGCTGTCCTCCGCCTACATTGAAACGTGTTTTATTTCAACAGTAGCAAGCAGTTGTATAATAATTTAATTTAAAAAAACTATGAACTTCACAAAAAAAAGTTGACAGACTATAGTTACATTTGAAAGAAGAAATTTTGTCTTATAATATATAAAGACGAATGGATATTTAAAACTGCAGATGAGGAAATATAGTTAAAGTTGCATGTGAAATTCCGCAAAGGTAAGTTACAAGTCTCTGTATAATACATTATTGTTTAAATAAATAGATCTATAAAGCAGACATCCTTAATAAAACATAAATAAAAACATAAGACATTTTCAAACGCAACTTACCTAGGAAAAGTATATTTGGATTTATTTGGACCTATACCCAAAAAAAACAGTATCAAAGTCGCTGCATTTACAAAAATATTGGCACTTTAAAATACTGTCGTCTCCTTGTTTTCTAAAGGTTTACAGCTTATAAACCCTACCTCCTCAATAGCAGCCCGTTTCAACAACTAGACAGCTAAACCAGTGTTATTGCTAGACAAACGCGCAGGCGCAGAAAGACTAACCCACTCTCCACCCTCTCCAGAAACTTCAAACGAGCCTGCATGTTTACGTTAAAGAGACAGATGCCCCAAATAAGTTACATTTGAAGGATCCTGATATACAGAAGTGCTATGTTTTAAAATAAGGTTAATACTGTTGGCTAATATATAATATATTCCCCAATAATATTGTATTTTTATTTATTTTTTGGTTGGGATCACAAACTTCTAAACAGAAATGCCTTGTATATTTATATATTTTACACTGAACTTGTATACAAAAATAATGCTTTTAGGTACTTTGTCTCTATAATACTTAAAATATGTTTAAGTACTTCTCATAATGATTTAAATTCGTTTATAGTTGTTTGGGTGATGGGTGAGAGGAGAGCTGAAGCAGGACAACATCAGTGACAGCTGAATCTTGTCTCATTTGGATCGTTGGGGAGATTTTGCTTCATATAGCATCTTGTGCATGATTGTGGACCCAGAGGTTTTTATTGATACTGAGGTAAATGCAGCAGGTCAGCAATTGTGACTGAGAAAAATAAATAAATAAATAAATAAATCAGACTGTCATCCAATTGTTATGACATATTTGATATGAGCCTACCTTAGCACAACCTGCTGAGAGAATCCACATGTAACTCATGGTAAGCTGTGTTCTGACCTCTGATTGGGCTAATGAATAATTTATGTAAGTGCCAAATGTGATGAAACTTTGCACGGACATAGGGTACAAATATTCCACATACACATCACTTTTCACAGTACCTTGATATTCTTAGCTATTGCTGGCTATACTTCTGAAACACTTAAATAAATAAATAAAATGTAATTTTCTACTGAATGTAGGTCATGGTAACCTATCTATTCATAAGAATAAAACTTCCATTCTTGATTGGGGTGTGTTATTCATTATCTTGTTTGATTTCCGGTTTCTTCCTTTCTCATTTTTCAGAAACTGACCTTGTGTTCAAAATAAAGCATTATAAAAGTACCCTGTGATGCCGTCAGATATCATATTTAGCTTTAATAGGTCTGATGAAACCATCTCTATATCAGCCATGTGGATCTACAGTTGAGATAATTAGTATGCACCTTTTCTATTTTATATTGCTGTGACACCCACATATACAGTAGATCCAATACAAATGTCCAGAACATTACTTCTGGAGTTTACCATGATAAAATGAATTAACAGACAGAAAAACACAACAGTTTATACCCCAAAGAGATTTAAAAACTTTTGAAATGTGTTTTATTTAATGTACAGAGGACTTTTCTGCTACACTGTAACTCTGAACTACACAGACCAGCTGCTGCTACTGCCAGCAAGGCATTGTAAATATCATTTTCCTAGTTTTTTTTTTCCCTAATGTTATTTTTGTAATACTGGCACTTATAACATTACACAAATACAGTACCCAGAGCTAATATTTTGAATATGATCTTAAATAACATTTAATTTACCCGTTCTATTGCTTATTATAGAACAACATGTAGCTATACCTTCTTAAATACACCAAAACTACATGTTTGTTCTATACAGTATCTGGCAGAAGGTTTTCTTCATGGATTACATTTAATCCTTTTCCTTTTTTGTGCAGCTGTCTTTATCGATTTTTGGTAGCCATGTTTGGGGTTTATTTTTTTCTGGAAATCCTAGTGGAATTGGTAATGAATACATGGACACCCTTCTCCCCCAGAATCTGATATTTGCTTATGCTAAATAATGGTAATTATGACAACTGAAAAAAAAAAGTTTTCCAGATATATGCAAAAGTGTAGGAGGGATAATAAATACAATGTGTTGCATAAAACAGCCAAACGCATCCATGACAAGGCAGGAGACAAGTGAATCAAGAGCAAACATCTTTATAACTCTCCTTATCAGCTACTTTTCTGAACCAATATTGATAGAATATTTTATTTTATTTTTTTTAAACTAATCTCCTGTGAGACAATTTTATTACATCTTCACTTGCTTTACGATGCCACAAATGTATAGGTCTAATAGCTGATACCAACTCATTCCAAAACGTGTCTGATATTCATGCCTCACATTTTATTATTATTTATTTCTTAGCAGTCACCCTTACCCAGGGCGCACGCAAATGCAAAAGCCATTTTACTACCAAAACACTTGGTATTCACATATAACTATTTAATATAAAAGGCCCTTTTTCATGGACTTGTGATCAAATTAGCTTATTCTAAACCTATGCCTCTCTAGTCTGAAAAGTAAATTCTGAATCTGAGGCATATTTAACTACGACATGCATATTACAAGATCCCCAGGTTAGGGTCCTCAAAATGCGCCCTGGTTTTATGTTGAAGCTCCATTTCACTTATTTGTAGGACACTGCAACTTTAGGAACTTTATCACAATATTAGGAAAATGCATGTCATACAACAGATATTGACTATAACACTCCATGAGTAGCTCCCAGCGCATTGGAAACCAGTGTTGAGTTACTGTGATTTGAGTCACCTTGGCACATCTAAAGCTTGCCAGGAACACCCTCGAAATCCTGGATTGCATAATACAAACTATGACCATAAAGGTTTTGGACATGGATCAAGCACAACTTACCGGTGGGTCTGTTGCAATTGCTGCACATTCTACCTTTACCGTATTCAGAACATATTGCACTGAAACCAAATAATGTACTGCATTGGCATTAGGCTTCAATTACTAGCGCAGCAGCAGCACCATCTTGTGGTGAGAAAGGGAACTGGCTATTTAGGTTTTCCTTTCCCGAACGGGTGCTTACGGTACCCAAGAATGGGATGCCTGTCGATGTGGTTAAAAGCTAAGGAATCTAAATATTTTAAAACAATAAAAAGGGGACCAGTGAAAAGGCTAATTATTTATTTCATATAGTGTTTATTTATCTTATTTTCCAGGGAAAAGCCTCCCTAGCAGCTAAAAGTAGAAGGAAACACGTTAGATTCTGATGCAACATTCTCTCAATTCTTTTCTCTCTCTTTTTAAACTAAACTCAAAACCATGAAATGCATTTTTGGTAGAACAAATAACTTTGGTACATACATACGGATGATACACATAGTAAACACCTATTTTTTTCTAAAACTAATTAAATGACAGAAAATAAATTCTGCACAAACCCTTCTGAAACATCTGTAGCAGATTTTCTTTACTACAGCTAAATTGAAGGACTGTGAAAAATGCAAGTCTCTATAACTTTTAAAACAAATTCACTACACACAATTGATTAGAAAAAAAAAAAAAAAAAAAAATTTGTTGGCATTAAACCAGCAAGTGCTTTCAATTACTTCAGGAAATCCTGAAAATAATAAGAAAGTGCTTATAATGATATTATTTAAACACAACATGAAGAAGTGGGATTTCTTTATTATTTGTGTGCTTTGTCAGTGGTGTGAGTCCACACAGGTTGGCGCTTCTCAATAAAGGACTTAATCCCCTCTTGTCCATCTTTCAATGCCAAGTTGTCCACCATGGCCTGGGAGGCCATGCTGTAAGCTGTGTTGCGTCCCTCTGCCATCTGTCTGTAAAACATAGCTTTGCCAAGAGACACTACAGGCTTGCTTGTGTCACATATCTTTTGGGCAATCTTCAAGGTCTCTTCTTCTAGCCTCTCCTCAGGTACAACCTTGCTAACCAGGCCATGGAGCAAGGCATCTTGGGCAGATATTGGTGCACCAGTAAAAAGCATTTCCAAAGCTACCTAGAATTAGATATGAAATAATCAATCAGTAAAGTCTAATCATTTGAGTTAATTTTGTAAACGTGGTCCCAAATAAACATTACTCACACATTTCTCTATGATCTAGTTATATTTTGGGGGACATTCAAATAAAACAGCTGCAGTAATTAATTCCTGAATTTTAAAAGACAAATGAACACTGTAGGTGTCGCTAGGTGCTTTTCAAACTTACCTTTCTTGGCACTGCTCTGCCAATAGCAACAGCAGGTGTTGAACAGAACAGTCCAATGTTTACTCCTGGGGTGGCGAACATGGATTTTTCAGAAGCCACTGCAATATCACAGCTGGCAACAAGTTGGCACCCGGCAGCCGTGGCCATGCCATTTACCATGGCAATAACTGGCACAGGTATATCTTGAATCAAGTTCATGACCTGTATGCAAAAATCATAACTATAATTAGGTGGAGATAACAGATGGTCATTTCAAATGATTTGTTTAAAACTGTAAATTTGACCCACGTTATTGAGACAACAATGATGGACAGCAAACACAGCGATAACTATAAAGACAATCATTAGTAAGAGTGGCAATAATAAAATAGATTATACAGATGAACAGGCCCAGAGTATTTGAGAATGGAATAACTATGGTGAAAACAATGAGGCCCATGTTACCTAATGTAAAATATACCTCAAATGACTAGAGTTAACAAATCACATTTACATGGCCCAGTGGAGAGACTATTTTATAACTCCCTTCCACTGCGGGTGTAATGAGACGTGTATGTGGTGGTAATCAGGTGTGTAGCAAGGGCGTAGCTAGGAACAGGTTTTTACTGAGGCTAATTTTTGTCTAAAAAAAAAAAAAAAAAATCCCTGCATATCCTGTATGTTATGAAGGTAAAAGTTTGCATCTTATAAAGCCTGGAGACTATTAATGCAAACTGCAAAGCAATATAAGTCGCTAACTCTTCAGCCATGACCCACCTTGGATGATGTTTGAAATTTCATGACCCACATTTGTTTTTTTTAAACAAACTGTCTCCCCGCAAAAAAAAAAACACCAACCTAAAATTACCATATTCATTGTCAGAAATGTGACATTAAAAGGACAAGAAGAATAGGACTTATAAATATGAATAAGTAGATGGGTTTATACCTTCATTGAGAGACATGCGCTTGGTTCACTGCTACTGAAGTTAATATTGAGACTGGTGACACTGATGCTACAACTGGAACTGGCAAGACTGGTGCTGCCACTGCTGGAACTTCAGCTGCTACTGCTGGATCTGATAAGACTGGTGCAGCCAGTGCTGAGACTGGCAAGACTGGTGCTGCTACTGCCAGAACACAATACTGTAGGGAGTCAGCCTGTGTGCCAAATACATATGGCCCCATGCACTAGCCAGTACTGTATAAAGCTATAAATGTAAGCCAGGTAGGGCAATACTTGGAGAGAGCATCAGTGTGCAGTTAAAGTGGTGAGAAATAAATAAACCCATTTAAATAAAACAAACTCAGCCACCTCGTTTACAAATCTTCTACAACACATCAGTATTAATAACAGTACTTGGATTTTTTCTCTAAAGGAAACATTAGGAAAATATAAATATTTTAAAACTGCTGGTGCCAAACAGTGAATTTATGGGTAGAATTATCTCCAATTCTTCTAGCCCATGGCATCGGGCCATCGCACACAAATACAAGACATGGAAAGTACTGAAAACTAAGAGCTATGAATCATTTAATACGGGGAGAGGGAAGGCGTTGCCATTGCGCAAGAAAAACACTGATTTATCAAAATGTATCACAGCTAAATATCACACAGGACTGTCAGCAGAAAAACAATATTAACATAAGAAATACAATCACTAAACATTCATACCCAGAGCTGGCTTCTTCTGAAAGAAATGTATTACAGATTGGTTTCTTCATTTCATCTTTGAATACGTACAGTACCGAACCATCAACGGGACTACATGACCCGTAGCTCCAGGGGCTGGTTGTACTAATAAAAAATGGGATCAAATCCAAATTCACTGGAGTCGGATCACGAGAAGGCGTTGTACTAAGCGGATCTGGATCAGGCTCCACTGATCCATACTCTTCATCCAATTCTGGAGCTACGCATGGCATAACTATGGAAACTGACCAATGAGAAGCGAACATGTCTGTGTGGCGTGAAGTTTCAATGCCCTGGCTGTCAAATTTGTATATTGTGAGCCTGAGATTACAGTTATGTTATGAAGAAATGGCAAATAAAAAAATACCATAAAATGTACATACCTGTCAACATCGAGTTTTCAAAATAAGGGAGCTTTTGTAAATTGAAATCTTATTGGCCCGAACTGAAGTGAATACCTACATAAGGCATACAACTAATCCACTTTATTATTTGGCAAAATGATATACTGCGATATGGTGCTCCCTCCAATTGCTTTTAAAAAGGAATATCAAAACAGAAAAACAACCATGAGATGCTTCACAATACAGTTCTCTCTTGACCCCTGTGGTTGTTAATGCACTGTAGTTGTAAGTAGACGATTTGGCACCAACCAATACTTTGTGATCAGGTCCACTGTAGTTGATTGTCCATGACATCAGTTGCTTCAATAAGTCAATTTAAAAAAGCCAAAATACACAACATGGTATTGGAACATTACTCCTTACACTGCACATAGGCCTATGTGGCAGATCAATAATACAACTGTCTGAAGCATTGCATTATCAACTGGTTCTGTTATAAATTAATAGTCTACGGCTGTATATAAACACATTATCAATCAAGCTGAATTTCTAAAGCAAAGTTGATGCTGCAATTGTCGTAAAATCCCTGTTTTTATTTCTATGACTTTTAGACTTTCCTGCAGAATACTTTGCAATTTGTGAGTCTGGAAACATGTCTAATACAGATTTGCTGAACTAGTCACATCATGCAAAGGTCTCTGCATTTGTAACTTTCTTGACTTCCATTTTGTCTTTGGCAACAAAAGATGTTATAATTGAAGAGCTGGTTTTCTGAGTGTCACTGGCTTTTTGGTGGTGTTGTGCTTACCAGAAACATCACTCTTTCTCCCATGTCCCACCGTTAAAATCAGTCATGCATAATTTATAGAAAGTATGCCTTTTTCCAGCGTTGCTTAGAATTATGTGAGACTATGCTGTTGTGTAAGAAGCTTGAAATTCGCATCAATATTATTATTTATTTATTACCAGGAGGGCTTATTGCACGCAAAGCCATCGTAGATGGTCAAGTATTTGGGCTTGCCTCCCACATTGAATGCATGCCTGCCACAGGGCGCCCCTGGGTCCTAAACCCTGCTGGGTACAGACAGGGACTGCAGTAACCACACACAGGCCATGACTTTTGCTGACATAATGGGATTTAAGAGTAGAGTTTTGAGCAAAACACAGGCGACTCCTGCTGATAAAACATGTCGCTGCCTCAATGTACGCTACACCCCTGTGTATGTGGTGGTAATGAGGTGTGTATTTGGTCAGTTTTAGGTACAAATACAGCCCTGATGGATATGAGAATAGAGCTATAAGTAACAATGAAAACAATAATTTATCTAGCGTGGTGGTTTACAGTTAAACTATCAATACAGTAATACAATAACAGGCACTACTGAACTTCTTAAATAAACAATGATTTACATTGAACAGTAGTAAACAAGACCCTCACCTGTGCGCAGGCCTCAAACACCTTGCTGTGATGCTCCCTCCCTTGTGTGGAGGTAAGCTCCTTCAAATCATGACCAGAAGAAAAAACAGGCCCTTCAGCTGCAAAAGAAAATATCAGTTTTTAATGAGCTGTGAACACAAAAGTGTTACAAAACTAACTGTAATGTGGGCTAACATAAAGATACAAAATAACCATGTTACATTGAACACGTCATTAATATCAGCCTGCTGGATACAGCAAAACCTTTTGAAAAACTTTGTAATAGGATCTGATAGACCATTTACAAAAACCAAAAATAAATAAAATACTTTGCCCAAAGACATACAGGGCACAACTAAGCTGTTGCCAGACAAATTCTTATTTGATTTTTGTGCCCAGTTATCTACCTTTGGCTTAACTGGAGGCTTGTCCTTTCTACTGGGTCTCTTATAGAAGTGCCAAGCACAAACCATCCATTGAGAGAGACACCACTACTGTATGTATGATTTCAAGGGCAGCTGGGGGTTACAGTATGTGCCTTTTGCTCACATGCATAATGGATTTCATTAATTCCCCCCCCCCGTTGCTGAAGTACAATACATTCCAAGAAGCCAGTACTGTCCAATATGCTTACCAGTAGCAAAACTATACCTGAAATAATGATAACTCTGAGGTCCTCTCTTTCTAACTCGTGTAGAATGTCAGTCTGCAGAGAGTTCAGCATGGCAAGCGACAAAGCATTTCTTTTCTTGGGGTTATTTAGAATTATACTTCTACAAAAACAAAATACAACAAGCTTAGAAATCGTATGGGATCTTGTATAACCCCCAAATATTATCAGTTGATTTATAAATGAGTAAATAAGGTAGCCATAAAAAAATAATAATAATAATAATAATAAAAAAAAAACCCTAAAACAAAACAACAAAAAAATTGATTATAAAAAGGGAATATTTACTGTTCGGGGCAATGAACCAATTGCTCAGTACTTGATAAGTCGTTTAAAAAACGAACTCACTTTTTCACTTTTTTTTTTTTTTTTTTTTTTTTTTTACACACTATCTGTGTATCAAATCCCCCCCCTTCCGGGGGGGGGGGGGGGGGGACCCAAAAAAAACCCAAAAACAACTAAAAAAAACCCCACTAAGTTAGAGTTCTTATTTTATTTTTTACTATTGACAGTAAAAATCCGTGAAATGTGCGGTGCTTTTTTGATACAGTATTTCAACCTTTCTACAATGCATCAAATAATGTTTCAGAAAGTAGTCACGCTTTAAACACGCTTTCAAAAATAGAATCCATTTAATTCGGTTCCACAACCATGATCTCTGTGCGCTCTGTATTTAAAGCCATACTTAAATGTAAATGTAAAACTAAATGATATAAAATTTATATTTATATATATATATAATATATATATATATATTATAATATATATATATAATATTTAACGTCAGCAGGACGGTATTTTCAGTATGAATTATTAAAATGTCAGCATAAAGTACAATGCATGGACCGTACTTTATATTTTGATCACACATAGTATCTGCCCTAATTATGTGTTCTAACCTTATTCCATTGTGTTGAACCCTGGCTGTCAGTTTTTCAGACTGAGCGTGGGTAGCGAGAGGCCTCTTCATCCCAGCATCATAAACACATGTTTTCGTTGCCAATCTGCTAAACAGCAACACTTTTCTAAAAAGACAGATCTTTAACGCCACTGCTGGAGAAGCCATATTTTGTTTTCCAAAGAACAAGAAAGAACAAAAATCTAAGAGCACGTACTAAGCCATCATTTAATTATTGTAGGCTCAGTAGCGACACCTACACTTGGCGGACTACGTAATTACTGCTAGCAGTCTTTATTATATTCAGGAGATGGCGCCAGTACAAAACCTATAATGTACGGTAGGTTATGCAATTTAAACTTCAATTATAAACATTTCAAACCATCCAAAATAGCAAAATAGTAACACATGCAAGCATATAACTTCAATGATAGCAGTGTTTGTTATTCTGCATGCACAAATATACAGTATCAAACTTAGCGTTTACTTGTATGTATTTACTAGGATGAAGAATAAGCTGTATGGATTCCTGATGCAAGATAAAACACGCTCCTTTATATTTACCTTTGCACCTTACTGCATGCAGGCACTGTTGGAATGAAGAATAGGAATAAGTGACAATTCTTATTCAATAAACTAACTTTACTTAAAACTGAATAATGCCTCATTCTTGTGACGAATGCTTAATTCTCTCTAAATTTAGAGAGCTCATACAAATTATACTGAAATGCGTTTTATGTCTCAAATATAACAGTGTTGATTCTTGTGCACTGCATGTGTGTATTGACATTAAAACACATTGTAAAAGGGGAAAACACACACCTGGGTTCAGAACATGTCAGTGCAGTCCTGGCAGTCCTGGTAACAACATCTGATTAAAATCAGAGACCCAGTATTTATAGATTATGTTTCCTTGAAAAAATGGTGGAAATGTGATAAGTTCAGAAAGCCATATGAACATACAAAAGCTAGTCTTATTCCATCTTTGAAGGATGTAAACAAATTCGACTTGCAATTCTAATAAAATGCAAGAAAACGAAACAGAAGAACAATGTAGTAAAAAAAAAAATGCCAAGAGATTAGTATAAAACAGAAGAGGATTATGGGATACTGCAGTTTTGAATTTCTCTGGTCCCAAAGCTAATAAAAGAAGTGCGCTGTGGATGTGGTAGGATGATAAAATCAAAAGCCTGAACATCCTTCTAATTACAATTAGTTTGAAATGGGGATAGTCTGGAGACAACCAAACCCCTGCCCCTTTCTTCAGATTATTTATAAGGATACTTAAAAAAAAAAAAAAAAAAAAAGAGATCATGCACCTCATTGACTTATTACTAAATTACCAATGGAATTTGAAAATAAGACATACTGAAAACAAGATCTTCCCAATTAATAATATTGTAATGTTTAGAAGTGCTAGTCACATACAATAGAAAACAGTGATACAAAACCACTCTAAGAGGACATAAGAAAATAGCTTATGTATTATTGTGACAGAGAAAGAATGAATCTTGGTTATAAATCTACATCCCGACCTGTGGGGGCGCTGTGTAAAGGGAACAGTGTGCCCTGGACTGGATGGTCTTACAATTCATCTCAGGGAAATGTGCAAGTCAGCCATCTAGAAAGGGGGTGGTGCTACGGTACACCAAGTCATCACCCAGAAAGGAAGCGGTTTGGAGAAACGGTTGCACTTGCTAACCAAGGGAACGTGGCTAAACGGTTACAAGCGAACCCATGAAGGGGAGTAAAAAAGTAACCCTTAGTGTTTGTTTGTTTTGTCATGTCTAATTGTGTCACTTGCAGCACTCACTCTGGACTTATGATTGTGTGTATGTCTTTGTGTATGTTATACTGTGTTTATTATTTCAGGACATTTTTATTGGATTACTAGACAGGATTATTTTCAGGACATTAACCCATTGTTTAGAAGTCTCATTTGAAGTGTTTTTTAAATCCCCAAAAGTAAAGACTAAAGCTAAGGTTTACAATTTTAGAAAAGCAAACTATGAAGGTATGAAACAGAGACTAACAGAAGTAGATTGGAGTAAAATAGAGAAAACACCCACAGAAGAAGGATGGTTGTTCTTCAAAAATGTAGTACTAGAGGCGCAAAACAATTACATCCCTAAAGTAGACAAATCTAAATGTAAAACTAAATTGCCAAAATGGTTTAATAGATCAATTAAAAAAAATATTCAGCGAAAAAAGGCACTTTACAGAGCATTAAAAAGGACCAAAAAGAAAGTACGCAGAAAGAGTACACAGAACTGCAAACGCAAGTCAAAAAGGAAGTTAGAAAGGCCAAGAGAGAAATAGAAATGAACATTGCTAAGGGAGCTAAAACCAATTCCAAAATGTTTTTCCAATATTACAACAGCAAGAGAACATTCAAAGAGGAGATTAAATGTTTAAGAGATACAAATGGCAAAATCGTAGAGGAAGAAAAAAAAATAGCAAATATGTTAAATGATTACTTTTCACAAGTTTTTACAAAGGAAGATACTGACAACATGCCCCACATGTCATCCAGTTCCTATCCAGTTTTAAATAACTTTAGCATAACCGAGGCAGAAGTGTTAAAGGGACTAGGAGCTCTTAAAATAAACAAATCCCCTGGGCCGGATGAGATCCTCCCAGTAGTACTCAAAGAAATGAAAGGAGTAATTTACAAACCGCTAACCAAGATCATGCAGCAGTCTCTTGACACAGGGGTTGTACCGACAGACTGGAAAATTGCAAACGTAATACCGATCCACAAAAAGGGAAACAAAACTGAACCAGGTAACTACAGACCAGTAAGCCTGACTTCTATTATATGTAAACTTATGGAAACTATAATAAGATCCAAAATGGAAAATTACCTATATGGTAACAGGGTACTGGGAGACAGTCAACATGGTTTTAGGAAAGGGAGATCGTGTCCTAACTAACTTGCTTGATTTTTTTGAGGATGCAACATCGATAATGGATAATTGCAAAGCATATGACATGGTTTATTTAGATTTCCAGAAAGCTTTTGACAAAGTCCTGCACAAAAGATTAATTCTCAAACTGAACGCAGTTGGGATTCAAGGAAACACATGTACATGGATTAGGGAGTGGTTAACATGTAGAAAACAGAAAGTACTGATTAGAGGAAAAACCTCAGAATGGAGTGTGGTAACCAGCGGTGTACCACAGGGATCAGTATTAGGTCCTCTGCTATTCCTAATCTACATTAATGATTTAGATTCTGGTATAGTAAGCAAACTTGTTAAATTTGCAGACGACACAAAAATAGGAGGAGTGGCAAACACTGTTGCAGCAGCAAAGGTCATTCAAAATGATCTAGACAAGATTCAGAACTGGGCAGACACATGGCAAATGACATTTAATAGAGAAAAGTGTAAGGTACTGCACGCAGGAAATAAAAATGTACATTATAAATATCATATGGGAGATACTGAAATTGGAGAAGGAATCTATGAAAAAGACCTAGGAGTTTTTGTTGACTCAGAAATGTCTTCATCTAGACAATGTGGGGAAGCTATAAAAAAGGCTAACAAGATGCTCGGATACATTGTGAAAAGTGTTGAATTTAAATCAAGGGAAGTAATGTTAAAACTGTACAATGCACTAGTAAGACCTCATCTTGAATATTGTGTTCAGTTCTGGTCACCTCGCTATAAAAAAGATATTGCTGCTCTAGAAAGAGTGCAAAGAAGAGCGACCAGAATTATTCCGGGCTTAAAAGGCATGTCATATGCAGACAGGCTAAAAGAATTGAATCTGTTCAGTCTTGAACAAAGAAGACTACGTGGTGACCTAATTCAAGCATTCAAAATTCTAAAAGGTATTGACAGTGTCGACCCAAGGGACTTTTTCAGCCTGAAAAAAGAAACAAGGACCAGGGGTCACAAATGGAGTTTAGAAAAAGGGGCATTCAGAACAGAAAATAGGAGACACTTTTTTACACAGAGAATTGTGAGGGTCTGGAATCAACTCCACAGTAATGTTGTTGAAGCTGACACCCTGGGATCCTTCAAGAAGCTGCTTGATGAGATTTTGGGATCAATAAGCTACTAACAACCAAACGAGCAAGATGGGCCGAATGGCCTCCTCTCGTTTGTAAACTTTCTTATGTTCTTATGTTCTTATGTTTGGGACAGTGCAATACACATTGCTGTGTTCTGCCTAGGATTATTCTTTATGGTTGCCAGACTGGGATTACAAAATAAACGTCTGTTTGGATCATTAACTTTTTTTGTCTGTCTTGTTTCGTAATCACATCACCTCTACACCTGCGCACTGCAAACCACTCTGCCACAATTTATTATATACAGAGTGTACAAAACATTAGGAACACCTTCCTAATATTGAGTTGCACCCCCTTTTGCCCTCAGAACAGCCTCAATTCGTCGGGGCATGGACTCTACAAGGTGTCGAATGCTGGCCCATGTTGACTCCAATGTTACCCACAGTTGTGTCAAGCTGGCTGGTAGTGGATCTCTACTCCAAATAACTTGTTCCATCTCATCCCACAGATGCTCAATTGAACTGAGATCTGGTGACTGGGCTGACCACTGCAGGAAGCCGGATTTACTGTCATGTTCGTGGAACCATTCCTGGACAATCCTAGCCTTGTGGCATGGGGCATTATCCTGCTGAAAAAAAATCCATTAGCAGATGGATACACTGCTGCCATGAAGGGATGCACCTGATTGGCAGTGATGTTCAGATATCCTGTGGCATTCAAACGTCGCTCCACTTTTATCAAGGGGCCCAATGTGTGCCATGAAAACACACCCCACACCACCAGCCTCCAATGTTGACACATGGCATGGTGGATGCATGTACTCATGTGGTGTTCTCCATACCCTAGTCCTCCCATCAGCATGAAACCACAAGAACTGGGATTCATCAGACCAGGCAATGTTTCTCCAATCCTCCAGTGTCCAGTGTTTTTGTTCCTTAGCCCACTGCAACCACAGTTTCTTGTGTTTTGCTGAAAGAAGTAGAACTCTGTTAGGTCATCGACTGCCATACCTCATTCGTGTCAAGGTATGACGAGTTGTGCATTCTTTTATGGGTCCTTCGGCACCAATGTTGGACATGTCAGTTGACTAACTGTAGCCAGTCTGTTGCTCTACACAGTTCGTGTCAGGCTCCTTTGGCCTCTTTCATCAATGAGCCGTTTTCGACCACTGGCCTGTTGGCTGGATGTCCTTTAGGTGGTGGACTGGCACCTACTACCATACCCTGTTCAAAGGCACATAAATCTTTTGTCTTGCCCATTTACCCTCTGAATGGCACACATACACTATCCATGTCTCAATTGTGTCAACACTTAAAAATCCTTTTTTAACCTGTCTCCCCTTCATCTACACTGACTGAAGTGGATTGAACAGGTTACATCAATAAGGGATCATAGTTTTCACTTGGATTCACCTCGTCAGTCTATTTCATGGAAAGAGCAGGTATTCCTATTGTTTTGTACACTCAGTGTAAGAGTGTGTAATATGTAATTTTTATACATTAAAAATATATATATATATATATATAGACATACACACACACACACACACACACACATTTGGGAATAGATACATTAGCTGCCTTACAGCTGCGCCACACAGTAAATACTTTAACCCCTCTATTTATGAACAAAAACAAGTTGAAGCTGTTTTGCCAATTAGATTTTTACTACATTAACCTGTTTTTTATTAGGAAAATAAAATGAGTGAGGAATGAACTTTTTGCATTTTGCTGTTACACAATCTAAACGTCAGTTTTAATTTAAAATACATTTTGTACATGATGAAATACAATCTAACATTAATAAACATTGGGTTAATTTCCATTTTATTTTACATAAAAAACAGCAAAAATGAAATGTCTGAAGTTATTTGTAAAATGTTCCTTTTATATAAAAAAAAAAGAGAAAAAAAAAAAATCACCCCTGTACCATTTTATCATTTGTTCAACTGAGAGACACCCTTCCTGAACATCACTGTGTTTAAACTAAAGTTTACTGGGTGGGTGATACATCATGTCAGCCAACAGAACTAGGCATTAGCACAAGCTATATGCACTAAATCAATTAAAAAAAAACAAAAAAAAACACACAGATTGTTCTGTCCTAATAACTAAAAATAAATTTAAAAGACATACCATTCTTGGATGAAAGATATTGTGGGGAGAAAATGAATTCCTCTCAGTTAAAATAAAATATATTCAGTTATATAAAAATGGTGCCATGTAGTGTTTCCATGTGTGAGGTTTACAAAAGCAATACGAACACAACATGTTTGACATTTTAAAATATATCTGCACATATCTGAACTCCTTACAGTAAAACAGAATTTAAAAGAAGGCAAACAATAAATCATTTACACAAGCAGTAAACAGCAGCAATAATGTGCATACAATTGTTGAAAATATTTTCAGATAATGTACCTTTTTTTTTTTTTTTTTTTTTTTTTTTTTTTTTTTTTTTTTTTAAACAAAGAACATTGCAAAGTAAAAGACACAATGAGCCAAATTCTCAAAACTATGTTTTACTATAAATCATCAGCAGCACATGTTTTATTTCAGAAAGGAGAAACACAACCAATAAAGTTAACCAGCAATAAACAACTAAGACTTTTAACACAGGAACTTGTCAGTAGTTACGTTTCTTTTTCACTGTAGAATTGGAAGTGTTTTTTTTCTTTTCAGAAAAAAATTGCACCAGTGACAAATTTGGAGTAAATAGCTTTTGAGAATCTAGCCCACTGTTTATTAAATGTAACTGCGTTAAATGTAATGTTTATCAAAATATTAGTTCTATGAGACAACATAATTAGTTGGATGAGATAACTTAATGCTTATGTGAATTACATGTCTACCTATTTGGTAATGAATATGGTCCACACATATGGTTCATGGCTCAGCAGGATACCCTCTTACCAAAAACACACACAATATATATACAAATCACGCTTAGATTTTTGGATTTTTTTTTTTTTTACTTTGCACCAAGTTATCTCACAAAGATTCATATTTGAATAAAGAAGTTTCAATCTAGACAGCCTCCTTTTGTTTGACATTTACACCCAAGAACACAAGACAAAATATTTTATGAAAAGAACACTGAATGCTAATTTAAAAAACAAACATGAGTGTCACCTAACACTTCAGCAGCTGGCCTCCAGGTAATTTTTGCTACCGTTACTAGGAAAGCATAGTTCTCCAGAATCTAGAAAAGAGCTTAAGCATTGATACAATTCTAACCACATTTTAGATAAACTTGTTCCCAACTATGAATTTACTATGAAACATTACCTCTGTAGTTACTTAAAATATCTTACTCACACTTAGAGTTTCTGTCACGTAATTATCAGATCAGTATGTTGCTTGTAAACATAATAAAATCTCTATGATTACTGTTTGCCTTTGCTTTATAGCGATACTAGAACTTAATGATTCTTCACAGCAGCGCTGACTCTTGCGCTGAATGCCCATCTGTAGGATATCTGTAGTGTTGTGTATTCAAAGAGGTTTGGTGCAGCGGTCTACTCTGAGCCGGTGGTTCTGGATATGGAGTCCTGTATCGAAGTGAAGCATCTATAGATGCGGCAGAATAGTTAAACTCTTGAACTGGGTCCATCTGTGCCCTCTGAAAGCTTGGTGACCTTGGCACACTTCCCATGTACCGAGCATCAACCTCCTGACTCCATTGCTGCCCATGGTGCTCCTGTCTGTATGCAGAAACCTGGTTCAGTTGCTTCCTTTTTTCTTGCATATAGTCCACTTGTGGGTACACTGACACACCAACCAACTTCGTAGGCTGTCTTAAATAGTTGCTGGAATTTACAGAATCATACTGTGCATTTCTGTCAGCAGGGGTGACCATAATACGATTGGCCTTGGAAGAGCTGGAAAACTGATGGCTATTAACAGGGTAGGAGTTCATATATGTCTTTTCAGGAGATAGGTCTGCAGGAGTGGGCAGCATGGTACCATATTTTCTGTCGTCAGGCCTGACATCAATGCTGTAGTTGTACTGTGCTCGAGTTGGAGAGTTTCCATGATAACCAGGAGGAACAGAATAAGATGGAGGGGGTTTCCCATGGAATCTTTGGTCTGGACTATCAGACTGTACTGTGTGCATGTGAGATCTCTGTTGACCACCGACACTGACGCTGTTCAACATTTTTGTTGGACTACCAGATTTCAGTGACGGATTGACAAAAGCGGACTCATTTCTTGGACTGCGTGTAGTGGACCTTTCCAGCAGTCCATCTACACGGTTTTCAAAGTCGTGTTCAGCTCCAAACACATTATCATACTGTGATGCATTCGATCCCCTTTTGGTTTCATCAACAATCAAACCTCTAGTCTTTGGCCTCACAAAAAAAATCTGTGCTTCATCTGGACTGGATGAACTTGGAATGCTGTAGTTCACAGCCCTACTCCTACCATCAGCAGCAGCCTTTGCAGCTGCCTCCACAAGTTTAATTTCAGAAGGTTTATTCCATCTGGGTGCAAAGTCTTTCCTTGTGCTTGAAGTAGCATTTGAGTTATGGTTAGCCGCTACATTGTTAAACTGTCTAGAGCTGTCCTGACCTGAAGTCTGAGGTGCTGGTACACCATGCTGTTTATGAAGTTCTGCTTCTGATGAACCTCGAGCCCGGCCTTCATGTTTATCAGGTTTTTGTTGCTTAGCTGTGGATTTTTCAACTGAGTCCTTTCTCCCCCTGACATTGGAAGGTTTCTCCTTGTCCTTCTCTGGAGAGGACTTTTTCCTCAAGTGAGAGTGCAATTCTGACTTAGCACTGTTGCTCTGCCCATTGACAATATGATTTGAGATGACAGGCTGTGGCTCTGGTGGCATCTGCCCCAGTGGCTTCTTAGGAATTTCATCCTCTTTACCTATAAAACAACAAATAGAAAAAAAAAATGGAATACCTGGCATGTAAATATTACCAACAACAAAGGTCAAATTGTTAAAACTTTACAGATACAAATATATCTCAACATTAACATACACATTTCATGCAAATTAATAGCAATCACTACAGAGTAAAAAAAAAAAAAAAAAAAAAAAAAACACCAAAAAACAATTACAAACATAGCATCATGGTGCAATAAACACCTAGCTGGAGTACAGCACTGACATAGAAAGCATACACTAAAACCTTGAATGACTTTCTCAATACATAAATTAGGCTTTTAAATTGTATTAAATTTAAAAAAAAAAAAAAAAAACTATTTCATTTTCTATTGGTTACAATGGCTAAGTACACAGCATGTGCCAGAAAAACTAAATCAAATTCAAAACAAACAGATTGACGGATTAGAATTTACAAATGATGATACAGTGTGGTTAAAAAGAAACAAACTGAAACCCACGAAGTTCATTATATTCCAATAAAGTGACTGTATGTATGCATGTAATGTGGCAGAGTAGGGGGAGGAAAGATGTAGTCCAGGGGCTGGTGCAGCACTACATCCCCTAGAATGCCATGGGGTTGGAATTAACTAGGTTTCCCTAATTAACCTAAAGTTAATTGGAGCACACCCTATATAAAAGCAGGTCAGATGTTTGTAGAGAAGAAGTCTGTGTGAAAGCTGTGACCTGTGTAGGCAAAAGGCACTGTGTGCATTTAGGAGTGTTTTTGTTACTGGTAAACAGCGTAGCCATCCAGTTTATTACTTTAGAACCTGAAGTGTTTAGTTAGTCATCCAACTTTTGTTTCTTTACCACTGTATGTATTCTTAAAAAAAAAAAAAAGTGAAACAAAATGCAAAATACTAATCAAATTAAGAATGTTTAAAAATTCACAAAGCACAACATTTTAAGACATGTGATGCATGCATGGTGCTGGCTGATGTACTGTAGCCAAAGTTTTAGACATTTTTTAAATTTAGATTTTAAAAAGGAATGATTAATTGTAATGGGGCTTTTATGTTTTCCCACAACAAAATATTAAATTGTATACATTAAAAAGGCACAGGCTGGGTTGTAAAGGCAAAACAGGAATCGTGAGGACATATGTAGGCCAGTTCTGCAGACAGTGAACCATTTCAAATGAAGGTCATGGTCAAAGCACCACATACTGCAAAGTGACAAGCGTACTCTTCCCCCTCAAACTAAATTTGAGCACACTTTATAGCAAAACATAGTGCAGTGAAGTCAAGTGAAACTCTCCTGCAGTACCAAAGCAGTTCGAGTGTCTGCTTTTATTTATTTATTTTTTTCTGATGATGCTAGAACAGTTCTGCACTGTCTATGGTAATTCTAGGATAACTGTCATGACCAATATCAAACTATCTATTATTGCTATTCTTGGGGAGAGCAGTGAAATATACGAATGACTAGATAGAAATGGCAATCTCCAAGATGGCAGTAACAAATAGGCCAAATGAATGATGCAAACATGTAAAACCATACAAGTATTGCCCACCAGCTGCTGTTGTACGTGGGCGTGTGACTTCCAGGCAGAGTAAGACTTTTGTAGGCTGGCAATGAATCAGGAAAGGAAGTTAATGAAAATAGAGTAAAGCAATTTAACAAAAGGTGGTATTTGATTTTAGTAGGTGATGAGGGCTTGTGTTAGATGACTTGTACATATTGATTTACACATTTTATGTATAGCAGTAAATAACATTACATGCACCCTTTAAAGCTAATTTTTGTCTTTTAACTGACATTAAAATATGCAACAATGTGTTACTGAATATGGTTTACAAACTGTCTATTCTTCACAATGAAACGCTAGCAGGACCATCCACTTCAGGACCAACCAATTGAAATACAAACACCGGTATCACCTAGTGGAGTTATGGCAAGATCCTTCCTGGATTTGTTTGTAGATAACTTTAATCTATCCAAATGCATAAATTAGCAAAGTTGTACAAGAAGAGAAGAATCATTCTAAACTGCATTTGTTCAGAAATCTTTATTTATTTTATAGACCATATCTGCTTCTTTTATAAATGTCCTTTTCCACCTGTGAAGGACAGGTCTGAAGTTCCTATACAATGTTTCACAATTGATCAGGCTTGATAAACAGATACCAGACCTGTTTCATAGCCTGCAAGTGAATTACCAACATAAATATCCAGCTTAGCTCTTCCCAGCTTATAGCATAAACATGCATGATTGTTCCATTGCCCTACATTGTAACTTGGTCTAAGTATTTTCTCTGATTGCAGAAGCAGACAACAATGGACAGGGTCCAGAACTGATCCGCTCCACATGGAAAGAAAGGACAATACCATCAGCTACTTAGACTGTACCAGTATGTTTGTTGAATTTAGTTGTGCTTTCTTGTGTGTCATTTTTTAAATGTATATAGTTGGTGCAGTAACTGTGTCAGCAGACTACAATAAAATGCAATCCACATTATTAATTAGTCATTTATCAGAGACTAGAGGGAGAACTGTGTATCACAACTGCTACTGCAGAGTCACTTACAATAGGACCTTGGTTTTACTCAGGACAGAGCACAAAAGTGACCTGCTCAGGGTCACACAAAGAGTCAGTGGTGGAGCTGGGATTGAACTGGGAAACTCCTGGTAACACTAACCACTGGACTATCAAGCCTCCGAACATAACTTTTCTACAGGAGTCAGCAGTATCTAGTAGCAAAAACACTTATGTAGTATTACTGCTTTATTAGGGAGGGTCAGGATCATGTTCACACTTGAAAGGAAAAGTAAAAAAAAAGCATAAGTACCTCAATAGAACTACAGAACAAATACAAATTTCTTACCTGGTGGTGGCAGTTCTAACTTTGACCGTTTTAACTCTGACATAGAGTTCTGAAGCTGATCTATCACAAAGTCATCATCAAAGAAAAAATCTTTGGACAGTGTTTCCTGAAGGAACTCCACTAGCTCTTCCATTGACAGCTTCATTAGGTGCTCTTAAGAGAAAAACACAATCAAGGATATTAAAGCTGTTTTTTTTTCTACTTTTGTTGCCACCGAAACAAGTAAATATAAAATGTAAGGAATTACTGTCTACCCCCACAATTTGTTACAAATTAGCAGCAATCTATCTAACAAAATAATTGCTTTTACAGATACATTTTACATTTTAAGTACAGGCTGATAACCTGATACATATAGCATAGTTAAATTAAAATAAATCCCTATTTTTATTATTGACCAGATTAAAATGAGGTATTTCTTAAGCACTATGTTTGGTAACAATCTTACTTTTGTGGAGTTTAAGGATAGTGTAAGACATGGCTGTAAGGATTTTCTCTCCTTCCAGTAAGTAGATATCCCATATCCTTAGAGTTAAAGTAAAGGGAGTCTGCAAGACAGATAAACAACAACAATGATGTTCTATGACTGTATTGGATTGTATTGTAAGACCAGTTTACATCAATTTGACTTGTACTTTGGACACATCACATTACCTCCATAAGTTATTTTTAATACCACAACATGCCTTTTATTCAAGCATTCTACACACACACACACACTTTTGTGAATACAGTATTTCTATGTGCGCTTGACCACTCTGCTTGATTCCCCGTTTTCTGTGTGGAAGTCTCACAGATCTCAGGAGATGCAGCAAAAGAACTTGCTGCAATAAACAAACCTAGCCTTGTTGTGGGGAAGATAGACTAGAATTAAAATATCCCAAGCTACCCACCATTATATTCAAGACAGACTGAACAGCAGATTTTACCAGCGCATTTCCAGTACTGACTCACTTAACAATAAACCCCTGAGATGCGCTGTGCAGGGGCCTGTTTCACTAAAGTCCTGTGCTTGCGATAAGGTTGCGTGGATGCAGGGGTCAGTTTCTTTCTACACAGCTGAAAATGGGCTTTTGGCCGAAACGTTATGCAGCCAGCTAAGCACACTCGCTACCTTGACAATTTTATTAGTCTTTATTTGGGGACATGTCTGACAATCAATTCATATTGTCATCAGAATGTTTTACCTGAGAAATCTGTTCAATAAAGTGTACAGTTCCACAGCGAGATAGTAGTATGAGCGGCACGTTATGTCATAAAACAGGATCTGCCATTAAAATTGCTACTTGCGGTTGCTGTCTGGTAGAAGCAGGTTTCTGGTGAAAATCTGCGATGTCGCAGCCCAGAGAAAGTTTTATGAAACCCAATTTTTAAATTGCAAGGTGCTTGCGAACGTGAATCGTCGCAAATCACTTTTGTGAAACGGGGCCCAGGATTTTAAATAGTTACTTTTTTTTTTTTTTTAAATAGAACAACAAAAAACAGAAAACCTACTCTATCAAGGAAACACTGAAAGAACCACTTCATGGAGTAAAGGCTGGTGAAAACTTCTTGGTTGTCCTGTGAAAATAAGCACAGTGAAATACAGAAAACCTACTTGTGTTCCTGCACTTATGTGAAAAAAAAAAAAAAAAAAACAATAGAAAAAATGCACATACTAGGTATCTATAGGTTTTAAAATGTTACCTACATAATACAAATACTAGCAGGCTACAGGAAGCAAAAATGTAATCCAATACACCTAGTTGGACAACGACAAGCCCTCACAGGGATTAACACTTTGATTGTTGATGTTCCTTTATCTTGTTTTGTATATAAATAGCTTCAATGTAACTCCATTTTTATTTTGTGTTCCATGACAAGGCAGCGATTAGTAAATAGTGCTTTGCCAGTTTAAATTAAAAAATGCAAATCAGATATTAAAACAAGTTTGCTGGTTTAACGCACTCACTGTACTACAACAAAATGAGACACATAATTTTCACACCACCTAGTTAAGGTGTAAGTATCACATACATAGTCTTTTCAGTGCCTCTGTGCAAAACACATGTTTCAGACTCTTACCAAGTGTTGCTTAAGTTTAGGCATCATCTTCTTCAAAATCCTTTCGTGGTGTTCCTGAAACCTCAAGAGCTTTGGAAATCCAGGAACAAAAAACCCTGAATTTGGACATTTCTTTTTAGTTAGTTATCATAAAAGCCTTATTGTCTTATTCAAAATGCCATTTAAGATTATGAGACGTTGTTAGGATATTATCATAACCCTGGTTCCCTGAAACAGAAATGTAACCTTTGCCTAATGGGTATTTATCCTTAAAAATATCAAAGTTGCACACAGTGCCTGCGACGCAATCACGCCCACCCCCTAGTGCATGAAAAGACTGCTGACATAACATCATCATCATTTTTCCTCCAAGACTGCTGCAATAACAACGCAGGCCACCTTGAATGTTAAGGGCTACATTTCTATTTCAGGGAAGTTATGATAATAACCTAAAATTCCCTATCAAGTACAAAATGTAACCATTACCTAATGGGTATGAATACCAAAGCTGTCACAAGGCAATATTGCAGACCAGCCAGAATGCCACAAGGCTAAGCCAAGGCTACCTTGCGCGTTACCATTAGGAACCCCAGTAGAAGTAGCTGGGGCTATAAAATTGAGGGAGAACTCCTCTATGTTTATGCTGCAAGGGTAGACCCTGAGGCAGCCCTTAACACCCTCGTTCCAAAACCAAGGTTTTGTGGATCCACGATATTCAGCCAATAAAACCGCATAAAAGTATGCAGAGTAGCCCACACATCTGCACCGCAAATGTCCCTAACAGATTCGCCCTGGAACAAAGCCCACAAAGTTGCCATGCCACTGGTGGAATAGGCAGTGAGCTTTTCGGCAGGGGGCAAGTTGACTCGCTTAATTGTGACTGTGATCCATTTTGACAGCCTCTGTTTAGATGGAGCTTTCCCATGGAACTTAGCCCATAACATAATGCTGAGTTTTCGGCAAAAAAGCAGGATTGGGGAAAAGTTTAACTTAGCACTGACTTCTGCAAAAATTAAGCAGGCTTTTGCAATTGAAAAAGCTTGCATCTCACTCACCCTTAGACAAATATTTCAGTTCCGCTGAATGCAAGGGCTCAAAAAGGGGGCTTCAGAGGAGCTTCAAGCATCACATTAAGCCTACAATGAAGGACAATGTCCTTCATAGGCGGCTGAAGCTGCCAAGCCCCCTTTAAAAATTGCTCCGCCAGGAAATTAGGTCCTGGAGAGACTCAATCAATTTTATTATGGCAAGCCAAAATAGCTGCCAAATAGACCTTTAATGTCCTCTTTGTCCTATAAGAATTGCAGTATCACTGCCATGGGACAGGTCATAGGGTCAAAACCCTTGGGCAGGCACCACATTTGAAAAACGACACACTTGTACCCATACTGGAAACACACTGACACAACTCTGGCATTCTGTAGGGTCTGCTGCAGGCTGAATGAGTCACGATGCCATAATGTCCCCATTTTTCGCACTGCAGATCCACAGTGAAGCCACCAGATCTATAGTGCAGGATGATAACACAGATCTGCACAGCTCCACTGCAGACCCATAGACAGCCACAGGGGTCGCTGGTGAACCGTGGATTGCCCTGCCAACCTAAGCCCTCCTTACCCGGGCACTGCTCGGCCAATTGTGTTCTGGTCCCAGGGAACCCCTGGTCACGTTTGGCAATGATATAGCCTGGATTCTAACCTACGATCTCCGGGCTATAGGGCATCCTGAACTCCATGCTGAGCACCTTTACTGGATGCCCCACTCAAGAGCCCAGGTTTTATGGTCTTTAAAGGGTAAATACCCAAGTTACATTTTGTATTGATAGGGAACCCCTTTTTCATGAATACAAAAAAATTAAAATTTTCCTTTCCGAACTATATTTAGATTTTATTACAATACAATATGTGCTAAATAAAAAAAAAAAAAAAAAAAAAAAAAAACACACACGACAGCAGTTTTGAAACATGTCATTTGACACGACAATTTTTGGAAACTCAAATAAATTAATTCTACCGGTATCAGAAAGCATACTGGGACACAGTCAAAGATAAAACGCCAATTCCATCGAGTATTGTGGCATTTCCCAAACTGTACAACCCCTTCCTAGTATTTGGCGTTATCAGACATAATGCATATAACTGCACAAAAGATTAAAGTATAAGATAATTAACTTCTGTATTGTACTGGATCATCATTTTCCTTTGTCATTATCCAGACTATCCACAATTTTACTGGTTTCCAAACAGCCCCCTGTTGATCGTTCATGCGAAATTTAATTACTGCTTTTCGTACAGAACTGTACATATTAAAAACATATAAGCAATTTGTTTCTGGAAGTTTCGTAATTGGAACTGTCAATTACCTAAATAAACTGATTTTACAAAAACCCTCTTGTCCCAATTAGTTTGGATAACAGGTTTCACAGTACAGATTGTTTAAAATAACTGAAGGACACAGACAATTGCGAGTTTAAAATGTCTGTTTCTGAAATATTCAATCAATAGGGGCTTTTAGAATGCATTAGAGACCCCCTGCTGTACATTTTATGACTGTGAATATATGTATATGCATGCTTTGAAACTTACTGGTTATCTAACAATACAGATATTATTTTTACTAACTGGTGAGCAACTTTTTCAATGGGCTATGTCATAAAAGGAATGGGAATCAAATTGGATTTTAATAGAAATTGAAAAAAGGAATTGACCCCAACCCTGCATGGAACTAAAAACTGCTGTCAGTGTATCTCTTATTTTTTATTTTTTGCTCAGGTGACAAGAGCAGTGAAAGAAGAGAATTGCCATTTTAGTACAATGCCAGAGTCAATGATTGATCTAATATATGAGCCATGCATGCAGTTTAATGCATTCCCCATAGTACTGGTCCTGTACGTCTTATAATTGAAACATGTATTTGATCTGGGTGAAGCCAAGTAGCTATTGAACAGATTAATATAGTTCAAATTGTAACAGTAGAAAACCAGGAAATCCAAAAGTGTAGGACACCTTTGCTTTGTATAACTGTATTCCAGGAGTTATTGTACATTCCATCACAACTGGGTGGACATTGTCTGGTTTGTAATACGTACATATTCATCCCTAAGGGGGTGAGGGAAGGAGCCGGCTAGTAATAAATTACTTGCTACAGCTTTTTAAAAATTATTTCTTCAAAACGAATTCTTGTTTAACAGCACGAAGATGAATGTATCCCCATGCTCCATATGTAGAAAACAATGGTAAGTAAAAAAAAAAAAAAAAAAGTATTTGTTTGTTTCCAGTGAAAAGTCATAATAAAATCTCTTGCCTGGAAGTGATACAACGTCTACTACTGAAGAAACATTTATTCTAAATGTACTCAAAATTCTGATTAAATTAGGATGTCCAAAACAGTACTGTATGCTCCAAAGCATTTTAAATGCAACCATTTTCTCAAATCAAGTGTACGTTTAGTGCCAGCTTTGTGACAACATTTTTACTGTAAAATGTAAGAAATGACAAACAAATTATGTGCCAACTTCCTATGGATTTTCCCCAAGCAAAGGTATTTATATACTAGCTTTACATTTCATACTAAACAACTTAGCAGCATTTATCAAATACAGATTCATTCCAAAATGTCCTGCCTCATGCATTTTATTGCATCTTGTTCTATTAATACAATATTATACCTGAACTAGCAGGCCACGGTTTACCAATAATAATCATATTGCTGTGGTAAAATAAGACCCAGCTTACTTGGTGATGACTGTTCTTGGGCTTATGCAAGCAGACTGGACTAAATGTTATTTTGGATGTGAAACTACATCACTTAAAATTAGAACTACACAATATCAGCTTCTATTCCCAGAAGTATTTTTTTCTTTTCAGTAAGGCAATACAGTCAGCATTGGCTGCAGTTTCACAAACTGGCAAAGTGAAGTATCAGTTCAAAATGCTTACCGTGCATTGCATGTTTTTGACCAGATAGAAGTTTCACAAGGGCCCAGAAGGCATCCTCTTCATTCATATAGATGAGCAACAAAGCTGCGATTTGGCTCATTCCCTGGCAATACCCCACTTCCTACAGTGCAAACAGGGAGAGAAAAGTTCAGTATCAAATAAACCTTCTACATGCAGTTAAAAATACAGTCAAACCTGGATAAAACCAGTTGCAAAAGCCACTGAACAGGTTTACAAAACTAAATCATTCCCTCACCTTTATTATTCAATTATCAATCAAATTAGTCTCACATTGATGACGCAAACAGCCGCTATGGGGAACAAACTGGAAGACTCTTTTAGTGAGAAAATATTGCTATGAACCACGCAGAGCTCAAACCTTTTAAAAATATGTTTCATGGATTAATGAAAAACAGAAACAATACAAGATTTGGAAACCAAATAACAAATGGTACGTGGGTGAGAAATATTTAAATTTGTAGACCTTATTCCATATTTAAAACAGAATAAACTGTTCTTTGGATTAACATGCTGTCAAAAAAACTAAATGTTGGGTGAAGATTAATTTTGTAAGTGAGTGGAGGATGACCATATTGTGCAGTAAAATTATTAATTTGCAAGCAACAACAACAGAATATTTTGTTAAAGCACATTTTTGCACCACAAGTGACCTAATAAGCACCTAAAGAGGAAGTAATTCCTTCTTTTTTCTTTCAGTACATTTGGTCCTTGTTTTATCGGAACTGCAATACTTTGGACTGTTTCAACATTAAGATTCTGGTCCACTATTATTCAATTGTGAATAGAAATCCAATATTGCAAGTTAATCATAATTAGCCACCTGGGTCTAAATCAGTACCTTCAAACCTAAAATTTGTTAAGCCAGACCAGAAAGTATGTTATTAGTACAATAAAGTGTTTTTAGATAGCAATCACAGGAACCCACCCACATAAACAAAAACATAATTAACTACACCAATGGAACATACGTGCTGGGATAGATGGGAGCCTTCCGCTGATAGCAAGCCAAAGATTATTTAGTTGATAGCAACATATCTTTTTTCAATTAATTTTCTCCATAAGAAAAACAGTAGGCTTCTAAATGCTGAATAAATCATAGTATTAAATATTTAAAGAGGATACAGATGAACAGACTCAAACATCTCACTTACTGTGTTATACATGGAATATGTAGTTAAAACATGGAATAACGCTTGTTGTCTGTGAAGAAAGAAATATTTGTATTTAATTACCTCTATAAAATAGTCATCATTTGATGCAACAAACAGATGCTATAAATATATTTTCAATTAAGGTTTGAAGACAAGCAATAGATCCTACTGAATGTCCTCAAACAAAACAAAAAAATCTGAAGATAGCAATCACTATGGCAACAACTTTGCTACATTATTTCTACTTTAGGGGCTTTTGTACATTCTAAGAAGAATTATCAAATAATTTACTTGGGAAAGGAAACCTGGGAATTACAAAAACATGAGAGGAAGTTTAGTTTTAAATTGGATGTCCAAAGGTCTTATTATAAAAAACAAGTTCTACCACAGTTCAAACCCAAGAATCGCAGCATATACACTAACTCACAACAAACATAGAGGTATATTATTTATTCATTAATTTAAAAGTTGATAAAAAAAATGTAATAGTTTAAACAACATTAAAGCTATTTGCGTCAGGGAACTGGTTTCAGCAGCGCTTTTACCAAGACGACAGTGTAATTTGCTGTTAGGGCCTGGACATTAGAACTAAATGCAGCTCTGAGTAAGGGAACTGTCAAGACTATTACGAACACCCTAAGCCAAACAATGAACTTTAATTTGGTTTTGGTTTTGTGATATTGAAGGCTGCAGAGCGAGCTAATTAAGTCAAAGTCAATGTATGTCCAAAGCTACTTCTACATGGGAAAGCCTTGGAAAATACATTTAAAGTAAAGTAACAGACAGCCTGGGACTTGCATCCCCTGCCAGAGGGACAGCAAGTTCATTTTCACAGGAATCATGACTATGAATTATTGAGACTGCAATGTCTATGTAACTAAAGTGGTTAGGTACTTTATCTTGAACTGTACATTACTAATGTAATGCAATTAAACTGAATAACCATGAATAGATAAAGATTTAAATATATTTATGCATGACATAATAACTGAAACAGAACCAAGAGCACACCAATTCAATATAAAGATTTTCTAGTGACTGAGAGAAAAAAAGTACAAGAGATTATCCCACCGGAAAAATCAATCATGTTTCAAATACAACTTCCTGTAGCACTTGAAAAACAAAATGCTATTTCATGGTGGAATATCAAAGCAAAAAAACAATCGCTTCACAGAAAATTATATTGAAATGAGTACACATATCGTAAGGTAATCAATCCCTTCCTTCAAAATTGGCAGATAATTATGATTCTCTTTGAAAAGCATTTATAAAAAAAACAATGTTATAGAAAATTAGGTTTAGAAAATTACATTGTCAATTATAACCTCAATTTCATTATTTATTTTCTTTACTTTAAAATGTCAATACATGAACACATGTATATCTGTAATAAAATATAAAAGTGGCTTTTTGCAGAGGTTGATTTTTTTTAATACAGCAATTTTGTTTTTTTTGTTTTTTTTAGTTCAGTTTAATCTAAAAACATTTGCTTTAAATTGGCAACTAAAGGAGGCAATATAAATTAAGGCATTGGTATTAATATCATATACTGTACATTGAACTCAGTATTCATTTAGGATAGTTTATCCCTCCCCCTCATTCAAATTTCTATTTACAGTAAATTTCAACACATATTATTCTGCTATGAAACAAGCGCTTATTGTGTTGCAGGAAGAAAGCCATCAGTGTGAGGAGGCAAATCTGGTACTATTCCACAGAGCATGATCGGACTAATAATGGCACTTGTTTATAAGACCACAATTATTGCTGGTATGCCTTGGAAAATACAAAAACAGTGAGGCACTGTAAAAGCCCTAGGGAAAGCTCCTTTTCATCAAACCAAAAATAGTTCTACTCCCAGTTGCACTGTAACACCATGCATGCAGTCTGCACAAGGGGGAGGTCTTTACAGTTTCCAATCTCAAAGCTGTCACCATACTTAATTTGACTCCTGGTAACATGATTGAGTTTTTTAAAACTATACCTTCCCTAGAACTAGATGCACAAATGAACTATGGCTAGGCCAGGAGAGTAAAAAGCATGACTGAAGGAGTGTGGCAAAATAAAAATCTATTGTCCTTTAAAAAAGTCCTAATTACTGTAGATCTCCATCCCAGTTTGAGATGCAGCTCCAAACTCCAAAACCACCTATTGCATCGCTGTAGCATCTCCTTTCAAAGTTCTGTGAATAAGCACCACAGTCAAGTTAGCCATGTCCCTCTACTTAATCTCTTCAGACAATTTCATTGTCTTCTAATGATTTCTTCTGTGTCGACAGAACCGATTGGAGGAGCACCATTTCTCTATGATGTTATCCATGAGTTACAGGTACTTTTCTCCTACTTTCTGTTTTTATCTTTTGTATGTCACATTAGCAGGTGAGAGCCAAGTGTAAATTATTTTACCTTCACCGATACTTTTATTAGAATGAAATTAAATCGAATGCTCTGCAGCATATTAGTTTGAGAGTTGCAAATATAAAAATAAAAGAGTAACTATCATGTTCACGTGACTGCACCACTGGGATTTCTGTATCATTTTTTAAATATGCTGGGCCTTATGTATTTATAAAACTAGCATGAAACAAATCAGTTGTAGTAAAGAGCAGTTTAATTACTGATCTGAGTAGTTCCTTGCTATGTTGCAACATTAAAAACAAAAAAGTGTTGCTCCTCTCTGAAAATGTACTTCAAAAAGTGTTGCTACTCAGAATGGTAGCACACACCAGTTCAGCATAATAAAAATATTTAAATACAGTAGGAGTCTATTTTACACCAGCCCTCCTAAAGAAAATGTCATATTTAGTATAATTAATATTTACACATAAATAAAACAACAAAACAAACAACTTACTTTACATCATATCTATCTCTGAACATGATATGGTCCCTGTACGTGCGGTTCACATCTAGATCAATCTGCCTGATATCTGGCGAAAGCACTCTTGCCCTCTGCTTTAGTTTCTTAAAAGAAAAAAAAAAAAAAGACAGAACTATTAGAGAGATACACTACTGGCTGCATAGCTGATGACATCCAACAAAGTAAAGCAATCCTAAGAGTTAAACACACCATGACTATTTTCTCATTTGGATATGAGTAATTCATATTAAGCGGGTGTGTACATTCACATTAACTCACTGGTATGGTTTCAGACTTCAGCTACTGTATGATTTGTATGTTTCACGGTTGACTTACCTCGTAAAAATCCTTCTTCTCAGCTTTAATTTTTGGTATGTCAAGAAGCAAACCCCAAATCTCCCCTCGAAGCTGAATTGGGATTCCCTTATATATTCTTCTCAAAAGCTGAAAGAAAATTAGATGCATAGAGGATACACCATGAGTGTAAGTGTACTTATAATTATTACACAAGCCCCCAAAAGACAAGTATTTTCAATAGATCGAGTTCTGCCTCTGCTTGTTGTTTGTAATTTTAACACAATCGCTACTGTTTTAATATTTTTTACATCATATTGGGGATTGAACCCAAAAAATTCCCTCAGAGGCGTTAAAGACGAGCGTTTGTAACATCTTGTCCAGTCTGGCGTTGTGTTTAAGAAAGTTTAACCAGTGCAGTTTCCTATCTCCAAATTAGTCATCCATGAAAAAACATTGCTGCAATTTGGCATTTATAATAGAGGTCTTGGTGGGGTTTTATGAACTTGCACCTTGTTTTTCCTCTTATGCTTTTGATATTCCAGGTGACACCACCCAACTTTGTCAGTAACATTCAGAAAAATAGAAAAAAATACATGCATACTGATGTCTACTTCTACATCACAGTTTATATCACAGTGGTGTGATCCACCGAAAATACCACCCATTGTGGTCATGAAAACGAAAAGGGCAAAGATTTTGTAAAATAGGTATGGCTTACAGTATACTACATATGTTCTTATTTCCACATTTTAAAAGAAATGAAAAAATGTATCAATCTAGAGCAGGATGTGTAATAAGGCAATATCCTATCAATGAAACTAACCAGATCATACTAACTTGCTGAAATACCATTGCTGCTATCAATATGATGGCATTCCTAAAATAAACTGGTTAGAAAAGATATACTGTTCAAGTTAATTAGTGAATTGAAAATGATACAAAGCACAACATTTATATTCCATGACTGAAGGGCAGCTATAAAGCTGTAGCAAAGACAGTAATTTTTACAGATTTGCATTATAACCACAAGGCATTTCAACAAATTACATTCATTGCGGGTATAAAAATTGTTAGGTACATTGAATTCACGAAATTCAACTCTGGATACATTGTACAGTGGTTAACACTTGTCATTGTTATTAAGCAATAATGTCTGATGACATCACAGTAACACTGTCTAATGCCTAGATAAGAAAATAGTGTATGCCTTGATTTGTATATTGCAAAAATAACTAAATGTTACAAGGAGAAAAGGAAACACCGTATATTATACCAATTATCAATGTTTTGTTTTTCCTGAATGCATAGCCTACTTTGTTTTCTACATTATAGTTTCTTAAATGAAAAGTCAATACCACATTCACCAACACATAACTTCAGAAATAAAGCAATTGCTACACATTAGTGAGCTGACATTTAAAATTTGATGAGAATGAGAAATAGGTGTCTGAAACCCTACTTAACACATTTTAGAGATGTACTGTACAAGTACAGAAAAAAAAGATTCAATACACACTTACTGGTGGGGAAAAGGAGTTAAACAAAAGAGGACAACTGAATCTCAAATTACCTTTTCACTGTTCTTGTATTTATCCCAGCTCTTCATCATTTTCAACCATTTTGTAGTTCTCTCAACTTCTTGAAGTTTTTGCTGCCAAAAAAAAAAAGTTTAGTAAATGCATCTAACAATTAAAATTAACAATTAAATTTAGTCGTCACTCCCCATTCTTTCACTAATTAACATCTGACAACATAAAAATATTCAGGTACCTTTGCACGGAGTACAAAATAAATAAATCTCTACATGCCTGTATAAACAGTTATATGACAAGGTACTATTTTTTTTTTTTTTAAGTGGACAGTAAGGTCACCAGCTCCAAGCTGATTTTTTTTCGCAAATGTAGTGTGTACTTGTAGCTTTAATAAAGTATGATTAATTAGGTGCTTAAACAAAATTATGGATTGCACTGGCTATTGGAACCGACCTTAACCTTTCATCAACCATTTTCAAGTATCTTCAAACATAATTCACTGCTGGTTTAACTCAATCTGCTCTGCTATGACGCATCGTCAAAAGGAGTGGAAGGGTGTTAGCAACAATTAGCACAATCACGGTAAGGTATGCAATAATGTGCATGCTTTTGTGGTATTTTAGTTCCTTACAACAAGAAGGTTTAATCCCCCCCCCCCCCCCCCCGTGTTAAATTTAAGCACAGAAGTCAAACAGAGCAATATCTACATATACAGTAGGAGTGGTCATTGCAGTCGTTTTTATTTACCTTCTCTTCCACTGAGTCATATGCCGGAAGCTCATTCGCACTGTTAAAAAAAACAAGCAGCAGCTATAAGAGCGGTGAAAAAAAAACATGGCAAAAACAAACGTGTAACCGCTTTTTTTGAATCACAAACTACCCCTGCAGTTGCCGGGGTTATTTTTGGGGCATCTCAACATAGTAATACAACTTGGTTCATTTGACCCTTTGGGACCTCAAGACCTGGACAGGGACCTGTTTAGCAGACATTTAGTTACCATGAGCCATAGTGCTACACATGCAGACAATTCAAATAAACAGAATGAATAAATACATACATAAATGGTTAAAAAAGGAAAGCTATCCAATTCACTAGATATCTCAAGAATAAAAATGTTTAAATTAATTTTAATATTTACCACTTTAGTTGTTTATCATATTGTTGGGAACTTACCAAAGTTTTAAAGCCAGCTATTCTAGAGAGAATCTGATTATTTTGAGTTTGTTATTTGTGAACAATTCGGTACACTTTCAGATCACCAATCTTGCAGTTTTAATTTTTTAAATCAATACTGACATTTCAAAACCTCTGATATGTGGTGCTGTTTTACAGTAATACTAAAAGCCACTTTGTAGTATATCCTTTCTCATTAACATCTTTGTATACAGCAAGGGAATTCAGCCTCCAGTCTTAAACAGGAAATAACGGACTAGTTACTCTAAGCACCAGAATAACTAATTAAATAGTTTCAGTGCTACAGCTGCTTCTCAGTTGAACAGCCTGAATGCTCCCCAACACTACATTCTCTGAACACAATTTTGATTACATCTGGCTTTCAGGGGTAATACTAGTTTAATTTAACTCACAAGGTTGTCAGTGGCACAGTATCAACCTATCTCAGTGATCTCAGCTGGCTGCACCTCTGAAGCCTTGTTGCTTTACCATTCAAGTAGCAGTCCTAAATATCTGCTGTAGCATATCTGTCTGTCAAATTGCATTAAAAAAAACCCAAAAAACACACAACACCATCGGATGGGTTCACAGACCGCTATTGGCACTAATCTAGGACATTCTAATGTTACCTTAGTCCAAAATGAGTGTTAATTGCAGTCTGTGAAACTAACCACTTAAGACAAAACTAAAAAATTGAATTACAAAATGTCACACTAAGAAATTCACCTGGAATATCAAAGGCATTTTATTCTGTTACCCCCTCCTTTCTCTTGTGAACAATCTTTCTCCACTCACTGTTTTGAATTGACTTTACTGTTGCTAGATCTGATGTATGCAATCATTAGGGGCATGACCAGTGAGGCTGGTGAGGTGAACCATGCCAATATTGACAAGAAAAGTACAAATGAATGGGAATTGGCATACAGTACAATGAATGGGAATGGCATACAGTACAATGAATGGGAATTGGCATACAGTACAATGAATGGGAATTGGCATACAGCACACAAAACTCACTGATCGGCTGAAAGCTCCTCAGCAGTATAGACATGATGTTGACAATTACAGACACACATGTAAGCCCAAGAAACAAGTATTGATGAATTTGTCACAAAATTAAAATCAGATATTATAAACACAGTCACTACAGCACACTATTGATTAGTATTGTGTAGGATAGCTGGGTTGTGTTTCAGCTGTTCTGAAATCAAGAAGTTAAACTGCAACCTTAGATGTAACATATTTATATTATATGAACATTTTATCTATTGCAGTATGTTCAAAATATAAGAAACACACAGCCACCGTTTTATACAATAATTAAAAAGTTATGTATTACATGTTTGTCCAGCTAATTAACTTGTAGTAGTTAGAAGACCATAGGGAAAGCAGGAAACATAGAACACTTGCACAGGAAGCCATACCGTGATTTTATTATTAAACAAAACTGCATAGTCAATTCCAAATATTATAGGCCACACTGTCTATATATGGTAATTAAAACATTTTATCTGACAAAAATACATCCATTCATTTTTCTATTTAAAAAGGTATACTTTACATATTCAGATGTTGTTTATAGTTGATTATTTTCCAGTTTAATATCTAGATAGCTTAGTTACCATGCTCACTAAATATTTCAGAAAACAAATTTAAACACACACACACAGAAGGGGAAGCTTAGTGCTGTACTGTGCAAAGAAACTTAAGTTCTGGGTAACGTTTTAAAACTGGAAGAAAAAACTAAAAATAAACATCTCTGCCATAAAACTGTGAAAGTGAATTTCATCTTGTTCCAATACCAAATTGACACTGCAGAGGTTTCCATTTGCAGGCTATAATCCACTGGGATTTTAAACAAATGTCAAAGACTGACTTGACATAAAATAAATGTCCAATTTCCATTTGAATATGGATGCTCATTGGGTAACTTCTTCAAATGATAGCAATACAGAGAGACCAATTTCTTCCAGCCTGCAACCCAAACTGGATCTGACAGACTCACATTCAAACCTGCTCTTAGTCTTCTGCCAATGTTAACAGACAGGACTGATTTAAAATAGCATTTGACACAGTCCTTGTGGCTGAAGGAAAGAGGCCTTCAATGGTTTTGTGCTCATTTTATAATAGTGGTGTAAGGTTGCTTTCATAAATAAAAACTTAACAAATCTTACTGTAAAAATCCAAATCTGTCTGTGACTTTGTATAGATGGTAGTTGGCATCCTCCCAGGGTTCCACAGTTGCTCCATCTCTTCCCTAAAAAAAATTGAAGCACATTTTATTGATAGATAGATTCTGGAGGAATTTAAAATCATTTTGCTTTCTGTCATTTACAGAATGGTACAAAAATGGTAGAATAAATAAGGTTCTCCAAAATGTCAGATTATTGTAGTGTTTGCCACTAAATATATTAAGTAAGGTTTAATAGTTAAAAAGCACAGGCTTGTCTACAGCATTTAATTCAGGTATTTAAAACAAGCTTAGATACAAACAATTGTTTAGTCAAACACGTTTTCCTTATTCATGTCAAACCACAAAACAAAACATGACATGTATATAGATAATAGACCTAAGCAATGACTTTTTGCAAATTCAGTTGTACAATTTACTTTCAACTAAAAACAGATAATGAATTTCTGCAATGGATTAAATTACAAAACAAAGTATTTACAATACAGAAATTTAATGAATTGTTCATTTAATGGTCAGGAAGCAACTACCATACCAGCTATCCAGAAGAAAACTAGCAGCACCAAATAAAGGATGCTCTGCAGACCGCAGACAAAATTCCACAGCAACTAAAGGAACGAGATTACATCTGCCGAGAATTGGTTGGCTTTTTCAATCCAAGGTTTTTAAAAATCTGTAGCTGGTTTCGACACAGCCAGACTGGTCTAATAGAGAATGGCAGCGTCACTACAAACAGATATCTACACAGTACAGTGTGCTACTGCTGCTGGAGCTCTGATTCATCCCTGGGAAACCTTCAGGCCAAGTTTGGGTTATTTTCTAAGCAGAGTGCAACACACAGCACGAAGCTGAAAACACTGCATTGTGAACACTGTAAAATTACAGGAATATCCAAAACAACAAAATGAAGGGTTCAAAAAGTTTCAGACTTTTTACTCATCAGCATAATACATTTGACAGCACATTAAATTAATTTACAGTATACAACTAATGTTCCTTAAGATTAACTCGTTTTTTTTGTACCACAATAAATATCTGAAAGAATTTAGAATACTACATATGAAGCTTATGATATAGTACACAGTAAAAACAAACAATGGCAAAGAAACAAAAAAAGACAATGGTTTATACAGTACTGCAAAACATTTGACTGCAAGGGTAGTCTCTCTGTTACGTTATTAACGCTCAGTTAGTAAATCCAAAATGATCCTAATACACTTCAGATACTTGGTATCACTTTCCAGACTGAGAATAACACACACTACAATAACTCTCCCAATGTCCACTTTTTTTTTTTTTTTACCTTCCTATACTGTACAGTACTATATATATCCTGTTCTATTTCAGTCACAGGAAATAGCAGTCTTGATACATAAAATTAATGAGTAACAGAAAAAAGCCAATAGATTAGGACTAATCAGTTTCAAAGCAATTTGAAAATGGACTGAAACCAGATTTCCTTGATTCAACAGCAGCAATAATGGTACATTGACAGCATGTATTTTTTAAAAAAGGATGATAATGGCAATCTTTGCTATCGTAATAAACATATTTGTGTGAATTGTATTTACAGATTAATTTTTTTAACAAAATAAAAGCATTCCTAAGGGCACAATGTATGGGAAATGACGTTTCAAACTGAATAGTTTCGAAAAGTATTGACCCTTACCTTATCGTACTTGGATACTATTTCATCTCTTTCCTGGGCAAGCTTAATCGCAGCGTTCTGTTCCGCATCGGAATCTGTAGGATTTGCAGAAACGGGAGAAGTTAACTTCATCATTCTTCATTTATTCTTCACGTCAGCATTGTTACCTTCAACAGTTTCATTGCCATAAAAACTGTACGACGTAAGCTTACAGTGCTTAGGTAAGCAACTTCCTCTTTCATGTGGCCATGTCTGTACACAATGACTCACGCACCCAGCTTCTCCCAGTTTCTATACAGCTTGGAAACAAAAACACACTCATTCCACTATGAAAAAGGGAACAAAAAGGTATTACACACATGCAAATAAAATGTGAAAATAAATTAAAGTGTGAATGCAAGAACTTCTTTCACACTGTGACAATATACAGTGGACTGTACTATACTGCTAATCAGTTTTCTTAACAAGACAAATGCAATTTCTTTAACATTACATTTTACTTATTTGATGGATCAAAAGAAAAAAGACTATTCCGGACTGTTTCAATAATTAGTACAGCACATCAGACTATAAAACATTGTAACTGTACTGACTGCTCTTTTACACAAATGAGGGCTTTTTCAATCCCGCATGTTATCAGCTGGAGTAAGATTTAGTATTAATTATCACTTAAAGCATCTTCTAAGAAAAGCTCCAACACAGCAACTGTAACTATGTAGGGCTTGCACTTCTGACTGCTTACTGTAATCAGGGCACTGGGAATTGAAATGTCAGTTCTTACTTTTCTTTATAGCCTACAGTTTTCCTTAAACAGACCAGCACAAAAGGTTAAAGGACCTACTACAGTAATACTATTGCTTGCACAAAGTGCAATTAACTTTCTTTCTGAAGCTGAAGTTTTACAGCATTTTGTACATCTCAGCAGCAAGGTGAATGATAGTGCTTGCAATAGTATTTCATGTTTAGAATTTTAGACTGAAAAAAGTAAGTCTCAATTCAATTCATACAGTACCAACAATTCTGTGGCGTTTCATAATAATGAAAAAACTCTGAATCCTATATGGAAGGAACTGCCTTGGAACTGCCTCTAGCAACTCCGCGGTAAGACAACGACCTTTGTGCAAAACAGGTGTTAAACTGAACACTGTAGTAAAATGAACCAACTTTAACAGTTTCCTTCATTGGGTTTTTTGATATCCTGCATGTCCAAACACAAACAAATTAAAACAGGCCCAGTCTTGAACAGGGCTATATTAGAAACTGAATAACGCTGCGCTGTAAAAAATAAAATAAACAATAATAGCTTCCTTTAACCTAAAGTAGTACTAGAGATCATATTTTAAAATGAAAATACACGTGTGCTATAACTTGCCTTTCTTTAAAAACTGCACACTTGAGACCTAAACTAATTTGTACAAAACGGTTAGTATGGAATTATTTTGTTAGCTACAATTACAGGGCTTCTCAAACTCTGTCCTGGGGACCCCCTGTGTCTGCTGGTTTTCATTACAACCGAGCTCTCAATTACTTAACTAGACCCGTAACTGAACAGATAATTTGCTTAATTAGACCTTTTTACTTGTTTTCTGTTGCAGATTTCAAATTACCTATAACATTTTATAAGTAACTTGAACTGAAACTGTTAAGAGCTGACAAGAAGTAAAAATGTGTAATTAAGCAAATTTTTTCGTGTGTGTGTAGTAAGTTATCTTTCCTGTGTAAACGTTCCTGCTTCCAATGAGGGAGCCAATTTCCCAGAGCAGGAAAGAGAAACTATTGCTTCAGTTCCATCTTTACAATGAAAAGCAATGAGAAACAATCTGTGATGATTTTGTCTCCCTAACGGCCTAACCCGGGGGAGCGACTAGCCAATGTGACACTCCCTCTGGAATTAAGTATCACATATAGCAATGAAGTATAACATGTAGTTTTGTTTGAACAATGATGAAAATCAGCAGTTTAGCAAATGTCATTTAATAATTTAAATCTAAATGGGAATATTAATAAACTAATTAAAAAAAAAACCAAAAAAAAAACAGAGGGAGGCCATTCAGCTAATTGGTGCTTGTCCGATTCCCATCAGCTGATGATCTTAAACCCGTTAAGTCAGTTCTTCCAGGAATCATCATCAACAACACTAAACCTAACCTGAACCAAAACCCTAATCTGTACAGTAACTGTACACATACATAAAATTATACAAAATCTGCTTCTGTGTGCTTATATTCTGTTATTCACGAAAATATCTTATTGAAATATGGTGCATGCAAGACCACTGTTAACTGGCAGTTTCCACTGAAAATTCAAGTTTTGATGACTGCAACACAGCTAGCATGAAATATGAGACAATAAGATGTCAAATTATATAGGATATGCCTTTTTTGCTCATTCTGCTGCTTGCCAATAAGTGAACTGGTAATTGTTTTGTTGTGACTGTACCTGTGAATTTTGAGTTTGGTGTTGGAAATAAAGGGAGTATCCCCTCTTCACGCAAGTCAGGGATAGCATAACAATTTAAGTTTAGTTAGTGTAATTGAAAGGCAAGGTTTTCTTTTGTTTGATTAAACTTTGTCAAAGGGCCACAGCCTACTTTTCAATAAAAAGTGTTAAACATCACTTAAAAGAATACTTCAGTTCAGCATGATACAATACCACTAGGGCAGTGTTGTTAACTACCTACCATCCATCCATCCATCCATCTATTTATGTACACTATGCAGAATCATATCACCCATTTCTTTTCAGGTAGAATATATATAGTTTATAGTAATAACTATATTACTGAGTGGCGATAGCCACTCTATAGTAAAAGTGACTGACAGTTTCTTGTTTAAACCAGATTTTGAGGGGTACATTTTCTCAGCCATTTCAAAATGATCGGGGCGCCATTTGGCATGCTTGGTGTCCATGTCATGGATAAAAAAAATGTTGGTATAGATTGTGAAAATCCTTTCGGTAGTTTTAAAGTTACAGAATGGAGTAAAACATTTTTTTTTACAAATTATTCAGACAATTTTATGCACTCAAATAACAAAAAAACATCTGTGAGTTTAAATACCTCCTTTGGTAGGCTGGTAGAACTCATTATAGAGGACGTGCCTTTTTGTGGAACCAACAAAATCGATCAAGTAATTAAGGAAGTTATTTGGACTTTTCTTCTTGCATGCGTGGACTCTGAAAACATGACTGCGCACTTCGGTCGCCTTGATGTTTGTTATGAATGAGTCTAGCCCACTGGTCTATAGCCTAGCCAAGGAGTGATCACACAGTTAACTGTAAAGCTACGCAGTACCTGGCTTCAATAACTACTCCAAACAAAATAATAACTGCAAATGTGTAATGATAATAGAGTTATTAATAAAATACTCCAAAAAAACAAAATCATAACTACAAACATGTAATGCGCCCTTGTCGCTTGTCATAAATAAGCTGAGCCAAGGACTGATTGCACAGTCAACTGTAGTAAAGCTACGGTGTACCTCACTTCAATAAATACTCCAAACAAACAAATAATATCTACAAACATGTGATGATAATAATAGATTTATCAATAAATACTCCAAACAAACAAAATAACTACAAATGTGTAAGGATAATAACAGATTTATCAATTGTTTATATTAGTGTATAGCAGACATTTAATGCTCAACAACACAGCAGCAGTGTGATTATTATATTAACACACAAACTGCTTTATTTAGTTTTATTCGTATACTGCAAGACAATCGGTAACTTCTATTTTTGTAATACTACTGTAGAAGCCTTAGGGTTCCAATACAAAGATAACCATTCTGTGGCAACCTACATAGGTGTTCAAAAGGTGTGTCCATTTCTGCTAAACTAAAAAAAAAAAACTACTATAAAGATGAATATCTTCAACAAAAACAAACCCCATGATTGACACTATTTTATTCCTTTCAATGATTGTATTACTATGCCATACATACATTATTTTCCAGCATATTAAAAAGCGAGAATGGCTTTCGTCAACAAAATAAATAAAAATAGCTCAAAGGGTTTAAAACAAAGGTTACTGCTAGAAATGTGTGTATACTTCAAAAAGACAAATAAATAAAAAATACATTGTCTCGCTTCACATGTGTTCATATTCTAATTATCGTTAAAATTCACATGTCAATGGTTTTAGTCACAAAAACAGTGATCTTTGTTAATTTCTTAACCAGTGGTTCACAACCTTGCTCATGGGGACCCCTCGTTTCTGCTGGGTTCTGTTTCAACTGAGCTCTCAATTACTTAAATGAACACTCAATTTAACTAATAATTTGGTTAATAACATTTTTAAACTAAACTACTCTTCACCTTATAAGAAGTTGGAGATTTCAAGTTCTACTCAATTTTATACATAACTTAAAATCTCCAGCTGTTTCTAATTATTCAACAGGTTTCATTAGGCCAATTGTTAGCTTAACTGAGTGCTCAATAAATAAACTGGAGTTGGAAAAAAGGTAACAGCAGACACAGGGGGGTCCCCAGAAACAGGACTGAGAACCACTGATCTAAGGCATATTAGGCTGTTTCAGAGAACCTTTCAATCCTCAGCAACCCACTGACCTCCCCAGTGGTGGTGACTATCAATGTTGTCTGAAGAGAACCCATCCACTGTACCAGTTAAGCAGGGTGTGCTACAAAGCCTTGTCAGAACATGGGTGAAGTAACAGCGCAGTGGTCTTACTTTTCAATTTCCCGTCTTTATCAGCTCTTACTGTCACATAAAATATAGTTTTTTGTATTTAATTATATATCATATTGCATATTCACTAACACATATAAAAAATAAACAAGCAATAAACAAGTTTAAAAGGTCCTTCAACGCTTTCATGAACTTCACATTCTACTGTATACACATTGATACACTTTCATTTTATGTAGAACAGTGTTGAGGGCTACCATGAATATCAAGTACATTAGGGGGAACAACAAGAAATCTGTAAAACAAGTGTTACAGCAGTTAAATTAAGATATGGCCCTTGGTAAAATTGAGTTTGACACCCATGTGTTAGAGGATAAGCTGTACAATTATATTATAAATATGTATGCACACTGCAAAGATACAACTAGCTGCCACTCACACCCACCTATCTTCCCTTGTACAAGGTGCGAGCACCTTTTTTGAATGAAAGGTGTATGTGGCAAAGGTGGATGGCTCTTTGATAGAAACAGCTAAATTAATACAAAGTCTTCCCACTGAGGATGGGAATAAGAATGTAGCGATAGGTGCCTGGACAACAAGAATTACATGATTTGCATGTATCAGCTTTTAAGAATAAAAAAAAAAGAATTAAAAAAAAAAAAAAACAGTGATCTGATATAAAATTAATTAAAAGGCACCACTGTGGTAAAGCACACAGAAAGAGAATAAAAAAAAAACCAAAAAAAACAACCAAAATTAAAAACCTGCTTGCCTCACTGAAAATACCAAAAATGAAAGGCCCTGGAATTAGTATCTTCAAAATAGATCCCAATAACACACAAACACACAGTTTAAATGATAGATACATGCTAACATTTTACAATATGGTGTAAATACTGCAGTAGGCAGTACTACAGCAGGAGAAGCTATCACCCTTTCATAAAAATCCACATACACAAAAGTTACAGTTGGAAGTATTTTACCTGGAAAGCTAAAAAATAAATATATTTAAATAAAATTAACTACATTTTCCAGTAGTGAAAAATACATACACT